>NC_056079.1:44378551-44709801 GCF_016772045.2 Ovis aries | reverse complement strand
GGAAATCCTTATTTAGGTAGACTAAAGCTCTCCTTGTATATCCCCTGCTAATTCAGCTTCTTCCAATTATCACATTATCCCATAGCTCACAGCAAACAGTAGAACCATAAATAAGAGAGGGAAACATACAAATAAGTTATTATATTTGGGGTTTCATTCAGAATCTTATCTTTAGGTCCTTTATATATTAGCATATTTGCAAGTCAGCACATTAAATAATTCCTCTCTGGATCAAGATGCTGCTCCTGTTATCATGATTCAAGGGGTAATACACTGAGCAATAATGTCTCAACCAACATTTAGCATCAGGACTTCTAAAATAAAGTGAATATTAAAATCACATTGATCCTACAAAGCAAACACCTGGCCACATTCATATCCTAAGGATAAATATCTAAACCATATCCTGAGATAAAAAGGGATGTAGGTTGTCACACAGGGTGCAGGCTAAACTTCTGGGGCAGGTTTAAGACAGCTGAGAGAGCCAGTGGGTTTCCTATGGTTAAAATCCAAGTTTCTCAATTTTAGGCCCCCTTAATATCATAGTTACCATAGTTTCCACTCTACAGATTAGGAAGTTTAGGAAGTATATGTAATCTGACCTGAAAACTGTGAGCTTGGGTTTGAACCCTTACAATGAGTGTTCATACTGTACCAACAAAGTTCCATCTAGTCAAGACTATGGTTTTTCCAGCAGTCATGTATGGATGTGAGAGTTGGACTATAAAGAAAATTGAGCACTGAAGAATTGATGCTTTTGAACTGTGGTGTTGGAGAAGACTCATGAGAGTCCCTTGGACTGCAAGGAGATCCAACCAGTCCCTCCTAAAGGAAATCAGTCCTGAGTGTTCATTGGAAGGACTGATGCTGAAGCTGAAACCCCAATACTTTGGGCACCTCATGTGAAGAGCTGACTCATTTGAAAAGACCCTGATGCTGGGAAAGATTGAAGGCAGGAGGAGCAGGAGATGACAGAGGATGAGATGGTTGGATGGCATCACTGACTCAACGGGCATGAGTTTGGGTAAATTCCTGGAGTTGGTGATAGACAGGGAGGCCTGGCCTGCTTCAGTCCATGGGGTTGCAAGAAGCTGGACACAACTGAGAAACTGGACTGAACGTGTGTTCACGTGCATATCAGTGTCTCATCTGTGTCTGTGCCTGTGCCTGAGTCTGCGTCTGCGTCTGCTGTGTCTATGCCTGTGCCTGAGTCTGTGTCTGTTGTGTCTATGACTGTGTCGGTGCCTGAGTCTGCGTCTGTTGTCTCTATGACTGTGCCTGAGCCTGAATCTGCATCTCTTGTGTCTGTGCCTGTGCCTGAGTCTGCGTCTCTTTTGTCTGTGTCTGTGCCTGAGTCTGCGTCTGTTGTGTCTGTGTCTGTATCTGTGCCTGAGGCTGCGTCTGTTGTGTCTGTGACTGTGCCTGTGTCGGTATGTACGACTATGTCCGTGTGTCTGACTACGTGTATGCCTATGACTGTGTCTGTCCCTGTGCATATGTGTATGTCCGTGACTATGTCCATGTGGGTGTGTATGTCTATGTCTGTGTGTATGAGTGGGCTTCCCTGGTGGGTCAGTGATAGAGACTCTGCCTGCCAATGTGACATGGGTTCAATCCCTGGGTCAGGAAGATGCCCTTGAGAAGGAAATGGCAACCCACTCCAGTATTCTTGCTGAGAAAATTCCATGGTGAGAGGAACCTGGCGGGCTACAGTCCATGGAGTCACAAAGAGTTAGCAACTGAGCAATAACAAATGAGTATGTCTATGGCTATATTTAGATGTGTTTATATCTATGACTGTATTTATGTGTGTTTATATCTGTTCTATAACTATTTCCATGTCTATATGAATGACTATGTCCATGTCCATGACTACGTCTACGTTTACGTCTGTGCCTATATCTACGTCTGTGACTGTGTCTATATCTATGTGTATAATATGTAATGTATTCTCTAATAACAAGATATAGCATAATATATATGTCTGCATGATCCAGCTTTATTTATCTATTAAAATCACACTCGTGTGTCAGACTTAAAAGCTGTATTATCACAAGCAGCATTTTCATTGCTTGAAGTATCTGCAGGCCCCCAGTGAGCATAATGTGCTAGGTAGCATGATGCGTGCTGATAGCTCAGAGGAGGGAACTTGGACAGGGTGCCAGAAACGAGCCTGCAAACGGGGCTCTCACTCTACGCCCAGTGTGGAACGACTATCTAAACTATGTACCACAGGGTTGTCTCATGAGACCCTGATGTGCACTGGTCCATCAGCATCTTACACAGTCAGGGTTTCTGTTCAAGGTCTCCCATGTCTACAGTCGCATGGGAAGCAAAGAATTCCAGCTTTGTCTACCATGCCGCGAAGTCAGAAAGAACCTAACGTAAAAGGGATACATGATCCTAGAGAGCAGCCAGCTCACCATCGAGGGTAACTAAGGGAGGGGAGAGACAGACTGGCTGTGACTCCCAATTCTCAAGCTAGATGCTGAATTCATCCCACTTCAGCTTGTTAGAATTTAGCATATCTTTTAAAAATTAAGCCTTCTCAACACCTAGGACATCAGAAAGTCTGTAAAGAGGACTACTTTTTTCAAAGAGCAGAGTGTGAGTATCAACACTACCTTTATTAGCAGTTTAAGTTTGGGCCATTGCCTTCAGCTTTTTCTTACTGAGTTTTTCTGTCTATAAAATGAGGGTGATGATAGCACTGTGAAGACATATAATCATGGTACCTCCTTGATAGGATTATTGCCATATTTAAATAAGGCAAAACATATAAAGCAATTATAAGGATTCATTAATTTTAGTTGCTATCATTTCTCATTACCCTAAGGATAGGAGAAAAGTGTTGACCCTGGATATTACTCTCCAGGACTGCCCCTGCTGACGTTTGCATCTTTCTTATCTCAATAGTTGCCTGAGTTACAACCCTAGGGTCTCCTCATGATACGAATCATGAGGTGGGGCACCTGCATGGCCAGGCTATGGGCCAGAAGGAGCCTTTATCACTGCTTCTGCCACCATCCACATCCTTCACCTTGGAGTCCTTCACCTTCGTCTTTGGAGTCCAGGGACCAAATCTGTGTCCTCCTTTGTCCCATGTACCTCAGACAAATTTGCTTCTGCTTTAGAAGCCTTGTTGTTGTTGTTCAGTCACTCAGTTTCGTCTGAATCGTTGTGACCCCATGGATTGCAGCTTGCCAGGCTTCCCTGTCCTCCGCCATCTGCTATGGTTTGCTCAAATTCATGTCCATTGAATTGGTGATGCTGTCTAACCATCTCATCCTCTGCCACCACCCTTCCCCTTTTGGCTTCAGTTTTTCCCAGAATCAAGGTCTTTTCCAAAGAGTTAGCTCTTCACATCAGGTGGCCAAAGTATTGGAGTTTCAGTGTCAGTCCTTTCAGTGAATATTCAGGCTGGATTTCCTTTAGGATTGACTGGTTTGATCTCCTTGCAGTCCAAGGGACTCTCAAGAGTCTTCTCCAGCATTGAAATTTGAACGCATCCACCTTCTTTATGGCCTGACTCTCACATCTGTACATGACCACTGGGGGGAAAAATAGAGTCTCTTTAGTTCCTCTTCACTTTTAGAGTTAGAGTGGTGTCATCTGCATTTCTGAGGTTGTTGATATTGCTCCCAGCGATCTTGATTCCAGCTTCGATTTATCCAGCCTGGTGTTTTGCATGATGTAAGTTACATGTAAGTTAAATAAGCAGGGTGGCAATATACATCCTTGTCACACTCCTTTCCCGCTTTTGAACATGTTCTCCTAGGAGGTGGGGGTGGCGAGTGATGAGCTGGCTTCACTACTGCACAGCATCGCCCTTTCTGTGAACCTGGTTCTCCATGGAAGGCTTTCACAGTCTGGAGCCCATTGCCATGGTACCTTAGGCTTGCTTAAAAACAGGAGGGATAAGGTGGGGGTGTGGCGGGAGGGAGGTTCAAGAGGGGGAAGCGTGTGTGCACTCACAGTTGACTCAGGTTGTTGTATGGCAGGCACCAGCACAACGCTGTGAAGTAATCATCCTCCAATTGAAAACGGATTGAAAAAGAAAGAGAAAAACAAGTGACTCCAGAAGCTCTTGGGGTTCCGCTATTGGTGCATAAGAGTGTCTGTTACGAGACATAAATACAGAAAGTTTGGCTGGAAGAAAACTGTTTCGAATGTCTCGTGGTGTCTTATAGGCAATTTGTCAGGAAGTGACCCCTGCCATCCAGTTCTTGAATAGAATTTCACATTCTACAAGCATAAATAAAAGGAGATAGCCCAGTGAAATATGTGCTGATAATACCGGTGAGGTGGAAGGGAGAGGGAAGGGGAAAGTGGCTCACATAATAGATTTCTGTTGAAGTTTACCATTAAATCGTAGAATATTAGCCCTTAAATGTTACATAGGACAATCCCTTCAGTTTAACGGTGAGGGTCCCACGGCATGAAGAGATCTGTGGGTACTCAAGGTTATCTCACGAATTAGTCTTCGACATGGTCTTACTGCCTTGTTCCTCTAAACGCGAGCCTCCTCCACAGTTGTGTAGCCTTCCACTGATTGGCACCCAGTCTACCACATAGCGATTAGATGCACTGAAGTGAGAGCATGCACACGAAATTATTTCATATATCACCTGGCTCACTGATGACAGGATGTTCCTCTCTCCAGCACCTCACTCCCTTCCTTCCTCCTAGTGTGGCTTCGAGTTAGAAGGGCAGGAGCTCAACAAAGTATTGAATCAATCAGGCTTTATCCTCCTGTAGGAACTTAGAGTTTCTCTGCCAACTTGAGTTCATCTTAGCAACATTAGTAAGGTAGTTTTAGATGGTTTTTAAGAGACTTTGAAAATTTTCCCTGTTCATCCATCTTCTTTGCTATTTTCCCCTCTTGTGAGGCCAGAAACTTCATCCACTGGTCTCCTAGCACTTTGTGAATGTGGAAGAGAAGGAGGGTGGTGTGTCTGGACTTACACAGTAACACATACTATCTAGGCGACTGAGAATGTCCTGTTCTGAAATGAAGAATAAAAATACTCTCTCTCACTTCCCTTGCGGGGGAGTGGATAAGAGTCCACCTCCAATACAGGGGATGTGGGTTCTATCCCTGGCCTGAGAAGATCCCACATGCTGCAAGCGACTAACAGCCTGAGGGCTGCAACTGCTGAAGCCGGAGCCTCCGGAGCCGCCAGAGCCTGTGTGCTCCACAGTAAGGAGGGCCGCAGGAAGCCAGTGCAGTGCAGGAAGGCCAGCCCCCACTCCCCGTGCCTAGGGGAAGCTGGGGTGCAGGAGCGAAGACCCAGCACAACCAGGAATAAGCAAATGAATATATTAGAAAAAGAAAGAATCCTCTCTCTTGGACCTCCTCAGTTCAGTTCAGTCCAGTTCAGTCGCTCAGTCGTGTCCGACTCTTCACGACTCCATGAATCGCAGCAAGCCAGGCCTCCCTGTCCATCACCAAATCCTGGAGTTCACTCAGACTCACGTCCATCGAGTCTGTGATGCCATCCAGCCATCTCATCCATGGTCGTCCCCTTCTCCTCCTGCCCCAATCTCTCCCAGCATCACAGTCTTTTCCAATGAGTCAACTCTTCGCATGAGGTGTCCAAAGTACTGGAGCTTAAGCTTTAGCATCATTCCTTCCAAGGAAATCCCAGGGTTGATCTCCTTCAGAATGGACTGCTTGGATCTCCTTGCAGTCCAAGAGACCCTCAAGAGTCTTCTCCAACACCACAGTTCAAAAGCATCAATTCTTTGGCACTCAGCCTTCTTCACAGTCCAACTCTCATATCCATACATGACCACAGGAAAAACCATAGCCTTGACTAGATGGACCTTAGTCGGCAAAGTAATGTCTCTGCTTTTCAATATACTATCCAGGTTGGTCATAACTTTTCTTCCAAGGAGTAAGCGTCTTTTAATTTCATGGCTGCAGTCACCATCTGCAGTGATTTTGGAGCCCCCCAAAATAGTCTGACACTGTTTCTACTTTTCCCCATCTATTTCCCATGAAGTGATGGGACCAGATGCCATGATCTTCATTTTCTGAATGTTGAGCTTTAAGCCAACTTTTTCACTCTCCTCTTTCACTTTCATCAAGAGGCTTTTTAGCTCCTCATCACTTTCTGCCCATAAGGGTGGTGTCATCTGCATATCTGATGTTATTGATATTTCTCCCGGCAATCTGGATTCCAGCTTGTGTTTCTTCCAGTCCAGCGTTTCTCATCATGTACTCTGCATAGAAGTTAAATAAGCAGGGTGACAATATACAGCCTTGACATACTCCTTTTCCTATTTGGAAGCAGTTTGTTGTTCCATGTCCAGTTCTAACTCTTGCTTCCTGACCTGCATACAGATTTCTCAAGAGGCAGGTTAGGTGGTCTGGTATTTCCATCTCTTTCAGAGTTTTCCACAGTTTATTGTGATCCACACAGTCAAAGGCTTTGGCATAGTCAATTAAGCAGAAATAGATGTTTTTCTGGAACTCTCTTGCTTTTTCCATGATCCAGAGGATGTTGGCAATTTGATCTCTGGTTCCTCTGCCTTTTCTAAAACCAGCTTGAACATCAGGGAGTTCATGGTTCACATATTACTGAAGTCTGGCTTGGAGAATTTTGAGCATTACCTTACTAGCATGTGAGATGAGTGCAATTGTGCGGTACTTTGAGCATTCTTTGGCATTGCGTTTCTTTGGAATTGGAATGAAAACTGACCTTTTCCAGTCCTGTGGCCACTACTGAGTTTTCCAAACTTGCTGGCATATTGAGTGCAGCACTTTCATAGCATCATCTTTCAGGATTTGAAACAGCTCAACTGGAATTCCATCACCTCCACTAGCTTTGTTCGTAATGATGTTTTCTAAGGCCCACTTGACTTCACATTCCAAGACGTCTGGCTCTGGATTAGTGATCACATCATAATGACTATCTGGGTCGTGAAGATCTTTTTTATACAGTTCTTCCATGTATTCTTGCCACCTCTTTTTCCTGGACCTCCTAGAAATCTCTTAAAAATGTTTTATGCAGATATAGGAGCAGGCCATGGGGTTGCTGAGGGTCGGACACGACTGAGCAACTTCATTTTCACTTTTCACTTTCATACATTGGAGAAGGAAATGGCAACCCACTCCAGTGTTCTTGCCTGGAGAATCCCAGGGATGGGGGAGACTGGTGGGCTTCCTTCTATGGGGTCACACAGAGTCGGACATGACTGAAGCAACTTAGCAGCAGCAGGAGCAATTAGCCTTTCAAATAAAAAAGAAAAACGGGCCAAGCTTTACCTTTTGTTTCTAAATGCTTTCTGGAAAGCCTGGGTATCAGTCAGTTTATTGAGAGAAATCACTGATCTACTTCATCAAGATCATTGACAGGCCTGTTTCCCAGCAGGGTTCAGAAACATTCCCTCCCTTCCTACCCTTTTTCTTTTGTTGATATTGAAGCGTTGATCTGTTTAGGGAAAATGGGAGTAGATGGAAGACATCTGGCAATGTCATTTTCCAGCAGAGGTTGAGAATTTTATCCAAGGAAACTTCCTAGTCTGGTTTTGAACTGCTCACATCTTCTCTCCAAGAGCAGCATTCTCAAGCAGGTGGAGCCAGATGTGGACATTTTTGGTCTATATTTTATTCCTTCAGGGTATCTCCTTTCATCTTTAATCCAAGCACAGTTTAAGAATTTCTTCCATTCAGAGTGAGCCAGTGAATTGAGAAAAAACCCTACAAATCCCTACTTGTCCCCTGCTTATTCAATCATAAAATTTTTATGTCTAAATATCAACTCAAAGGCACTCATTATTTTTTGGAAACTATCATACTTTTGCTCAAACCTAATTTCCAAGGAATTGGATTAATGGACCAAGTTATGAAAATGAACTTGTGAGGTTGGAATGGAGAGAGTTGGGAGGAAAGTAGACGAAGACAGATACGGAATCTGAGACTAGAAAGCAGGGTGGACATTGCCATTGTGGGGCTCAGCATGTGCTCTAGGCTTGTCAGCTAGCTCTTAAGACAGATTATTGGATGAAAAATAATAAAAGTGAGCTCATAAACTGTGCTTGCAAAGGAGATATAAGTGTGAGTCCTCACCAATATTACTCAGAAAATGCAACACGCATGTCAAAAGGCAGGTTTGTTGCTGTTGTTCAGTCACCAAGTTGTGGGCAATGCTTTGGGACCCCATGGACTGCAGCACACCAGCTTGCCTGTCCCTCGCTATCTGGGACCCCATGGACTGTAGCACACCAGCTTGCCTGTCCCTCGCTATCTGGGACCCCATGGACTGCAGCACACCAGCTTGCCTGTCCCCCACTATCTCCTGGAGTTTTCCCAAGAAAAAGGTTGGTGCCTGAAAGAAATCAGGCAGCATCAAAATAGCACATTTTAGCCAGAGAAACTGAGTAGATATTGGAAATGCACATGCTGGACACACGCACTTTCTCCTACGCCATTGTACTCTCTGTCATGAACTGTATCAGAACTATTCTGGTGAGGTGTGTGACAAGCTGGAAACATTTGATGAATTTTCTGTAGTCATAGTTGTGAATTATGCTTTACATTCTAAGCCCCACCACTGACTCCAGGCACTGCACGTGACCCAGCCTGGGGATCTGGGTTGGTTTCACATGGAGGCCGCTTGATAGTGTATGGCATCACACCCATACTGCATAAGACTTGCTTCTTTCCTTGCAGATCTTTTGAGGTCAAGGAGGACATCTGCTAAGCTTTCACATTTGTGTTGTATAGAAGGTGGCCCGGTTAATGCCCTCAGGGTCACCTGGGAACAATGAAAGACAAATCCCCATGGATAAGTGTGTTCCTCCTCTGTGCCCAGGTGCACAGTAATGGAATATATTTCATAAATGTTCTCAGAAGATTCTAGAGAACCAAGCACCAACTGCCTGTAGTGATGGGCAGCTCAATTCACATCCTTGCATTTGCTTTCTCTGGGTTCTGAAGGTGTTAGTTTACACCTGCTGGGTGCTATGACCCAAGCCAGCTTAGAATATAGTGAAGGAAGAGAAGACAGATCAGGCATTTCTTTTACTTCCAAAATAGCTTCATAGATGAGGCAAGCATTGCAAACAGGTTGGATAAAGACGTTTGTGGGGAAATGAGGTTATTCTGACAGAGTCTGCAGTGTGGAAAGTTGATGCAGCACAATCTTCTGGGTTAATTATGAGTTCTTCTGTGTTCCTGGAGCACAGGTAGAGTTATGTGGTGAAAGACAGAGCTGGGAGGGTGGACAGAAGCCCTGCCCGTCTCAGCTCCTATTTATAGACTGATTATGTTTAGTGACACTTTGGGAGTTCTCTGCAGGCAGGAATTGACCATGGTGTCTACTTGAACTTCACAGCACCCAGCACAGAATCTTGGGCAGAGGTGACTCATCCAAATTCATCAGAATCAGATTCTTGTCTGTTAGTGTTAGAAGAAACCCACTCGCATGGGAGACACAAGGAAAGGGAGGAGGGGTGTCAGCATGAGTCATTTGGTTCAATTTTTAAAATACAGAAAAATGAAAAAGTCTAAATAATTATTTTTGATGGCCACAATTTAAAACTGAGCACTTAGTAAAACAGTGAAGGAGTTAGCTAAGAAGAACTGAATCCATGTTAATAAACTGCACATTTTTGTAAATAGCTAAACTAAGGCTGAGAATCCCTTGGACTGCAAGGAAATCAAACCAGTCAATCCTAAAGGAAAGGAACCCTGAATATTCATTGGAAGGACTTTTGCTGAAGTTCCAATACTTTGGCCACCTGATGCAAAGAGCTGACTCATTGGAAAAGACCCTGATGATGGCAAAGATTGAGGGCAAAAGGAGAAGAAGGCAACAGGGGAGGAGATGACAAGATAGCCTCTATGACTCCATGGACATGAGTTTGAGTAAACTCCAGGAGATAGTGGCTGACAGAGGAGCCTGGTGTGCTGCAGTCCACGGGGTCATAAAAAGTCGGACGTGACTTGGTGACTGAACGACTACAAGACTAAGATTACTTGGACATGGACCAGTCTGATCTATTTTCTAGATCTATTTGATCTATTTTCACTCCAGGAGGCATATGAGTACACTGAATCCTTTCACAAGCCAGAATGCTCAAAACACAGTGTTTACACCAAGTTATGAATAAAAATCTCTCAGGTGGCTGATGAAATATATGAGTGGACCAGGACCTCTTTTTATTTCTCTTTTTTAAATTTTTCGTTTTATACTGGAGTATAGCCGATTAATAATGTAATGTCTCAGGTGGACAGCAAATGAACTCTGCCATACACATACTTGCGTTCACTCACCCCCAGACCACCCTTCCACCCAGGCTGCTGCATGACGTTGAGCAGAGTTCCCTGTGCTACACAGTGGGTCCCCACTGGTTATCCATTTTAAATACAGCAGTGTGTATATCAGGGCCCCTCCTTCAGGCTGATGGTTTAGCATTCCTCGCTAATATCTTTCATATTGATACTTACTGGCCTTCATTGAGTTAAACTTTCTTTGGCGATAAAAACTAACATACTGATTACGGTGCGTTTTGGCCTGTTTTTATGCAGCTACACCAAGTGCGTGAGTGAAGTTTAGTGGGGGGTCTGACTGTACTGCCTAGAGCTTGTGAAATGCACGCTAAGCTAGCTGTCAGCACTGTTAGCTGTTTTTATTCCCTTTACCAGGGTAGAGAATTATCTAATACAGAACTGAGACTTACTGAATGCAAATAATTTGTGAACTGTGACTAAGTTCTCCAAAATCCTCCTGCAGTTATTCTTGGGGTGGGTGTATACCCTCCAGAATGCCTCTTCTCTCCTCAGTCGCTGATTTAGGGAGAGGATTCTGGGATAAATGTGACCCGAATACATTTCTTCATTGCCTAACAATCTCCTTCTCTTGGTTATTTCTTCCTTCCTCAATTAAGGAGTTTTCCTCAACTGCTATAGCAGTGCTTAAAAACTTCACACCTACTGGCAGTTTTCTCTATTACTGTTTCAAACTCGTACATGTTAGAAAATACACGCCTTCCAAATCTGAACTTATATTTTTAATTATTGGATGACTGAGGGTGTAATATGCATATATCCCTCACATTTGATAATCACTCAAGTGAACTAAAGTAAAATAAAGCATGAGAAAATCACGTTAGAAAAGTAGCATGGAAATGCAAACAATCACTCTCCTGACAGTCATAATCAGTGATACAAATTGGGGTTAAGCATGTATTTAAGTTTGCTTATTTTTTTAATATAAATTTATTTTAATTGGAGGTTAATTACTTTACAGTATTGTATTGGTTTTGTCATACATCAGCATGAATCCACCACAAGTATTTTTTGATTTTTGGTGGGCCCACTATCTTGGTAGTACCTTTGATATTTACATTCTGAAGTTTTAATGTTTCAGTGTTAAGTGAGAATGAAAATAATGGTTAAAATCATCATGACAATGTAACGAATCTTCAGGGGTGCAGGAGAGTTTTTACAGTTATGGAAGTGGTCATTTGAGGCCAGAATCTCAGTGTTTACAGTTCTGTTTCTTTAACATACACGGAACTGGGTTAACAGATGTTCGTCCTCTTTTGAACTGGCAGGTTTAGAGATGATGATATATAAATATCCCTGCCTTGGCCTTACTTTGAAGACTTTAATAGAATATTAAAAAACAGCTGACCTGAGGAAATGGGGAATAAAATCCAAGTGGAGGAGGCAACGGAAGTGAAAGCATCCACCTTCTGTCACTGTGTACAGACAACTTTCCAGTGCTTCCCATCAGGGGTTCCAGGGCACACAGACCCCACTTATGCCATATCAGAACTGTGGAGACATATCCTTGTATTTCTGGGTGACTCATAGAGGTGGGGGTTAGAGCAGAGAAGGTATAGGTTTTGAAGTCAGAGATCCTGAGTTCAAATCCCAGTTCCACCAGTGACCACTGGTTGATTCTTTAAGTCCCGTATTTCGTGAGTCCCTGGTACCTCTAGTTCCTCTGTTTGCTCTTTCTTCTCTAAGCTTACTGTCACTTTCACAGTGTTCTTTGCTTTGCCATGTACCCAGGACTTCATGGCAGGTCACTCCAGCCCCTCTAGTCTCCACTGGCAGCATCTGTACCTGCTTGACCTTCTTCATTCAATCTACAAACCCTAGCCCACCCACTCAGGCACTTCTTCAGTCCTGGGGTGCTTGCTGTAGTCAGAGGGAAGAATCCAGGCACACTACATGCTCCAGAGCTTGCTGTTTCTCTTCTCTGTTCCCTGACACCAGCGGGATTCCCACCATCACCTGAAAATTCACCTTCATATTTCAGTGACTTCCTGCCCCCATTATTGACAGTGAGTTGCACTCCTAAACGTTCACTCTTCTTCCAAATTTCCTGTTCCTACTGCTTCACTTTCAGTTGATCGTCTTGCCTTTGCTTGTTTAGAATGTATGGAGTTTTCAGGCAGAAACTCCTTAGCCTTCTGGGTAAGCAGATGAAAGATTCTGTCTGAGCCACCTCAGCCTTCCAGCTGCCTTCAGGGGAGAGGTGGGCTAAGCCCTTCTGGATAGCATCTCCTTTTTCTTTTTCCCTCCAGAATAATATCCCCTATCCTTCTCCATCTCCTATTTCCTCTCTTTTTCTACTGGCATTTCCTCCACGTTCATCTTCATAGAAAGGATTCTCTCATCAGCTCTGTATTCTTCTGTAGCTGCAGCCCTGCCTCTCCCCTCTTGCTCAGAAGCAGAGTTGGCTCCCAGCCCAACAGGCACATGAACAGATGCTCAACATTACTAATTATGAGAGAAATGAAAACTACAGCTACAATGAGGTACTACCTCACACTGGTAAGTATGGCCATCACCAAAAAATATCTACACATAGTAAATGCTGGAGAGGGTGTCGAGGAAAGTGAACCCTCTCGTAATGTTGCTGGGACTGTAAATTGATTCAACTACTATGGAGGACAGTGTGAAGGTTCTTAAGAAACTAAAAATAGAAATACTATATGACTCAGCAATCCCACTCTTGGGTGTATACTCAGAAAAAAAGCCATAATTCCAAGAGATATGTGTACCCTAATGTTCATTGCAGCACTATTTACAATAACCAGGACATGGAAGCAACCTAAATGTCCATCATCAGGAATGGGTAAAGAAAAGCTGGCACATATATACAGTGGGATATTGCTCAATCGTAAAAAGAAATTGTGTCATTTGGAGATAAATAGATGGACCTAGAGACTGCCATACAGAGTGAGTCAGAAAGAGAAAAACAAATAGAGTATATCAACAGATATATATGGAATCTAGAAAAATGGTAAAAATGAACCTATTTGCAAAGCAGAAATAGAGGCGCAAACATAGAGAACAAACACGGGGACAACAGTGGGGAAAGGGAGACGGCGTAAATTGGGAGGTTGAGACTGACGTATATATTAACATACTGTTGATACTGTGTATAGAATAGACAGCAATGAGAACATGCCCTATAGCACAGGAAACTTAATGTTCTGTGGCAACAGAGAGGGAATAGACATACAAATAAAACTGACTCACTTTCCTGTACAACATAAACTAACACAACATTGTAAAGTAACTATGCTCCAATAAAATTTTTAGAAAAGAAGGGTCTGTTGGAGCCCAGAGAGGTAGTAAGGTCACGAATGAAGGCCTGAGTCTGAGGCAGTCATGGGCTCACCTTTGTCTGAAACTGGCACTCTGTGCAGCCTTTTGCTTTTGGGCTATCAGCCCAATCACCTTTGTGTTTTCAGAACAGGGATCCAGTTTTACCAAAAGTCTGATTTTCTTTCCTAAGAAAATCAGGAAATCTGGATTTCTTTTTTTTTTTTAGATTTTTATTTTATGTTTGAGTGTAGTTGATTAATGCTATTGTGTCAGTTCCTGGAGTTCTGTTAGAAATTTCTCAATGTTTAAAAGCACTTTATAGTCCTAATAAAAGTACATGTGTGGGCTGAATTTGGATTATTGACCCCTGTTTTAAACTTGGCAGACACTATCTTGGTAGCTCATCTCATTTAGTCAACTTACTGCAATCAGTTTTCTGCATTTAACAATCCTTGGAAACTGCTTTATATAGCAATTCTCAAAGGTTTATGTACCCATGAATCTTCTGGGGATTCTGGTAAAAGACAAGAATGAAATCTGATTCAGCAAAATTGGAGAAAGGCCTGAGTTTCACATTTCTAGCAAGCCCCCATGTGATGCTACTGGCCCATAGACCACACTCTGAGAAGCAAGGCTTCAGAGGACCCACTCATCTATAGAGATTTATCTCAAGATAAGACATTTTAGCCTCCGCCCTCTCCCCACCATCAGTACACCTGCTGCATCTTAATCCAACCTGTGTAAGGTGACTGTAAGTCTCCTCCTCACTTACACGTTCATGTGCTTGTCTGTGGATCTTTATGCTCCTTCATGGCAAGGACCAAGTCTTACCTGTTCCCCCACGCACTCCTGCAGTGCTAGGAAAAAAGTAAGTACTTAACAACTCTGTCCCTCTGATTCAATCAAAATCAGACAGTCTCTAGCAGTGTGTGTGCGTGTGTTTCTTCTCTTAGGAATTAGCTTGAAATGTGGAGGGTTTGTTATGTTGGAAGATAGAGTCTGCCTTAAAGTGGGTTTTCCCACAGGAGGACCTGCTGCCTCATTTTGACAGATTTTTCTACTCCATGTTCCAGTGGGTCTCATAGTGTTATCTTTCCAATTTGTATTGCCAAGTTAAAAAAAAATACTAAATTCCTTTTGTTCTTCTGAGTGTTTCTTTTTCTTTCTTTTATTTATTTAAATTTTATTTTTTTGCTTTATGATACTGTATTGGCTTTGCCATACATTGATGTGAACCGACCACAGGTGTACTCTTTCTCCCAATCCTGAACCCCCTCCCACCTCCCTCCTCATATCATCTCTTTGGGTCATCCCAGAGCACCAGCCCCAAGCATCCTGTATCCTTTTTCGAACATAGACTAGCAATTCATTACTTACCTGATAGTATACATGTTTCAATGCCATTCTCCCAAATCATCCCACCCTCTCCCTCTCCCACAGAGTTCAAAAGTCTGTTCTTTACATCTGTGTCTCTTTTGCTGTCTCGCATATAGGGTTATCATTACCATCTTTCGAAATTCCATATATATGTGTTAGTATACTGTATTGGTCTTTTTCTTTCTGGCTTACTTCACTCTGTATAATAGGCTTCAGTTTCATCCACCTCATTAGAACGGATTCAAATGTATTCTTTCTAATGGCTGAGTAACACTCCATTGTGTATATGTACCACAGCTTTCTTATCCATTTGTATGCTGATGGGCATCTAGGTTGCTTCCATGTCCTGGCTATTATAAACAGTGCTGCAATGAACATTGGTGTATACGTGTCTCTTTCAGTTCCGGTTTCCTTGGTGTGTATGCCCAGCGGTGGGATTGCTGGGTCATAAGGCAGTTCTATTTTTAGTTTTTTAAGGAATCTCCACACTGTTCTCCATAGTAGCTGTACTAGTTTGCATTCCCACCAACAATGTAAGAGGGTTCCCTTTTCTCCACACCCTCTCCAGCATTTATTGCTTGTAGACTTTTGGATCGCAGCCATTCTGACTGGTGTGAAATGGTACCTCATTGTGGTCTTGATTTGCATTTCTCTGATAATGAGTGATGTTGAGCATCTTTTCAGGTGTTTGTTAGCCATCCATATGTCTTCTTTGGAGAAATGTCTATTTAGTTATTTGGCCCATTTTTTGATTGGGTCCGTTATTTTTTTCGAAATTAAGCTACATAAGTTGCTTGTATATTTTTGAGATTAGTTGTTTGTCAGTTGCTTCGTTTGCTATTGTTTTCTCCCATTCGGAAGGCTTCATTTGCTATTATTTTCTCCCATTCCGAAGTCTTTTCACCTTGCTTATAGTTTCCTTTGTTGTGCAGAAGCTTTTAATTTTAATTAGATCCCATTTGTTTATTTTCGTGTTTATTTCCAGTATTCTGGGAAGTGGATCATAGAGGATCCTGCTGTGATTTATGTCGGAGAGTGTTTTGCCTATATTCTCCTCTCGGAGTTTTATAGTTTCTGCTCTTACATTTAGATCTTTAATCCATTTAGAGTTTATTTTTGTGAATGGTGTTAGAAAGTGTTCTAGTTTCATTCTTTTACAAGTGGTTGACCAGTTTTCCCAGCACCACTTGTTAAAGAGATTGTCTTTAACCCATTGTATATTCTTTCCTCCTTTGTCAAAGATAAGGTGTCCATAGATGTGTGGATTTATCTCTGGGCTTTCTATTTTGTTCCACTGATCTATATTTCTGTCTTTGTGTTAGTACCATACTGTCTTGATGGCTGTGGCTTTGTAGTAGAGCCTGAAGTCAGGCAAGTTGATTCCTCCAGTTCCATTCTTCTTTCTCAAGATTGCTTTGGCTATGTGAGGTTTTTTGTATTTCCATACAAATCTTGAAATTATTTGTTCTAGCTCTGTGAAAAATACCGCTGGTAGCTTGATAGGGATTGCATTGAATCTGTAGATTGCTTTGGGTAGTATACTCATTTTCACTATATTGATTCATCTGATCCATGAACATGGTATATTTCTCTATCTATTAGTGTCCTCTTTGGTTTCTTTCATCAGTGTTTTATAGTTTTCTACATATAGGTCTTTAGTTTCTTTAGGTAGATATATTCCCAAGTATTTTATTCTTTTCGTTGCAATGGTGAATGGAATTGTTTCCTTAATTTCTTTTTCTGCTTTCTCATTATTAGTGTATAGGAATGCAAGGGATTTCTGTGTGTTGATTTTATATCCTGCAACTTTACTACATTCATTGATTAGCTCTAGTAATTTTCTGGTGGAGTCTTTAGGGTTTTCTGTGTAGAGGATCATGTCATCTGCAAACAGTGAGAGTTTTACTTCTTCTTCTCCAATTTGGATTCCTTTTATTTCTTTTTCTGCTCTGATTGCTGTGGCAAAACTTCCAGAACGATGTTGAATAGTAGCCCTTCCAGTCATCTGGAAGTTGTGTGCTTGCCGGGGTCCAGCCCCAGTGGATCCAGGGTGATTCAAAGGTGGGGGGATGGAGTCAGCGTCTTTGGAAAAATACATATTTAATCACATATATAGAGAGATTAGAAATGGATAGTGTAGTAGAAAGATTAGTGGAGAAAAGGAGGCTGAGTAACTTGGATTACATGGAATAGCATCCATGCTCCAGATGGGAATTCAGCCAGAAAAACGGGAGCAAGAAAGAAGTGACATGGGGGAATCAGTCTTTCTGGAAACTGATCCGATTTCTTTATTTTTGGGTTTGCTTATATACCTTTTGTTACACATAGGGATGAATACAAAGTCACGCGGGGGTCAGCAGTCCTGACCTTTATCAAAATCAGGTGCTTCACATAAATGTATAAAAAAGGTACATCATCTTCTGGCCATGAGTGAGACCTGCTGACATTTTATGATCCTTTCTTTCTGATAACCAAAAAACTTATTTCTTCCAAGGGTGTTTTTTCTTAAACCAGGCACCACCCTCCAAATAAAGTTACATTCCTATAGGGTGAGGGTGTAGTGAGTTACAATCTAGAAAGGAATCTATTTAACCCAAGGTTAACATGAATAGTCTTAAAGGTTAATACTTATTTCTCCTATATGCTTAAAGGTTAATGCTTATTTCTCCTATATGTTAGTTATATTCTTTATAAGGGCAGGGAACATGGAGATATAGCAGCAAACATCAGCCCAACAAATGAAAATCCTTTCACCAATGTTCCCCTTAAGATCTATTTAGTCTTAAGATAGTGATAAAGTTACATTTTTCCATAGCAAGGACACAGTGATTTATAACAAAGTACAGTGATCTATTACAAAAGAGAAAATCCATTAACTCAAACAGTCTAGTATTGCTAACATCAAACTACTATATTTCCTTTGCTATATTCCAAATACATTGATTAATATATTCCCAGGTGCCTAAGGATATGGAGGCCTGGTGGCAATCATTGACTCAACAAGAAGAAAAAGCCCTATGCTAATTAAGACTCTCAAAATACTCCAAAACTCTCTGTGCTGTTTATGGTTAAGAGGTAGTAAACAATCATGTGGCAGGAGTATGGATAATCCTGTCACACAAACTAGTCTGTCAGCAGAGAGGTTTGACCTGAGACATCCTTGTCCCACTCAGGGCAGGGAATTAGCAGCAATTATTGACACAACAAATGAAAAACCCTTCACCAATATAATTCCTAACCAACCCACTATACTAATAATTTCTAACTCCCCAAAAGAATTTGCCTTTAGTAAGTCTAAAACATCTCATGCCTCTCAGATTGGGAGGCTGTAAACAATCATATGTGGCCGGACGAACCTATGCAGGCGGGCTAGATAACTTTCAGAGGAGTCCGTAAGCTGAAACACTCTTGTCATGCCCAAGAATTTGTATTGCCTTGGAGCTGCACGTTTACTCCTTCTCCGAGAGAAACGGTTATGGGGGAGAGCCCCCCTTAAAGTCAGAGGTGTAGGTGAGAGCATAAAACAGACTCTGGTTTTGGGGTTAGATGCTTGGGAACAGGGGGTTTCCTGAGGCTTGATCAGGCCTTTGCGTATGCCAAGCCTCCTTCCTCATGACCTTTGCCATGGGTGGAGTTCCTGATGCTGGCTCCCGGTAGTGCTGTCTCTCCTTGTGGCTTGGTAGATGTCATCCAGGGGTTTTCTGCTTGAAAGGCAGCTTGCCAGATATTTGAAGAGACCAAGTTGGCTTAAAGCTCAACATTCAGAAAACAAAGATCATGGCATCTGATCCCATCACTTCATGGGAAATAGATGGGGAAACAGTGGAAACAGTGTCAGACTTTATTTTGGGGGGCTCCAAAATCACTACAGATGGTGACTGCAGCCATGAAATTAAAAGACACTTACTCCTTGGAAGAAAAGTTATGACCAACCTAGATAGCACAATCAAAAGCAGAGACATCACTTCACCGACTAAGGTCTGTCTAGTCAAGGCTATGGTTTTTCCAGTGGTCATGTATGGATGTGAGAGTTGGCCTGTGAAGAAGGCTGAGGGCCAAAGAATTGATGCTTTTGAACTGTGGTGTTGGAGAAGACTCTTGAGAGTCCCTTGGACTGCAAGGAGATCCAACCAGTCCATTCTGAAGGAGATCAGTCCTGGGATTTCTTTGGAAGGAGTGATGCTAAAGCTGAAACTCCAGTACTTTAGCCACCTCATGAGAAGAGTTGACTCACTGGAAAAGACTGTGATGCTGGGAGGGATTGTGGGCAGGAGGAGAAGGGGACGACCGAGGATGAGATGGCTGGATGGCATCACTGACTCGATGGACGTGGGTCTGAGTGAACTCCGGGAGATGGTGATAGACAGGGAGGCCTGGCGGGCTGAGATTCATGGGGTCGCAAAGAGTCAGACACAACTGAGCGACTGAACTGAACTGAACTGATTGTTTGTAGAGGAAAAGCACAGATGTCAGAGGATAGCAGTGCCTGGTAAAGGAGTATGGAACACACTCCATCCAGACATGATTCTTTTGGTGATGACAGGCTTAAACATGCCTCTTTTCACCCAGGTGGTTTCATACAGTGCAGTGAGGTTCAAAGGACTGAATTCTTGAACCTTCCGGACACCTGTCAATCAGCCAATCATTGAGTATTTATGAATAACTAAGCATGTGTCAAATACTGGGACAGATACCAAAATGGTAAGATATGTGCTTATATAACTTCCTGTTTACCAAGTACAGATACAGTATCTTAAGGGAACCAATACTGATCTAAGGAAAAGGGATTAATATTTATTAGAGATTTATTATATGCTATTCAAAAGCTTTATAGACTTTATATTATTGATATTTCATGCCACTCTCAAGGGTTGACACACAGGTGTCTTTAGCCCCACTCTGTAGCTAGAGAAATCGAAACACAGAAAAGTTAAATGATTTCTTCAAGTTAAATAAGTAGTCCAGTCAGAATTTCAACATAGTTCTGACAGTCTTCAGAATCTGGAGATTTTCAATCACAATTGCTGGCAGGATCCTAATAAAACATGGCAAGGAAAATTCAATAAAGTCTTCCATACCTTTAAGCTTCTTTCTGTGTTGGGTTTCCAGAGGAATCTGGGCTTAGAGAGGAACCAGGCTTCAGCTCTGGGAGAATCAAATTGCTTACTCTGGTGGTAGAGAAAAAGGTTGTTAAAAATAGATTGAAGCCAAGAGATTTTGATCTTTGAAAACTGCATAATATTCTAGTGCTCCACAATCTTTGTCTACATCAGAATCACCTAGAGGGCTTATTAAAAACTGGTTTCCTCCAAAGCTGCAAATGGGCAGATGTGAACAAGGCCCAGGCGAGCTTCCCCATCAGCCCACAGGTAAAGCTGGTGTTGCCTGTGGGTAGATGCCATTTTGAGTAACACTGGATTTTATTTTATTTATTTTTAAACTTTTAATTTTGTATTGGAGAATAGCTGATTAACAATGTTGTGATGGTTTCAGGTGGACAAAGGGACTCAGCCATACATATCCATGGGTCTATTCTCCCCTAAACTCCCCTCCCATCCAGGCTGCCGCATGACACTGAGCAGAGTTCCACATGCTGTACAGTAGGGCCTTGTTGGTTATCCATTTTAAATACAGCAGTGTGTACACATTAACCCCAAATATCCCTTTTTAAAATGAATGACATATATTTGTGTGCTTTACCCTATCAACACACAGTTTTTAAACTTTTGCTGTGTGCCAGGTATTGTGCTGGTAGTGACCTATAGTGCCCATTCTGGATAACTTACTGTTGGTTACTATGCAGAGCCTAGTTTCCCAGGAATCAGATGATATGATTAATACTTTCAGAGATCACCCATCAGCATTTTTACTTATGCCTGAAGTTTTTTCCTCCTTTCCTCTTTTAAACTGGATGTAAACTTGCTTTATCATAGGGCAAAACATTTTTAAGGATTTTGATAATGAACTTACCAAATTATTTTTCAGAAAAAAATTTGCTAATTTATTACTCAACAGTGACATAAAAGAATGTCTATTTTAATAAACCTGCCTTCCTTCCAGGTGTTATATCCATTTATGTGTTTGTGTCTTCCTTGCTGATTTTAGAGTTCTTTTTCTATCAGTGATATGGATCTTTTAAAAAGCTTAATTTTTATAAACTTTTTATATTTTTGTGCTAAGTGACCTTGATTTCCTGGAATACAGGCAAAGAAAGAGTGGCAGGAATAATTTGCCTTCTTTGATAAACAAGTTACTAAATCATTTTAAAAGATGAACTCTTTAAGAATGTACTAACAAACATTAAAAAAGCTTCAGTGGTCATCCCAATTTTTAGGTTGCTTCTTTTGCACTTGCAGTGCTTTGAATGAAAGATGGAAAACACCTTTGCACAGGGCAGAATCCAAAAGGATCTCACTGACAAATGCAAATGTGAGAAGGGTTCCTTCTGCTCCTGCTCAGTGACGCAAGCGAACTGAACGAGACAGCCAGCAATGACACTAATGTATCATTGAGCTGCTTTGTATTCATAACTTTGTATTCATAACTTTCATAAAGGTGATAGCACCTTTCTTTAATGCAGTATTGATTCAGCCAAGAAGTGTGATTCTATTACTTTCTTGAGCCATTGAATTAGGTTAAAGGACATTGTTATGGTTTTTAACTGGATATGGAGAATTTTTATAAACTAGTATCTCTTAAATTTTTCCAAAGGTCACTGGCCAGAAATTTGACTATTGGTAGTCTTGTCACAAATTGGGAAGATGTCTGGGTTTGCTATCAGGTACTGTGGTGTTTCAGAGAGCAGTGTAATGGGGAACAGTGCTTGGGAGGCTGAGAGCCTGCCGGGAACCTGGAATTAAAGAAGACGGATGCTAATCGTGTCCACTCAGGAGTGGGACCCGTTTTCTTAAAGCCACGGTATGTGCAGCTGAGGGGGACCCCAGAGCTCTGTGCCACTGCTCCTTTAAAGGTCTGGGAAGGCGGACGGTGATTTCTCCTTTTCCACCAAGTCTTACTTCTTCTGGATCCCATTCTTGGAAATGTCAGAGATAAATGAGAAATCTGTATTAATATGATAATAGCTCCTCAAAGGAAGAGTGTGTTGATTTGTGGGGGAAGGGCAAATGCACAAAATGATGGAAAATAGTTATTCTGAGGTTTTAGCAAAATTATCTTTCCTGTAATGGGATTTGACCAGTTCTGGATAGTGTCAGGTCAGTTCCCTAAGGGGGATTTCCTGATGCTTATCCACACTGTTGGATACTCACTTGAATGGCCACCAGAATAAGGGGTCTATATATGGACTGAGTCTTGTCCTTTTAAGGAAGGTCTTCTCCTCAACCTGAAGATTTTGCATGTATTTGCTCTTCGAAAACTAAGTACATCTTCTTCTTCTTCTTCTTCTTCTTCTTCTTCTTCTTCTTCTTCTTCTTCTTCTTCTTCTTCTTCTTCTTCTTCTTCTTCTTTTTAAGGGGAAGCAATTCCCAAACACTCAGGAGGCTTGTTGTGCGGTGACTCATTGCCATACTTTGTTGCTGCGAGAATGATTTGTGATGGTTGCGGGTTATTTTCACAGCTTGACCCACCAGTTAGTTCCCTGTGGGTGGCCAACAGTGTTCTCTTTCTGCTCATCTTTGCTGATTTACCTGCCTCCAATACTGATAGGGCGATAGAACGTAGATGTGTTTCTGGAGACGTTTTCACAAACGGAGGCCCCCTCTGAGCCCAGACTTTCAGGCTCTTCAGGAAGACTTCGCTTCACCAAAACATGTCTTGTTGACACTTTCATTTAGTGTAAAATTTCTTGGTGTTAAATCTTAAAATAAGACCTCAGAGAGAAGTTATTCATCAACATTTTATTAGGCTTAGTATAAATCAGTTTTCAAAACCTTTTCCTAAAGAAGAGTTCTCAAAGCCTGAGAAGAAACTTCATGACCCTGTGACCATTGGTGAGGTGGGCATTCATGGCTGTGGAGCAGAATATGTACTATGGCACTTAGAGGGAGAGAGAAAGTGGTGAGACTTGGACACAGACTTCACACAACTTAGTATGCACTAAGATACTTCCTGGAGGTAGTAGTGCAGATGGATGGGAATGCCCAGGAGGGCAGGGTCACGGCTTTGCTTTCTCTCTGTCGTCTGTGTGGCCTAAGCGCGTCACTGGGGCTCTGTCTCTACATGCTCGTCTCATGAGCTGAGCAGCTGTGTATGTGGCTGGCCCTTCTCCCGCCTTCAGGTGCCCTCTTTCGGGGCTTCCCTGGTGGCTCAGCTTGTAAAGAATCTGCCTGCAATGCAGGAGACCCCAGTTGAATCCCCAGGTCGGGAAGTTCTCCTGGAGAAGGGATAGGCTCCCCCTCCAGTATTCTTGCCTGGAGAATCCCCAAGGACAGAGGAGCCTGGGGGCTACAGTCCATGGGGTCTCAAAGTCAGACACGACTGAGGGACAAATCACAGCACCCTCTTTTCTACCTCCATTGTTTCCAAATGTATGGGCTGGTTAAAACTTTCTTTGGGGTTTTTCTCTATGGACTTCTGGAAAATCCAAACGAACCTTTTGATCAATCCAATAGTTTTCTAGAACTGCTTCAACGATGGTGTTTTTTCTTCACTAAAAACCTAGTGGGTTTCCTGGCCCAGAGTGCCTCCTCCCCATCTACCGTGGTTTCACCTCCCTTTCCAGATCCATCGCTGCTCCTCTCATCTGACTACTCCAGCCTATAACGACCTCCTCCCAAATCTGACAGTGTTCTGAAATTACCTGTTTCAGAATACGCTGTTATTCCATAAATGGAGAGTTGTTCTGTCCTCAGTTCAGTTCAGTCGCTCAGTCGTGTCAGACTCTTTGCAACCCCATGAATCGCAGCATGCCAGGCCTCCCTGTCCATCACCAACTCCCAGACTTCACTCAGATCCATGTTCATCGAGTCCGTGATGCCATCCAGCCATCTCATCCTCGGTCATCCCCTTATCCTGCCCCCAATCCCTCCCAGCATCAGGGTCTTTTCCAATGAGTCAACTCTTCGCATGAGGTGGCCAAATTACTGGAGCTTCAGCTTCAGCATCATTCCTTCCAAAGAAATCCCAGGGCTGATCTCCTTCAGAATGGACTGGTTAGGTCTCCTTGCAGTCCAAGGGGCTATCAAGAGTCTTCTCCAACACCACACTTCAAAAGCATCAATTCTTCGGCCCTCAGTCTTCTTAACAGTCCAACTCTCACATCGATACACGACCACTGGAAAAACCATAGCTTTGACTAGACGGACGGACATTAGTCGGCACAGTAATGTCTCTGCTTTTCAATATGCTATCCAAGTTGGTCATAACTTTTCTTCCAAGGAGTAAGCATTTTTTAATTTCATGTTCTGTCATAGGTTGGTCTTAATGCCTCTTGTAAACTCCAGGTTTCTTAGGACAAGGGAGACATTTCATATCTCAATATAATTCCTTTCTTATCTAACAACTCATGGATAGCACTGTTTATGGGCCCCTCTTATTATGGAGATGCTATTTTGAAAATAGTAAACCAACATAGATTTCATACTTTCCAAATTATGGTCTCAAGGAAGTTCCCTTTGCACACAAATAAGGAAGACCCTTATGGCTACTGGGCAGTGGCTAAGGTGGAGGAAGCAAGTTCATGGTGGGCAAAATTGGGATGAGAATGCCATCAAGGGGGAGAGACTGGGGGTCCCATCGCCTCTGCCTGTGAGGGTCTGTTCTTGGAACACTGACCCACCAAAGTAATCCTCTGTGAGATCTGTGGACAGGGAGAGAGTGTCGGGTGCTAATGATTTCCTAAGCTATCATGGTAGCTTCACCCAATGGCTGTCATTATGAGTTCAGCTCGGTCGTTCAGTCGTGTCCAACTCTTTGTGACCCATGGACTGCAGCATGCCAGGTCTCCCTGTCTATCACCAGTTCCCGGGGTTTACTCAAACTCACGTCCATTGAGTCAGTGATGCCATCCAACCACCTCATCCTCTGTTGTTCCCTTCTCGTCCTGCCTTCAATCTTTCCCAGCATCAGGGTCTTTTCAAATGAGTCAGTTCTTCCCATCAGCTGGCCAAAGTATTGGAGTTTCAGCTTCAGCCTCAGTCCTTCCAATGAACACTCAGGGCTGATTTGCTTTAGGATGGACTGGTTGGATCTCCTTGCAGTCCAAGGGACTCTCAAGAGTCTTCTCCAAGACCACAGTTCATTATCATTCTATCATTATCATTCTGCTGCAAAAGTTCCCTAACTTCCATAGTCCTTTTTTTTTTTTTATTGAAATGTAGTTTATTTTACTTACTTCATCTGACTAACCTCACTTAGTACGATCATCTCTAGGTCCATCCATGTTGTTGCAAATGGCATGATTTCGTTCTTTTTCTATGGCTGACCATTGTGTGTATTGGATCACCCCAAAGGTTCCTTTGGGCTTTCTTGTAAGATCTTACAGACAAATTCAAATGAAATCATTGGCCAACCCAATTTGTATCACATCTTTGTCCATTCATCTGTCAGTAGACATTTAGGTTGCTTCAGTGTCTTGCAGTCTATTTTTCTTTAATTCATAATTTATTTAGTTGTGCATTTAAAAATTTCCAAGTTTTAATTTGACTGGCTTTTTATTGTTAATTTCTAATTTAATCATGACAAATTATATGATTAAATGATATACTTATCCTAAAAATATTTTCAGAATCCCCTTGAGACATAAGAAATAGATAATTTTATGATTTTTCCATGTATATTTGAAAGGCTATATTTTCTTGATAGATGTTTGTGTATATAAATAAATACACACCCACCTCCCCAAGCATAGTGAGCCTGGTGATTTTGTTGTTTAATCTTCAGTATGCTTACTATTTTTAAAAGATTTGAACAATAATTTTCTGATTTATCTGTATTAAATTCTCCCAAGATATGTTGGATGTGTCGGTTTTCTGTGCAATGTTGTCTGCTTAAAAAGTATGTTTCGAATTCTGGTTTTAGGTACATATATATTGATTATTATATCTCATCTATTATTCTTGTTATTATGTAATGTTCCCCCTACATCCCTATCAGTAATTTTTTCTTAAATTCTGTTCTGTTTGCTGTTACTGTTGTCACTCCATCTTTGTTTTTGTTATTATTTGTAAGATGTATTTTTCTGGTCTTCATTTTCAGGTTTTCTGTGTTTTGCTTTCAGTGTGGTTCTTTAAAGCAGCATAAAACTGTGGTAAAAATTTAACGTGATATCTTCATTTTAATAGATCTATTATTGGCTTATATTTATTTCAATAATTGATATTTTTGTACCTTTTGTGCTTTCTGTTTAAGTTCTTCTGTTTTGTTGGATGTTATTTTGCCCTTATTTTCTGCTTTTGATTGAATTAAAATATTTTTGTGTTTCTATATTATTTTTATTCTCTGCTGGTTTGGAAGCTCTGTGTTTCATTTCTATAATATTAGCAATTACTCTTAAATTTATAACATATATACTTATATATAGTATGAATGTGTCATTTATATGTGTTTATATAGATATATATTTATTTTTATGAATCATATAAGTTATAGTTTCTTTCTGAACATTAAAAACATAAAAATGCTTTGTTATTTATTTTGTATCCTTTCTCTTTTTGTTTTTATTGACCCGTATCTTAATATAACTAAACAAAGTAAAAGCCCACAGCTATTAGTTATCACCTTCTGTAGTTAACAGCTCAGTTCACTAATATGCTTTGTCAACACCATTCGATGTTGCCTTTACCAGCTCCTGAGCTGTCAGTCTGAGTCACATCTAAAATTATTGGCAGCTTGAATTTTCTACTCAGTGGTCATACTGAAGAAATTTATAGATCCAGTCATCATGACCTTTAACTTATGTTTGAATTTGACAGCTTTTTGGTCTTTCTCTGAGATATTTTGTCTGTTATTGTTGTGTGATTGGAGTAAAATGTTTACATCAGTGTGTGAATGTTCTATGTCATCATGAGTAGAAAACACAGCTGTCTAATTTAAACATGTTTGCTTGGTACTTAAAACTCTGCTTTGAGATCTATAAAAAAAATCTAAGTCGCAAATCTAAAACACATTAAAAAGGAGGCCAAATTTATGTCTTAATTTCCTCCTTTGTTGTCAACTAAAAGAACTTGAAAGTGAGTAGGTGGTCATCTTAATGAAACGAAAATGTGAATGTTCTGACTGGTTAGCTCTTACGTGGATCATCTCATTAACAGGGGCAGTTTTTCTTTCTTTCTTTCTTATTTTTTTTTCCACTACTGCTTTCAGTATTTAAGGCTAGATTTGGCCATTTTTAATAATCAGAACCACCATAGTAATGGCATTTTCTATTTGGGTTACAATGAAAGCAGTCAAGGATAAGCTTGACTGAAGATCTCACATAATTAATAATTTCTCTTATTGTTATCTCTTCTTAAAAGTGTTTTGTAAAACAATCATCTATATTAATGGAACATCTTTCAAAGGAGAGGAAATGAAAGAATATCAATTTATATTCTCACACTAAAATCATGAAACATTTCACCATCTTATTCAGGGAACCATCTGGAACTATTGGGATTCATTTTTCAATTCACACTTTTGGGGGGATGTCATTATCTGTCACCACATACAATAGCAGAAATGTGCTCATCCTATCAGCTACCTACTTCCATTTGAGCAGCTGCAAAATTGACAGCAGTCCTGGTGAAGGATTGTAATAAGAATATGATTTGACCTTGCTTTATGAATTACATGTGCTCTGTGTAATGAGGGAGATAATGAATATTTATGTATTTAATCACGATGTTAGTCTATCAGAACTTCAGAGAGGTGTGCCTAAGAAATGGGCTCCAACACTAACAGAAGCCTCCACATGAAAATCTGAATAATCAGGGCAAATAGTAAGATGCATTTGTCCAAGTACTGCCCAGAGCATTTATTTCTCCTTTCAGCACCTATAAGAAGCTAGTCGGATGGATAATTAGGCCACATAATTTTTGCACATTTGCTTATTTAAAGAGACCCCTCAGTTCATGTCCTTTTCTATTGGGAGTTCTTGGTGGTTCACTGGACTTGGAAGTTTAAGCTTTACCCTGGTAAAGTCTTTGATTTCAGGCAAACATCTTTGAAGGACCACTGATACAAAGCATAAGAGGACAAAAGTCAAGGAGCCGTCAATGTTCAAATTGCGATAATCTTGTATTTAGTGATAATCATTAAAAATGTACAACCTAAGAAACTAAAAATCAAGTCTGATTAACAAAGACAACTTCTCCCCAGAGTTCACACTGTCTATTTAGAGAGCTATTGGACTTGGTGATGGAGGCTGGCAGGACGTGTTTGCTGATGGACTCATCTAAAGATAGCTCTACGTTTCCTCTCTGATCTGTGTTTGACTTCTGGTCAAAGTCATTGAAGAAGGGAGAAAAAGAGCAAAGCAATTTGTCCTTCTTTAATTTTTAAGTTAGATATTAGATTTGTCTGAAATATGTAAGGGACCAGGTAGACATGACCTTCTTCTAGTCACTTCTTCTTTTTTTTTTTTTTTTTTTCTATTTTCTACATGTGCTTTAAGAAGGGGAAGTAGGAGGAAGACATTGGATAGACGTTTGAATAACTCAAATCCTGGGATGAAACTCTATCTTAAGGGACTGCGGATGTCCTTGAAATAATACCAGTTGTTTAAGACAAAGTCCCTAGCTTCAGGCAAAACCAATTTCTGAGTATGAGGAGTGTGGATGAGAAGCGGGAGATGTGCGCACCATAATCTTACAGCCCGCAGGGAGAATGTTCTTTTTCACGCCCGCTTTGTTTAAGATCAACTGTGGATGTATGCTGGCAAGCTAGATTGACTCACTGTTGCACCCACGTGTAAGACATTATGGAGCTAAGAACTGAAAGATGAACAATGTTTATAAAATCACCGTTGGTAAGAAAGACGCTGTTTCTTTTTTTAAAATATTTTATTCAAGCACAATTATTTCCAGTGTTGTGTTAACTTCACAAGTGTGCAGCAAAGTGAGTCAGCTATATCTGTCTGTCTGCATGTACATAGACATTCTTTTTCCTGTTCTTCCCATGATGGTTTATCACAGGATATTAAACATAGTGTTCTGTGCTATGCAGTAGGGCCTTCTTAACTCATTGGATAAGTGAATGAATACGTAAATACTAAATGCATGTGCTGATCCCACACTCCCAGTCCATCCCCTACTCAGCCCCCTTTCCCCTTAACCACAAGTCTATTTTCTATGTCTGTGGGTCTGTTCCTGTTTTATAAGTTAAGTTCATTTGTGTTGTATTTTAGAGTTCACATATACGTGATATTATTAATATTTGATATTTGTCATTTTTTGACAGATATCACTTAGTATAATCATGTCTAGGCCCATCCATGTTGCTGCACATGAAATTACTTCATTCTTATTCATGGCTGAGTAATATTCCATCACAAGTATGGGTCGCATCTTCTCTATTTATCCACCTCTCAGTGGACATTGAGGGTGAAGGAGCATTCCACTCTGCTGCGTTCTCCATCCATGGTGGAAACTTCCTTTCCATGTGTGTTCATCTCCAGTGCTTGGACTGTTTGCTTGGTTCCATGCTCCTCAGCCCTATGTTTACCTATTCAGGTCTCTGCTTCTCTTATGTTCCTGTGGTGTTCCTCTTAGCTGGCTCTTGGACTCAGATTATTATTTGTTAAATCTTCTCCAGGGTGTACTTTGTACCATCCTGCCTTCACTTCTTCTTTGTCCACACATTCCATCCCCATCTTTAGCTTTTGAACAAGTACTGGTAATACATAGTGACTCATGATAGCAGAAGGAAAAATATCTGACATCTTCATGAAATTCTAATTAATGACTCCATCAGTTATTGTCCTGACTGTAAGTTCTCTGACCCCATATTTCTTAGCATCAAAATTTTAGTGCCCAAAATGAAAAACATCATTTAAATGGTCCTCTTTTCAGAGTTATTTGAACAAGGCATGTACCATTTTTGTGACTCTGAGTTATAAATGAATTTCTTATTTCTGGAGCTATTTGAGCAGACATAACTGACCTTCCATCAGGGATGATATAGAGAAGACTTTTAGCACAAAAGAAGATTTGAGTTTGATCACCTGTCGTTGAATCATATATGAACCATGTTCCCCTTTGTCTTCAGCTTGGACTGCTAACTTTGAAACTACAGAGATCTCTAATTGCTTAAGGTCATGCTTAGTTGATAGTGGACAACTTGCGGCATTCTTTGCTCTTTTTCCAAATCCTCCTACTGGGGGAGTTTTCTCTTTTGAGCCACTTAAACCAAAACTACTGCTCTAGCCTCAGACTGTGTCCCCTGTGTCCATGCCTTGCACTGCCCGTCATAGGAGGCAGGATCGAAACGTGCCTCTCACTGAATGATTTGCCCCAAATGACAGAGACAGTTAGCCACTGAGTCAGGATTTGATTATAAGGTAGTTCATTTCCAGATGTTGATTGCTACATTAGTCTGCTCTGCAGTAGTGATATGTTTTACTCATAGGATTCATATGCAATTAAATAAAATAATGAATGTAAAACTCTTAGCATTAGTTGCTGGCATAAATTAAATGCACCCCTCAAAAAAAAACCACCCCAAACAAAGAAACAAAACAAGACAAGAGCAACAGCAAATGTGTAACTCATGTAATTCACTTCTGTTCTCCACATCAGAACTTCAATGCATCCCCTGACATTTGTGTTAAAATAGAAGCTCCCCACCATGGTCTATGGGCTTCCCTGGTGGCTCAGAAGGTAAAGAATCTGCCTGCAGTGTGGGACACCTGGGTTTGATCCCTCGGTTGGGAAGATCCCCTGGAGAAGGGCATGGCAACACACTCTAGTATTCTTGCCTGGAGAATCCCATGGACAGAGGAGCTTGGTGGGCCATAATAGTCCATGGGGTCACAGAGAGTCAGACACGACTGAATGACTAAGTGTGAGCACTATGGTCTAGAATAGGAAGCAGCAACCTTTTTCTGTAAAGGGTATGAGACAGTAAATATTCTAGGTTTTTAGAGTTAAAAGACTATTATGTAGATATTTCTATTACTCTTCAAAATGTATTGTTTGAAAATATAGAAACTGTTCTCAGCTGGTGGGGCTATAGAACCAGGTAGTGCTCCAGGTTTGGCCGGTGGGCATTACTTCACTGGCCCTTGCTTGAAAGTGAGTGAAAGCGAAGTTGCTCAGTTGTGTCCGACTCTTTGCAACTCTGAGGACTGTAGCCTACCATGCTCGGCCATCCATGGGATTTTCCAGGCAAGAGCACTGGAGTGGGTTGCCATTTCCTTTTCCAGAGGATCTTCTCAACCCAGGGATCGAACCCGGGTCTCCTGCATTGTAGTCAGATGCTTTACTTTACCATCTGAGCCACCAGGGAAGTCCCTTGAATTAAGTCCCTAAGAATTACGACGACCCTTAATTCTTAGTCTGCTTTTTACATTTATTTTCAACTGGAAAATAATCGCTTTACAATGTTGTGTTGGTTTCTGGTATACAGCAATGTGAACGAGCTGTTGAGCGTACATGAATCACCTCCCTCGTGAGCCTCCTTCCTCCCACCCCTCTGAATCCCCAATGTTTCCCCTCTTTCTCACCATCTGCAGACCTAGCCTTTTTTCGTCTGATTATCAGGCATCCCAAGCTCGCTCTCCACGCAGGCCTCCTGCACCTACTTGTGTTCATGCCCAGGAAACCTTGTCCCTGATTCTCCCACAGTGCCTCTGCCTCCCCGTCTTGTCACCTGGGAGATGTCACCACATTAGGGAGGTGACCTTAAGGGATGATGCTCCCTCCCCCTGCCCCAGTGGCTTTCCACCTCATCCTGTATCACAGCCACAGGTCTGTGACTGCACCTGTCACTCTCAGATTAACCTGTTTGTTAGCATATTTACTGATTTATTGTCTTTTCTCCCACTAGAATGTGATCAGCATGAAAAGAGAGGGCTATTCTTGACTTATTCTTTACTGTGATTTTGTTGCTTTTGGTTTCCAGCTCTGGATATTACAATACACCATCTCCTTGGAAACAGTGGAGTAGTCCAAGACTTGAAATTCTGGCCAGTGCACTTTTTGGTTTTAAAATATTACTCTCAAATATTTAAGTTGTGATAATTTTTGCAGGTGCATTTTCTCACTCACATTATATTATTCCCTGAACAGCAAAACATACGCAGATTGGGCTTCTCTGGCAGTGCAGTGGTTAAGAATCTGTCTTGCAATGCCAGGGGCACCAGTTCAATCCCTGGTCCAGGAAGACCTCACATATTGTGGGGCAGGCAAGCCTGTGTGCCACACCTGCTGGAGCCTGCCCACCCTGGACTCTGTGCCCTGGGGCCTGTGCCCTGGGGTCTGCCCCCTGGACTCTGTGTCCTTGGCCCTCTGCCCTGGGGTCTGTGCCTTGGGGCCTGTGCCCTGGGGCCTGTGCCCTGGGGTCTGCACCTTGGGGTCTGTCCTCTGGACTCTGTGCCCTGGGGCCTGTGCCCTGGACCTTGTGCTCTGGGGCCTGTGCCCTGGGACCTGTCATCTGGACCCTGCACCCTGGTGTCTGTTCCCTGGGGCCTGTGCCCTGGGGTCTGTCCCCTGGACCCTGTGCCCTGGACCCTGCACCCTGGTGTCTATGCCCTGGGGCCTGTGCCCTGGGACCTGTCATCTGGACCCTGCACCCTGGTGTCTGTGCCCTGGGGCCTGTGCCCTGGGGTCTGTCCCCTGGACCCTGTGCCCTGGACCTGCACCTTGGTGTCTATGCCTTGGGGCCTGTGCCCTGGGGTCTGCGCCTTGGACCCTGTGCCTTGGAATCTGCACCCTGAGGCCTGTGCCCTGGACCCTGTGCCCTGGACCCTGCAGTGAACATCCAGTGCCCTGCAGTGAGAGAAAGCCCCGTTCAGCAGTGAAGCCCCAGCATAGCCAAAAAGACCCACACAACCAAAAAGAAAATAAACCATAAACATTTTTTTTATAAAGATAGCATTCTATCAAAAAATGTATATAAATTTAAGTAGTCATAGTAAATTACCCTTTTGGATGTCCACTATGATGCATAGCCATCTTTATGCAAGGCTCACTATCTTCAGGGCTGAATTTGATTGCATTTTATATAATGTACGTAATAGTTACTATTTGTATTTTGAATTGCCATCCATTTGCCTTTCATTTTTTAAAAGATGCTTCTTTCTTTTTGTCTGAATCCTATGTGTGTGTGTGTGATATAAAATTTTAACAAAGGGTTTCCGAGAATTTATACAGGTATAGAGTTGTCAAATAAAACCTTGGGAACCAGTGAAGGGGACCACAGAAGGTTGCTCTCTCTGGTATTTGTGTGATAAATATTTCATGTTTAACTGAAAAGTGAAGATAAAGAACACACAGAGACCTATAAATAAAGGTGTTTGTGGAAGCACTTGATTATGATAGCAAAAGTTTGTAAAGAATCTCAAATGTCTGGCATTAAGAGATTGATTTTATTTTTTTTTATTTTAAGAGATTGATTATATATGGCACGAATATACAATATGGTACATTGAATGATGTTGGAGATCTGTACTATTAATGGTGAAAAAATGTCCATACGTGTTATGAAGAGTATAAACACATTGTATGCAGTGCGTTTACCACAATCCTGTTTTAGTGAATTTAGTGGTATATATACACCACTAAGCCCAGTATAATCATTGTTGACATGTTAAAGTAGGAGTGTAGTCTTTGAGATATTTTTCCTTTTTCCATACATATGCCTGAAAAATATCTGAAAGGTTTTTCTCCTACTTTATCATGTTAATAATGATTGTATTGGGCTTAGTAATATTGTTGTTATTTAGTCTCTAAGTCGTGTCTGGCTCTTTTTAAACACAGTGGACTGTAGCCCACCAGACTTCTCTGTTTGGGGGATTTCCCAGGCAGTAATACTGGAGTGGGTTGCCATTTCCTTCTTCAGGAGATTCTCCTGACCCGGAGTTCAAACCCACATCTCTTGCACTGGCAGGCAGCTTCTTTACCACTGAGCTGGCAGGGAAGACTTGGTGCTACTAGCGAGGCTGTCTATTCGAATACCGTTTCTTATAAAACCAGTTACTGCTTTTAGTAATAGAAATAGTAGTTTAGTAGAATACCGTTTCTTATAAAACCAGTTACTACCTTTAGTAATAGAAATAGTAGAGATAAATAAATGTGATATTTATAACATTTATATGCATAGAAAATGAAACGTTCCGTCAGTGAAGTCCAAATTCCTGTATACCCTGTTTTATTCTATTTCCAGATGCAAGCTGTAAGATTGCCCTGTGGTTTGTGAAGGAATAAATCGGGGTGTGTATTTAGCCAGTTTTACTAAAATCAGTCCTTAGCTTACGTAAGGAAGGTGATTCATGTATTTTAAAGAATTGCGCTTGATTTTGGGAAGCACTCTGGTGGCTAAATGAAATTTCAGTAGTTTCTCCTAGACTGTGTTCTCTGTGTACTTAGAGCTGCTCAGGCCGTGGTTTGGTTTTGTGCGTTCACTACCGTCATACTGAGTCAAGGCCACAGATGCAGGTTACTGGCTGAAGGCTCTCCTTTTCTCACCGTAACTCACTCTCTCTTGCATCTAACCGTACTACTTTTCAATACAGGGTATTCAGTTGTGTCTCAAGAGAGGAGTCTTGCTCTGATTTATACACACATCCGTTTCTGTTGTCACTCAAATACTGAAATATCTATTGCTCCATTTCAGGTTTTATTAATCTTTTTTTAAAACTCCATTTCAGTGGAACTCTTCAACAAGGTCAGAAACCTTAAGCGGGGTCAAGGAGGGGAGCAGTCAAGTGCGGCAGAGGCAGATGGGATAGACAGCCATAGCAAAGAGCCATGTTTATTCCTGACTCTGTTATAGTATTTCTTTTACTATCATGGACTTATGAGATTTTTATCTGTCTTTCATCAGCGTGTGTATTTCTATATAAAGATGGTAATTTGTTGGGGTGGTTTCTTTTCTGTTTTAGTCAAAAGCCTCAATTTTGGTTTAATCACTGTAGTAAAAATTTTGTATGTTTATCATCCCTTCAGATATGAAAACATGATTTTCTTTCATTAAAATACATTTTTTGTACTTATAAGTTACTTTTATGAGAATAAACAAGTCTATACATTGCTAGAAATGCCTTGAGCAACTGAAAACAAAGGCTTTCTTTTTAAGCTAAAAGACAGTTTTATTGAGGGAAAAGGGGAGCAAGAGGGTAGGGAGAGAGTATCTGAGGAATAGGAAAGGAGATGGGAGACGGAAAAAGGTTAAAGTGTGTTTCTGGTAGAGACTGAGGTTGGTCGTAACTTAAGAAGTGGAATTAATCTCTCCTGAGCCATCATTGGGTAGCTGTTAATTAAATGATACCACATCTTCTTATCTTCAGACTTTCATAGCTCTACAGCTAAACGCTGAACTTGCTTTTTCAACAGATAAGATTTTCCTTTGGCAGTTACCTGTAACTTTCAATGAAAGCTTAAAGCTTCCACTGCTTTAAAGTTCTCTTTGTATTCACTTGCCAAGCAAATAAAAGTTGCTTAATTTTGCTGACTGAAATTAGTTAAGCAGGGATGGAAAAGATTAGGAGCTTTTTTACTCTCTCCTCTCTACAGATTCAAAGGAGTGAGATCTGAAAGCTTGTGAGTTATTCTGCAGGAAGTTTCAAGCCAGAGCCCCTTGACACATTTTCCTGATGGTTACGTTTTGGGGGTTTGTTTCTGTTTTCTGCCTGATAGGCTGTTTATTTAACTTTGCCTTCTTCTCTATTTTCTTTCCCATATGGACCAAGCATCATGTATTTAGGAAATTTCAGTTCAGTTTAGTTCAGTTCAGTCACTCAGTCGTGTCCGACTCTTTGCAACCCCATGAATCGCAGCACCCTGTCCATCACCAACTCCCAGAGTTCACTCAGACTCATGTCCATCGAGTCAGTGATGCCATCCAGCCATCTCATCCTCGGTCATGCCCTTCTTCTCCTGCCCTCAATCCCTCCCAGCATCAGAGTCTTTTCCAATGAGTCAACTCTTCGCATGAGGTGGCCACAGTACTGGAGTTTCAGCTTCAGCGTTATTTAGTATTTAGTAAATCCTTTATTGCATTCTGATGTAATTTATCAGTGGGTCACTGGAGTGATGTCTCCTCCAGGACTGAGGGGCAAGGTGTTATGGTGTCAGGTCATCTCTGCCAGTTCCCTCTGGGGGTCCGGAGTCCTTTCTGGGGACCCTAGGTGCAGGCGTGGGGGGTGTGTGATCCTTCGAGTGAAGGGGGATGGAGGATGCAATGGCTGTGTTTGCTTCTTCTCTGATTAGTATAGAAGCTGGAATCCACACTCAGGAGTGAGAACTGTGTGTCCCTCTCCAATGCAGTGACCCTGAAGAACATGCAGTATGTCCTTATACTTGCCTCTGGGTCATCTTGGCTAAGGAACCACTGAGATACTGGGCAAGGTTTGAAGTAGCCTGGATTCTCTGCTGTACCTGTATTCCATGTTAGGAGACTTTATTATTATATTTTTTTCTTTCTTTTTGTTTTTTTTTACATTCTCTGAAATTGTCTTTCTGGTTTTTCATCTAAATTTTTTGTCCACTCCCTCATGCTATTGTCTTTCCCTGTGCTTTAAAAAATTCCTCACCTAGGATGCATTTATTTATTTATTTTCTTAAATATAAATGTTTCAAGGGGTCAGTTTAAGTCTAGCAGCTTCACTGGATCCTACATACTTATGCAACCTATACTTACGTGCTGGTCCTTGTCCTGTTTGAAATCAAAGCTTTGTAGACACACACACACACACACACATAACTGAAATAAAGGCACATTGTTACAAATGGCATTCTAGATACTGTCTTGGGCAGGAGCTGGAATCAAGATTGCCAGAGGAAATATCAATAACCTTAGATATGCAGATGACATCACCTTTATGGCAGAAAGTGAGAGGAACTAAAAAGCCTCTTGATGAAAGTGAAAGAAGAGAGTGAAAAAGTTGGCTTAAAGCTCACCATTCAGAAACTTAAGATCATGGCATCTGGTCCTATCACTTCATGGGAAATAGATGGGGAAGCACTGGAAACAGAGTCAGACTTTATTTTGGGGGCTCCAAAATCACTGCAGATGGTGATTGCAACCATGAAATTAAAAGATGCTGACTTCTTGCAAGGAAAGTTATGACCAACCTAGACAGCATATTCAAGAGCAGAGACATTGCTTTGCCAACAATGTTCCGTCTAGTCAAGGCTATAATTTTTCCTGTGGTCATGTATGGATGTTAGAGTTGGACTGTGAAGAAAGCTGAGCACCGAAGAATTGATCCTTTTGGACTGTGGTGTTGGAGAAGACTCTTGAGAGTCCCTTGGACTGCAAGGAGATCCAACCACTCCGTTCTGAAGGAGATCAGCCCTGGGTGTTCATTGGAAGGACTGATGCTGAAGCTGAAACTCCAATCCTTTGGCCACCTCATGTGAAGAGTTGACTCATTGGAAAAGACTCTGATGCTGGGAGGGATTGTGGGCAGGAGGAGAAGGGGATGACCGAGGATGAGATGGCTGGATGGCATCACCGAGTCTATGGACATGAGCTTGAGTAAACTCTGACAGTTGGTGATGGACAGGGAGGCCTTGGGTGCTGTGATTCATGGTTTTTCAAAGAGTCAGACATGACTGCGTGACTCAACTGGACTGAAGGAAAAGAGGCAAACCCCATCAAATAATTTTTTTTTTTTTACATTTTTACCCTGGGTTAAGCATTGGCATTAAAATGGAAGAAACATTACATAGATTTCCTTCTTTCTGGGAGATTATATTACAGGGCACAGATACAGAAACCATCGTAAATCATGGCAGGAAATAACAAAGAATCAATGGTGGAAGCAAGCAAGGTTGAAAGACCTGGGAGAACGGAGGGTGTAAGTCAGGGAAGAACCCTTCCCAGAAGGTTTGAACTTTCATGAATGGTTGCACAGAGAGAGGGAGAATAAGAGGATGATCTGCACAAAAAATTGCCATTTCCCTGGAGCAGGAAATGGCTATCCACTCCAGTATTCTTGCCTGGAGAATCCAATGGACAGAGGAACCTGGTGGGCTATGGTCCATGGGGTCACAAAGAGTTAGATATGACTGAGCAGCGAACTCTTGAGCAAACGTAAACAATGAATATAAGCCAGTCAGTGAGGCTAGAATATTCCTTTACTCTGTTTTCGTATTCCCTCAGACAAAATGCAGGAAGCATTTAGGAAAGCTTGTTTGTGCTTCCAGAATAAAAGCATATGAAAACTCTGTCATTGTGTTCTCTTTCAGACTCTTTACTTGGAACTCTTTCCAAGACAGCAAAGTCAGCTCAGATACTGCATGAGAACAATAACCTCCCTAACTCGGGTCTTCAGCATGGTGAGCTTTCTTTTTTGCTGATGCGCAAAATGTCTTCTCCTGCAGGGATTTGTTTTTCCGGATGATATTAATGGCTGTTTGCCTTCTGACTCCTGGTTGTCTTGAGGTTAAGCATTCTGGATGGTTTGCAATAAGGGCATTCCATTTAAGTGCCTGGGTCACAGAGAGCAGGGCTGGAGGAGACTGGAGTGTGTGTTTTTAAAAGGCATCTGCCATTTGTAACAGCACTGTGTTGTTTTCTGAGAGATGGAGCAGCTCAGACTAGGAAATAAACACCGAATGCCTGTCCTCATGTGGGAGAGAGAAAAAGAAATGGATTCAGAAAGGAAACGTAGTCAGCAGAGACCTGATAGACTGGTGCAAGTAGGAGAAAGGAGTTTATCCTCTGGGGGATAATATCAGCCATTGGAAATGACTCAGCCAAATTCATAATCATCATTCAGTTCAGTTCAGGTCAGTAGCTCAGTCGTGTCCGACTCTTTGTGACCCAATGAATCGCAGCATGCCAGGCCTCCCTGTCCATCACCAACTTCCAGAGTTCACTCAGACTCACGTCCATCCAGTCAGTGATGCCATCCAGCCATCTCATCCTCTCTCATCCCGTTCTCCTCCTGCCCCCAATCCCTCCCAGCATCAGTCTTTTCCAATGAGTCAGCTCTTCACATCAGGTGCCCAAAATATTGGAGTTTCAGCTTCAGCATCAGTCCTTCCAATGAACACCCAGGACTGATCTCCTTTAGGATGGACTGGTTGGATCTCCTTGCAGTCCAAGGGACTCGCAAGAGTCTCCTCCAACACCACAGTTCAAAAGCATCAATTCTTCTGTGCTCAGCTTTCTTCATAGCCCAACTCTCACATCCATACATGACCACTGGAAAAACCATAGCCTTGACTAGATGGACCTTTGTTGGCAAGGTAATGTCTCTGCTTTTGAATATGCTATCTAGGTTGGTCATAACTTTCCTTGCAAGGAGTAATCATCTGTTAATTTCATGGCTGCAGTCACCATCATCATCACAGAACCCAAATTAACTTTTCTCTGAAATGCCAGCCATCCTGTATGATGGTACAATGTTGCACTGTTAAAAACAGTTTTGTTGAGTGCAATGAGGCATGATAAATTGTAAGCAAATAGCAGTGTGTTAAAATGTGAGAAGAAAATGATTTGCAATAAAAGCCAAGTATTCAGTCCAGGAAAGAGATGCTAAGTGGAATGAAGTGCAAGCCTCACAGGTGGAAACCGCAACGGGCCTTAGCATAAGAAACTGAAAAGCCGTGTGTCAAGTGGCTGACCTCTTCTATAGCAGCTGTTGGCCAGTCTGACTTTTCACTTTTAACCCACCGTGTTGGTAAAGGCTTGAGGCTTATCCAGGAGGTAAGAGATTGGAACTTTGACCAAAAAAGAAGCTCTGAGAAAATTTTAGGTTAAAGGTCAAATAATCTGTCAGTCTGTAAGTGCTAAATACAATTTAAAAAAAAAAACACCTTTCTGTATCAGATGCTATGAGAATAAATTTCAGTCATAACATAGGTGGAAGGACAAGGCAAACTTGGGGAGGATCCATACACAAAGGCAATTAAGAGGGAGTTCAAGCATCTCTTAGAGAAAAGACTCACCACGGGGTCAGAAGGTGAGGGCATGGCTGGGACAAGCTTAGCAGAGAACCCTTTTCAGAGGTCCGTGACCTCTGGGATCTAATGCCTAATCAGGTGCACAATAAACGAAATGTGTTTGAATCGTCCTGAACCACTCCCCACCACCCGCCCTAGTCTATGGAAGAGTTGTCTTCCATGAAGTCTGTCCCTGGCACCAAAACAGTTGGAGAGTGCTATCTTAGAGCATGTTTTACTTTACAAACAGATGGGCTTTGCCTGGTAAAAGGGTTTTTTGTTGTGCTGAAGCACAGACTTGCGTGCGGTTAATGGGGTTTTGGAGATGTTGATGAAACCCCTACTGTGAATAGCTTTGCATACCAGGCTGAGAAGTTGGGGCTTTTTCTCTGTCTGTGGGATACCAACAAAGGTTCTGAAGCAAGAGCATGTTTCTAGAAGGTTTTTTCTTATGTAGAATCAGTTGTGAAGGAGCTAGTTGAACCTTTATAGCACCTGTTAAAAATTTCTTGCAGAATCTGAGACATGACAGGGAAAGCTGAAAGAAAGGAACAGATCCAAAGTAACAGTGAAGGGAGGTGTTGTGGTTTGTGAACTTAGGTTCCTGCTTCTCCGTTCTTTGGCCATTCAATAAAGCGTGTGTTGTTTCAGCCTCAAAAAGCCAAACCAAACAACAACAGCAACATAATAGTGCAGGATAACGTCACAGAACCTTTGACTGGAGCCCAAAGGAAAAAGTCCAAGAAGATGCTGGTGTGCTAGGTGAAATTGCCAGACACAAACAGACAGATGTTGTATATTCCATTTATATTAAGTCCCTGCTGCTGCTGCTAAGTCACATCAGTCGTATCTGACTCTGTGCGACCCCATAGATGGCAGCCCACCAGGCTCTCCCGTCCATGGGATTCTTCAGGCAAGGATACTGGAGTGGGTTGCCATTTCCTTCTCCAGTGCATGAAAGTGAAAAGTGAAAGTGAAGTTGCTCAGTCGTGTCTGACTCTTTGCGACCCCATGGACTGTAGCCCACCAGGCTTCTCTGTCCATGGGATTTCCCAAGCACGAGTACTGGAGTGGGGTGCCATAGCCTTCTTCATATGAGGTTCCTAGAAGAGTCCAGTTCATGGAGACAAAAAGCAAAGCTGTGGTTACCAGAATCTGGTGAAGGAAGAGGCAGGGAAAAAGTATATAATGGGTACAGGGTTTCAGTCTGGGATGATGGAAACATTCTGGAGATGAGTAATGGTGATGGTTGCACAGCAGCACCAGTGTGCCTAATGCCTCTGTGTTGTACACGTAGAAATAGCTAAAATAGTAAATCCTGTGTTATTCATATTTTACCACAAGGAAAAAATTCTAAAGAAAGGAAAATACTTTCAGTTTGGGCATGATGATTAGAAAATTGATGGACTGAAGGAGTAAACAGCCAGCTTTGGGGACTCGTTTCAGTCATAAGTTTGAAGAAAGAGCATGTCCCAGGAGAAATGCTTGTGAGGATTTTGCAGAGCTCTCCAGTGGTCATGGTGAGCTCAGAAAAATGTCTCAACCATGCTGGGAACCTGTCAGAACAGGTGTGTTTCTAGTAGCGTCTCTCAAGTACAGGGCGTGTCTAGTTTGGGGAGCGATCTGAAAATGAGGTGTCAGGGTTCTTCCTTAGAGCTCCGCCAAGGAGAGAGGAGAAACAGTTTGGCGGGAGCTGCTGTAGGAGTTTGAGCCTTTTGATGGGTTCACATGTTAGCAGGAAGGAGTCAGAACAGTCATGTTAGGACAAACAACAGGTATATGTGGAGATCTGTTTCCTTAGAATATTTATATCTGATACATGCACTTTTGCGTACATCTTACATGTGTGTGTGTACTGATTCTTAACGTCTGCATTTTAAGACCCTCTTGGCATGTCGTTTTTCCTCTGTATATGTATATACAAATAGTTGGTTTGTATATGAATAGGAGCTCATTCTCCTGAATAAGCTAGGATTATTCCTTCAAGTGTAGGCAGACAATTCCCTCTTGGCTCCAGCTTTATTGAAAAGGGAAATGCAGATTTACTGGAGAGAACCTTGGGGTCAACTTCTGAACTGATTCAGGAGATTCAAAATCTTGAAACTTCTAATTGTTGGAATGTCTCCTAAAGTAATCATAGGAAGAGATATTCAGCAAAACAGATGACTTATAATTCGTGACTTTTTATCATTTTGTTGAGTGTTTTGAAAGGCATCTCTTATTTATAGAATGTATTGTTAGGCATTGTATCAGTGAATCACATTTGTTAATTGTTTTATGTGACCTCTTAGAGGATACTGCTTTTAAATATGTACAATCTGCATCATATCCACATTAGATTTTAAGTAATAAATATTTTTGTCACTAGGAAGCCAAAGAATATACTATTCTAACACTGTGAGGAATGTTGATGTTAAGTTGAACTTTAGATATATTTGGTGAGTTCTTTTATCTTATTTAATATCTTTGTATTTTCACAATTTTACAATAATTGTTTTTATTTTTATTGATAGTTAAAACATTAATATTCGAAACGAATTCGTTTTTACAAAATCAACCCTTCAGCTAGCTGCATCTGTAGGAAATATTTTAGAAAGCATGTTGATAATACACTGCAGATAAGCCTAAGACTCTTAGTTTAAATAAATTTCTTAAGGTTAGATACCTGCCTCTTGAGGAATCTGTATGCAGGTCAGGAAGCAACAGTTAGAACTGGACATGGAACAACAGACTTGTTCCAAATAAGAAAAGGAGTACGTCAAGGCTGTATATTGTCACCCTGCTTATTTAACTTACATGCAGAGTACATCATGAGAAACGCTGGACTGGAAGAAACACAAGCTGGAATCAAGATTGCCAGGAGAAATATCAATAACCTCAGATATGCAGATGACACCACCCTTATGGCAGAAAGTGAAGAGGAGCTAAAAAGCCTCTTGATGAAAGTGAAAGAAGAGAGTGAAAAAGTTGGCTTAAAGATCATCATTCAGAAAACGAAGATCATGGCATCCGGTCCCATCACTTCATGGGAAATAGATGGGAAAACAGTAGAGACAGTGTCAGACTTTATTTTTGGGGGCTCCAAAATCACTACAGATGGTGACTGCAGCCATGAAATTAAAAGACGCTTGCTCCTTGGAAGAAAAGTTATGACCAACCTAGATAGTATATTCAAAATCAGAGACATTACTTTGCCAACAAAGGTCCGTCTAGTCAAGGCTATGGTTTTCCAGTAGTCATGTATGGATGTGAGAGTTGGACTATGAAGAAGGCTGAGGCCGAAGAATTGATGCTTTTGAACTCTGGTGTTGGAGAAGACTCCTGAGAGTGCCTTGGGCTGCAAGGAGATCCAAGCAGTCCATTCTGAAGGAGATCAGCCCTGGGATTTCTTTGGAAGGAATGATGCTAAAGCTGAAGCTCCAGTACTTTGGCCACCTCATGCGAAGAGTTGACTCATTGGAAAAGACTGTGATACTGGGAAGGATTGTGGGCAGGAGGAGAAGGGGACGACAGTGGATGAGATGGCTGCATGGCATCACGGACTCGATGGACGTGAGTCTGAGTGAACTCCGGGAGATGGTGATGGACAGAGAGGCCTGGCGTGCTGCGATTAATGGGGTCGCAAAGAGTCAGACATGATTGAGTGACTGAACTGAACTGAACTGAAGGTTAGATAGTTCTATGTGGCAAATTCAAACACTGCCTCCTAAATTAGCATTTTATCTGGTTTGTTTATTTACTTTTGACATTATTAACAACAGGTGAACTGCAGAGTCATGAATGTCTTTGTTGATACTAAGGAAAGGTCATAAACAGATAACTCGTGAGCTAGAGCTGATCCTTAAATATGTTTTCTTGGCCCACATTGGCATTTTTGTAATTAATTTCAAATGTGTAAAATCTATACACATACGTCACAACCTAGCTTATGACACTCTCTGGAAGTCAACTATAGCTGACAATACTGTCTGCATTATTGGGTGGCAACATTGGGTTGGAACTAAGTGGCTTCACCTCTGGATTACTGGATTCTCCAGGACCTTTTCCCCAACTTCCCTCACACATTTTATTATATGTTTGGCCCTGAAGGTGCCTTAATTTATGATCCTTGACCTGAATAGTGTAGAAACAAAAAAATAAGGGCTACTGACTAAGCCGTGGCCTCAGAGTTTAGAAAAGGCATTAAGAAGTTCTTCACCAAAGTTCAGTTCTGTGCTGTTCTCAGTGGTAAAATGAACTGATGATATTGTCATGGCTTTAATTCCTTGAGTCATTTCTCATTGAGAAGAGAATGGGGTTAAAGGCATCACAAAATATTTATTGTTTTCCTGTGGCTTTAATGGTCAAAGGGGAGAAATTACAGGTGGATTTGGGATGTCAGCTAACAGTCCAGAAAATTCAAGCCAAAAGCTGATCGCTGGGTTCCAAGTGGTTTACCACTGTGGCCTTCCACTAAAGGGAATCCATTAAAGTGGGGTCAGTGGGCTGTCCACACTGTTTGTGCTCCCTGAGTGAATTAGAGCTGTCACAGAGGGCATTTCTGGATAAAAAGAGCAGTGATGCTTTAAGAACACATCAGAATGTGCCAATCAAATAAAAAAGGGCACGGTACCAAATTTTTCCCATGGGGCACTGATCACTTGTGATAAGTTGGAGTTTTATCCATGACACAGCTTATGCCAACTCTGATGAAATCTGGAAATACCCTTTTAGAAAAAGAAAGAAAGGGGAAGGGAGGCTGAAAGTGTATGTGGTCATTTGATTTGTTCACTCTTCTTCCAAAAGGGCAGTAAATATGCTTGGCTTACTTTCTGGCCCATCTTTTTATATCTGTGCAGCTCTATCTCTGACTGTCCCTTGACACATAATTCCCCTCCATGCCACAGTAGCCAGGTGGTGCTGCTGGCGTTGATATGGCTGCTTCAAACAGGATGAGTTAGCTCCTGTGTTTGTAGCAGTGTCAGATGCTCTCCCTTCCAGAGAAGGGGATTATATAGGATCAGGCACCACTCCAACACTTTATCTGCATTTGGAAATAGATCTCAAAAGTTTGGATCTCTCTTTGAAAGTGGAATAGGAACCTAAGTGAATGCTCTTCTTTCACAGTTTCTTTGGATTTGCTGTGTTGCATTTTAAAGCATCTGATTCTCTTTCTTGTGTTTCAAAGGTTCCTGAAGAAAATGTAACAAGAATGGGTAAGAAATAAAATATAAGCTTCACAATTATGCCTTAAAGCAAAAGATAACTGGACTATTTACATACTTTCCATCCAATGATGTTAGCATGGTACGTTGGCTTGGAATTGAAAATAAATTCTTGGTGGCATCTATATTACCTATGCATCTTATTTTGAGGGCTACCTGTACAAACTCTCTCAACGCTCTGCCTGATGTCACCCAACTTTCATACCATGTCTGGGATTTTCATCTTTGTGTTTTATTTGTTTGGTATAGACAGTCATGTCTTGGGCAGCTAACATCTTCCCTTGCTAGTTAGCTCCATGAATATAGGGAAAATTTCATTCTGTAGGGATGCCTGTTGCCTTTCACTTGTACGCACTCAGTCTGTGAACTAAATAGTTCAGTTATTAATACTAAAATATAGCATTAGCACGCATTAGAATTGCAGGCTTCGTGCGACTGTTTCTGGACCTGTGTTTTCTTGGCTGTATGCGTGCTAATCTAGGGTGCTCCTGTCTTCCAGAATGAGGACCAGGGAGTGTGACAGTCCCCTGTCCTACTCTTCTCTTCCACTTCTCCTGTAAACGGATTTGCTACCATTTTCTACTCCCCTGGGCTTGAGTCCTCTTCCTAAGAAGAGTTTTTGAGGGGGTTCTCATTCATTTGATCTTTTAGTTTATTGGGGATCAGCCCAAGGATGGTCCATGGACCAAATCTGACACATCACCTATTCTTGTAAACAGAGTGTGGTTGGAACACAGTCACCCGCATTTGTTTACATATTGACAATAGCTGATTTTTCTCTACTGTGGCAGAATTGAGGGGACTTGCGTAGACTACCACAGCAGAATTTCTAGAGACTAAATGGCTCATGAAGCCTCAAATATTTACTGCCTGGAGCTTTGCAGAGCAAGCTTGCCGGCTGCTGAACTTGGCATTCATTTAAGACACATTTATTGAGTGTGTCAGAGTTTACTATGTGGTTGATGCCATAGATTTAAGTCTAAACAATGTAATCCTTTTTCTTAATAGTCCTGTGGGAAAGACAGACACATCAGCAATATCTTAACAATAAAATAAAGAAAAAGGCTCTAAGCATGAATTTAGTAGACAGTAAGTATAGAATGAGGAACACACAACTGCTGGGAGGGCTAGAGAAGGTGGCTTAGAAGAGGGCTTCATGAGGAGGCAGTCTCTGAATTTTTGACTCGCAGGATCAAGAGAGTTGATCCGGGTAGAGGATGGGTGCTCGTTCCTGGAAGAAGGAGATATGTGAGCAGAAGCACAGCTGGAGACAGCAGGACTTCTTTGGGAAACAGCAAATAGTACAGTTTAGCTAAAGCCCAAGTCCTGAAGGACTGTCACCAGCTAAAAGACTTGCGGTATGTGGAACTGAGTTCTTCAGATGGTGTAGTGGAGAATGAACAGAGGGCAGGGTGTAAGACTAGAAGTTGTTTATCTTGATGCCTCAGTCATATCCAACTCTTTTTAACCCTATGGGCTGTAGCCCACCAGGCTCCTCTGTCCATGGGACTCTCCAGGCAGGAACACTGGAGCGGGTTGCATGCCCTCCTCCAGGGGATCTACCTGACCCAGGGGATCTACCTGACCCAGGGGATCTACCTGACCCAGGGGATCTACCTGACCCAGGGGTAGAACCCACATCTCTCACATCTCCTGTATTAGGCAGGCAGGTTCTTGACCACTAGTGCCACCTGGGAAACCCCTGGTTGATCTTGCTTGCGTAGATATTTGTATGTATGCGCATCTTTCAGCCCTTCTCTAGCTTGGCTATAAACTTTCTATTTACTCGGGAAGCTCTTCTCTTTGGGGAAAGCAGAAGGAAAAAATCTCCCATCAGGTGGAATCACTATTACTTCACTTCAAGTTGACATGAATTTTTTTTTTTTTAAGAGGATTTGGAAGGGTTGCTTTTCTTTACTCTTTATTGCAAGGAAAAGGCAAGAATCATCTCCTGTTTACTTCAGTAAGGACCCACACAGGGTAGCGAATCCTAACAATTTTTCATGATTATAATAAGATGGAAGGAAATTATCTACTGGAAATATTAGATCTAGTGGCAAGATAATTTCCCTCCATTGGCTGCTTTCCTAGTGCCTGTCAGAGCTTTTTGATACTTGAAATTAATTTGTCTTCACTAGATATAGGAATTAAGCAAACTGAATAAAAAGAATAGCCTTTTCTTTGTTGTGAAAACGACTCCAACTCTGTTTAATTAAAATATATTGTTAGTTAGTAGATAACACTAAGGGAGATTAACACAGCCAGTCAATTTATTTTCCCTCCATCAGAAATAATGTTTCTAAACTTCTTGCTATTTATCTTTGTTCAGCTTCAAATCCCTCTCATTCCCCTTTGAAGTCCTAAAGAAAAGCATTGCCAGCACACATCAGAACTCAGAAATATCCTCCCAAATCCCTGGTCAACTGCATTATCCAGACATTACCGATAACTAGCAGTTACATAGAGCTTTCAGCATAAAAAGAACCTTTAACCTAGATTATCTCATTTTACCTTTGAAATTTTGCACGGTAGATTCTGCCTTGATCATCTCACAAGTTGGAAATGGAGGTTTTGCTGGAAGTTCACTGTTCCCCTCAAGATCTCATTTTAGTAAGTGGTAGAGTTCAGAATCACAACGCTGACTTCAGAGTCTGTGGTTTTTAATTCCTCCTAGTGATTTTTCTCTTGCTGATGTGATGCACAGATGTAATGAATAGTATCAGAAGCAATGGCATCTTGCCATCAGAGCCAGTCCAAGGGGAAGGACAGCGTCTCAGATGGAACTCTGTGTTGAGCACCTGTGCTCACTCACACGGAAGTTACACTGTGGGGATTTTAGCTCTTTCTGGCTTCAGTGAACTTTGCAGGCCACACACAGCCCACATCAGAGAACACAGCTTTTACACCAAGGTCAGCATCCCAGCTCACTCACGTAATTCTCTTCCTCTCTCTCCTTCTGCTTGCTAGACTCTGACTCTATACTTGCAAAGTATTAGGTCTCCTTGGGTATTTATTTATTTTTTTCTTTTTTTAAAAGCATTATTTTTTCAAATTGTTTTCCCAATTAGGATATTGCTGAGTACTGAGCAGAGTTCCTGTGCTATACATTAGGTCCTTATTGGTTATCCATTTTAAATATAGCAGTGTATACATTGCTAATCCCGAAGTCCCATTCTATCCCTCCCTCCTGCCCTTTCCCCCAAGTAACCTTGAGTTTGTTCTCTAAGTCTGTGACTCTGTTTCTGTTTTGTAAGTAAGTTCATTTGTATCATTATTTTTTAGATTCTGCGTATAAGCAATATTGTGTGATATTTGCCTTTCTCTGTCTGACTTATTTCGCTTAGTATGACAATCTCCAGGTCCATCCATGTTGCTGCAAGTGGCATTATTTCATTCTTTTTCAATGGCTGAGTAATATTCCATTGTGCGTATGTACTATATCATCTTTATCCGTTCATCTTTCAACGGACATTTTCTTTGCTTCCATGTCTTGGCTGTTGTAAACAGCACTGCAATGAACATTGGATGTATGTATCCTTTTGAACCATATTTTTCTCTGGATATATGCTGATGAGTGGTATTGTGGGATCATACATAGCAACTTTTGTTTCCTAAAAAGCTTCTTGATGAAAGTTAAAGAGGAGAGTGGAAAAGTTGGCTTAAAGCTTAACATTCAGAAAACGAAGATCACGGCATCTGGTCCCATCACTTCATGGGAAATAGATGGGAAACAGTAGAAACAGTGTCAGACTTTATTTTTTTGGGCTCCAAAATCACTGCAGATGGTGACTGCAGCCATGAAATTAAAAGACGCTTACTCCTTGGAAGAAAAGTTCTGACCAACCTAGAGAGAATATGAAAAGCAGAGACATTACTTTGCCAACAAAGGTCCGTCTATTCAAGGCTATGGTTTTTCCAGTGGTCATGTATAGATGTGAGAGTTGGACTATGAAGAAAGCTGAGTGCCGAAGAATTGATGCTTTTGAATTGTGGTGTTGGAGAAGACTCTTGAGAGTCCTTTGGACTGCAAGAAGATCCAACCAGTCCATTCTAAAGGAGATCAGTCCTGGGTGTTCATTGGAAGCACTGATGCTGAAGCTGAAACTCCAGTACTTTGGCCACCTCATGCGAAGAGTTGACTCACTGGAAAAGATCCTGATGCTGGGAGGGATTGGGGGCAGGAGGAGAGGGGGACGACAGAGGATGAAATGGCTGGATGGGATCACCGAGTCTATGGACATGAGCTTGAGTGAACTCCGGGAGATGGTGATGGACAGGGAGGCCTGGCGTGCTGTGATTCATGGGGTTGCGAGGAGTTGGACACGACTGTTAGACTGAACTTAAGGAACCTTCATATTGCTCATTGGCTGCACCAATTTACATTCTCCTTGGGTTTTTTTTTTTTTTCTAATTAAATGACCTTTATAGGTCATTTGTTGACTTACCAAGTCAACAATTGCAATTAATTCAGGTAATTTTGGGGGGCACTTATCGTGTGTTAGCACCATCTTCGGAGAAGGCAATGGCAACCCACTCCAGTACTCTTGCCTGGATAATCCCATGGATGGAGGAGCCTGGTAGGCTGCAGTCCATGGGGTCTCTAAGAGTCAGGCACGACTGAGTGACTTCACCTTCACTTTTCACTTTCATGCATTGGAGAAGGAAATGGCAACCCACTCCAGTATTCTTCCATGGGAAATCCCATGGATGGAGGAGCCTGGTGGGCTACAGTGCATGGGGTTGCAAAGAGTTGGACAGAACTGAGCAACTAAACAAAAACAACAACATAGTGTGTTAAAACCTCTGAAAGTGCCCCAGCTAGAGAACTATATAAAACCGTAGACTTATACTAGACTCCTGTTACTTAGAAATCTTTCATTTCAGCTGCATTCTTGGTCCTGGACTCTCCTAGCCAAGTTTGGTCTGTCATAGCCCACGTTTCCATTAACAGTGTTGGTGATGACGCCCTTGGGAAGACATTGTGCAGTTTTAGTCTGACAGCTGCCAGAGGTTTTTCAGATGGCTTGTGGATCAAATGTCTGTAAGAGTCTTAGAAATTATCTTCAAAGTCTAGTGAGTATCCTTTGGCTTTGGGGAAGGAGGGTTAGGCTGTGCAGAAGGGATACAGATGAAAATAGTCTCTTTATTTGTGTCTTTTCTTTTTGGTCTGTCCATCGTGACTTGATAGCTCGGTGGTTCCAGGTGCTCCTTTATAGACTAATGTTGACCTGTGATCACATTATCCAAATTTTGGCTAAATAAGGAAAATGTGTTTATAAATTGTGCTTATATGTTTTCTTTTAGGAAATTGTATGTGGTGATCAGTGACATGTTGAAAGAAAAATGATTGCTTAGCAAAATAATGCTTTTCAATCTTTTGTAGATGCATACACCTTTGGGGGCACTATATTTCACCCACTAAATACAACAATCTAGGTAGTGCAGCTCGAGCTTGCCTGAGTGTAGACTCAGTGACCTGGACAGTTGTCTGTGCCCTAGAATCCAGGGCCTATGCAGATGCTAATGACCATTTTCCATCCTTGCTGACTTGAGTTACTTTCAGACAGCATAATTATTGTCGGAATGCTGTGAATTACAGGCTAACTCAAAGTGGTATTACTTACACAATAGTCTATGTAAATGGCACCTGTGGAGTTGAGCAGTGCCCTGCTTACCCAGCCTTATGTGGCGGCCTTGACATTGTCTGGAGGCACCGTGACCGTGGCCTGACTTCCATCTTTCCCATGGTCAGCCATTTCTGCTTGTTCCCTTTTTGTATCTGTTCCTTCTATGGCCACGTTATTCCTATGACTCATTTGGAACGCAGTGTTTGTACTAGATTCTAAAGTTGACCTGAGACTTTGTGACCAAGAAGAGGAGATTTGGAATGCAGTGTTGGACATGATATTCACACTGTCTATTTTTGAAGTGTATAAAGAGGGCAGAATGCAGAGTGAAGAGAACTTGGCTTGAGGATTTCTAATTGTGTGACCTTGAGCAAGGAACTTCTTGAGAGTTCTGATTCACTCAGATGCAGAATGGAGATAGCAACGTGCAAGTTGTAATTAATTTTTTTGGTGAGGGTGAAGATTAAATGAGATAATAAATGTAGAATGCTTGAAGTAGGCACATATTAGCTACAATTTTAACTGCTCAAAAAATGGAAGTTAGTTCATCAGCTTTCTCATCTTGTTATTGAAGCTGTGTTACTAGATACATTAAAATTGTGATTTTTTGTAATTGGACTCTTATTATGTAGTGTGTCCCTGTGCATCTGATGATTTTCTTTTCTTTGAAATCTGGTATTAGTACTGCTGTGCAGCTTTCTTTGATTGGTGTTTTTGTGGTGTATTTTTTCCATTTCTTTGCTTCTAATATATTTTATTAGTATATTTGAATGAGTTTCTGGTAGAAAACATATGTAGGCCATTAAAAATCGATTCTGATTATTTGTTTTAGGGTTTATATTTTTGAAGATCACATTTAAAAAATTAATTTTTATTGAATTTAGTTGCTTTCCAATGTTGTGTTAGTCTCTACTGTACAGCAAAGTGAATCTCTGTGTGCATACACATAGCCCCGCTTTTTTGGATTTCCCGCCTGTTTATGTCACCACAGAGCACCGAGTCGAGTTCTTTGAGCCATGTGGTATTTCTCATTAGTCATCCATTTTATGCATAGCAGTGTGTATATGTCAGTCCCAACCTCTTAATGGGTATATTTAAACCATTTATAGTTAATGCAATTTCTGTTATGTTAGGATTTAAGTTCTATCAGTTGATCATTTATTTTTTCTCTTTTTCCCTTTTCCCATCTTACTTGAATAATTTTTAGCATGAGTGACTTCCCTTTCACTTTTCACTTTCATGCATTGGAGAAGGAAATGGCAACCCACTCCACTATTCTTGCCTGGAGAATCCCAGGGATGGGGGAGCCTTGGTGGGCTGCCGTCTATGGGATCGCACAGGTCGGACACGACTGAAGTGACTTAGCAGCAGCAGCAGTACCTGTATAATGTAGGTTTTTTTAGTGTACATTTTTTGCAATTTTTAAAAATGGTTTTCACAGTGGTTGATCTAGAAATCACCTTATAGTCTCCTTCAGAGACATACTAATATATATATACCTAACGTTTAAGCCAGCAGCTATCCCAAATTTGCCTTATATTTCCCAGCCTTCCTCTCCGGTTCTAGGAAGAAAAGATACACAATCAGAGACACTCATGAATCTCTTCAAATAAAAGCGTAAACTGCAGACCTGAGTGCATGTGTTAAATTGTAAAAATAATATGCTGTTAAAAATGGAAACTTCTTATTACTACTTGTACATGCTTTGCTTTTACTTTTTCTATATGTGAAATTATATTAGATATTCTTATTTTTAATAGCATTTTTTAATTACTGCATTTTGAGTATTCAAGAGCCTGAGCACTGATAGGTTTATTGACCACATTTTAGAAACCATGACAATTCAGGGAACAGAGTTTATTTCCCTCCAAACACGAACTTATTCAGAGTCAGAAGTAACCTCTCCTGAGCTGTGTTGCAATTATTTATTTGCTTTTAAAAATATTGTTGCCACATACTTATGTCTTCCTAAACAAAGTAGTTCTGTTTTGCCTGATTTTAAACTTTATGTAAGTGGAAACAAACATGTACATTCTTTTGTGTCTTGCCACTTTTGTGTAATGTGATGGTGGGGAAATTCATTCATGTGACTTTCAGTTCAGTTCAGTTCAGTTCAGTTCATCTGCTCAGTCATGTACGACTCTTTGCAACCCGATGAATTGCAGCACTCCAGGTCTCCTTGTCCATCACCAACTCCCAGAGTTCACCCAAACTCATGTCCATCACCAACTCCCAGAGTTCACCCAAACTCATGTCCATCAAGTCGGTGATGCCATCCAGCCATCTCATCCTCTGTCATCCCCTTCTCCTTCTGCCCACAATCCCTCCCAGCATCAGAGTCTTTTGAATTAGTCAACTCTTCACATGAGGTGGCCAAAGGTATTGGAGTTTCAGCTTTAGCATCAGTCCTTCCAAAGAACACCCAGAACTGATCTCCTTTACAACGGACTGGTTGGATCCCCTTGCAGTCCAAGGGACTCTCAAAAGTCTTCTCCAACACCACAGTTCAAAAGCATCAATTCTTTGGCGCTCAGCTTTCTTCACAATCCAACTCTCACATCCATACATGACCACTGGAAAAACCATAGCCTTGACTAGACAGAACTTTGTTGGCAAAGTAATGTCTCTGCTTTTCAATATTCTTTCTAGGTTGGTTAGAACTTTCCTTCCAAGGAGTAAGCGTCTTTTAATTTCATGGCTGCAATCACCATCTGCAGTGATTTTGGAGCCCAAAAAATAAAGTCTGACACTGTTTCTACTGTTTCCCCATCTATTTCCCATGAAGTAATAGGACCAGATGCCAGGATCTTCGTTTTCTGAATGTTGAGCTTTAAGCCAACTTTTTCACTCTCCTCTTTCACTTTCATCAAGAGGCTTTTTAGTTCCTCTTTACTTTCTGCCATAAAGGTGGTGTCATCTGCATATCTGAGGTTATTGATATTTCTCCCGGCAATCTTGATTCCAGCTTGTGCTTCTTCCAGCCCATTGTTTCTCATAATGCACCCTGCATAGAAGTTAAGTAAGCAGGGTGACAAAATACAGCCTTGATGTACACCTTTTCCTATTTGGAACCAGTCTGTTGTTCCATGTCCAGTTCTAACTGTTGCTTCCTGACCTGCATATATAAGATCACAGGAAAATATGTACCATCCACCAGAAAAATTTGAAAAAGACTTTAACAGACACTTCAAAAAGTAGGAAATTCAAAAGGTTAGAATTATATTAAAATGTGCACAATCTCTTTAATAATCAGGAGCATGAAAATTAAAACTACTTGCCAATACTACCTGCCAGACTGAAAATAAGACTAAAAGGGTGACAATGCTATGTGTTGTAGAGAATGAAGAGCAATAAGAATTTGCATACACTGCAATGGAAGCAAATGTTAGTACACCACTTTGTAAAGCCCTCTGACATCATGCTGGACAATATACCAGCAATTTGGGAAAACACTGCAGCCCTGAGAATCAGGACTCTTGTAAAGAGTCTTTATAGCAAGTGCTCCAGACTGGAAGGGACTGCTGAACTGATTGCAGGAAGCTCACAAAATGTCTTAACTTAGTTAGTTACACACAGCAACACAAATGAGCACAGCAACACTCCCTTGATGTCTCTGTGAATCAGCTGTGTCTCTTATGCATTGCACCAGTTTTGACTCTGACCTTTTAGGAATTTCCCTGAACTAACATAGTCTATGGAAATGTTTCATTTTGTATGATGCAAACCCAAAAGTTCACCATATTTATCCTCACTTTTTCTCAAACTCTGAATGGTGTGTGGCATTTTCCTTTTCTGTTTTTTTTCAGCCCAAAGGACAGGGCAGAGTATAAAAACATGGTGATCTCAACAGGTCAGCCCAGTGCAGTCCTGCCTGTCACACACCGTGGACCCTAACTTTTGAAAAAAGTCATTGGACACTTCAGGAAACAAAATGCAACTGAGATAAAGCTAGCAGGAAGAAAGCAGCTGAAGGGAAAATATCATTTAATGTTTATTTTGCCATTGTTTTGAGAATCTATACTTGGAAATATTAGGAAATAAATTGTGATACAGCATCAAAGCTGGTGAATGGGTTTTGCAGTCCTTGTTTTTTTTTAGTCTCTAAGTCTCAGAGGTTTTGTTTTTTTAAAAAAATTTTTAACCATAAGGGGTGAAGAAGGAATGGGGGAAATATAGAGCTCCATTCCCAGGGATGGTAGAGCAGTAGGCCTGGCCCAGCTGCTTCAGACTGAGGAGGCTGCACCACAGCTTATGGAAAGCAACCCCGCATCAGCCCACAGCTTTCTGCACCCGTTCACAACTGCTCCACCAGCAGGGTGTGTTTCAGGAGGGGCTTGGTTTACGCAGGCGCTGCAGGTCAGCCACGCCCTGACACGGCGCCCCCACAAGTGAGTTTTCCTGTCTGCAGCAGATGGCAACAGAGGCCGTTTGCTCCCCTGCTCTTGACAGCACGTGCTGTTTTCCAGCATGAGTGCCAGACCTAAATGACAGCACACCAGGGCTGTGGTGCATGGAGACTTTCAGCTTATTTCCAAGGGAGAATTTGGCTTCCAAACCTAAGCTTCCTCTTGGTTCCAGATATAAAAATCACTGCATTGCAGAGTAACTGTATCATGGTGTCTTCTGGAGGGGAGAAAACCCAGACTGTTAAATGAAGATTCATAGAGGTGTCTACCAGGAAACACCCAAAGACTCTCTGCTTACCCTTATTCCCTCTATTTTGGTTGATCCAGGATCCACCCAACAACCTGCTGGACTGAGGTGTGTGTAACTAAGCTGGCTTCACCCAGTACTCTCCTCTGGAATAATTTAGCCTCAGTATACTGACCCTGGCCCTAATGCCTGTGGATAAGCCTCCTGGCCTCTGGACCAAGGTTACATAGATCCTGAATGCTTGCTCAATAATACATTTGCAATCCACAGGGCCCTCCCTGGTCAGTCACTTGAGTATTCAATTTTCTCATCTGTAAAATGAAGGAATTAGAGTAAATGACTCTTGCATTAGAGCTTGTCTTTGGACAATGCCCTTAACCCAGGTCCTTTGCCCAGATAATGTCTTGCATGCAGACTGGAACCTATTAGTTTAGCAAAATTTCCTAAAGAGCAGAATATCCTAATATTCCTCTACTGTGCTAAGTCCTTCAGTTGTGTCCGACTCTTTGTGATCCTATAATGTAGCTCACCAGGCTCCTCTGTCCATGGGATTCTCCAGGCAAGAATACTGGAGTGGGTTGCCATTTCCTTCTCCAGGGGATCTTTCTGACCCAGGGATCAAGCCCGCATCTCTCACGTCTCCTGCGTGGCAGGCAGGATCTTTACCACTAGCTCTGCCTTGTTGCTGCTGTTCACTTGCCCAATCCTGTCCTACTCTTTGCAACCTCATGGATGGCAGAACGCCAGGCTTCCCTGTCCTTCACCAACTGTCAGGGCTTGCTCACACTCATGTCCATTGAGTCAGTGATGCCATCCAACCATCTCATCTTCTGCCGTCCCCTTCTTCTCCTGCCTTCAATCTTTGCGAGCATCAGGGTCTTTTCCAATGAGTCAGTTCTTCACACCAGATGAACAAAGTATTGGACCTTCAGCTTCACCATTAGTCCTTCCAGTGAATATTTGGGACTAATTTCCTTTAGAATTGACTGATTTGATCTCCTTGCAGTCTAAGGGCTCTCAAGAGTCTTCTCCAACTCCACAAAGCAAAAGCATCAATTCTTCAGCACTCAGCTTTCTTTATGGTTCAACACTCATATCCATACAAGATTACTGGAAAAAATATAGCTTTGACTAGATAGACTTTTAGTTAATATTTGTTGAACAAATAGATGAGCAATTGGGGAGGGGTGTCAGCCAGGTTTTCTAGCATATTATAAAATCTGTAGTGTTTACAAATGTTAAAACACTCATAGAAAATAATAATAAATTATCAAAGATTTTTAAAAATTCTTAAAATTCAACCAAATGATGTGACTTTTCCCATATAGTGGACTTCACATCAGCACCAATAGAGTCTCAAAGCCAATAGAACACTATCACCAAGAAATATTTTTCCAAGAAAACAAAGGAAGCCTGCCTGGTAGTCACACATATTTGTAGTCTTCTCATCGGACCAATATCATGTGGCATAAATGATAGTATGTCACTTCCAAAATTAAGTGATAAAAAAATATAATTTCATCTTGGGCTCTCTCCACTCCTGTCTCTGTGCTTCTCTGTCTTTCTTTTGAGTTACTGCTGTCTCTGGGGACAGTGGTGCCCTAATGTCTGTAGAGAGGCCCCTGCATTTAGGAGCTGGAGCACCCATTGACCAGCCACACGAACGAGGTAGGCTCCTGCAGACCCTCTCAGGCTTTAGATGACGCATTGAAAGACAACTTTGGGTGGTGTCAGTGCTAATGAGCTCACATTAGCTACTAAAGAGCATTTCCTATTTGTTTGGCTGGTTAATACCCAGGTCGGGCAGAAGCAGATCTGCCGGCTAGGTTATGAACATGAAGAAACAGCTTTCCTCTCGGGAATTCCTTTTTATTATAAGTATCATGAAGAAATTGGTCTTCTAGCATTATCTAATTTTTCTGTGTAAAACTGAACATGTTTTGTAACTCCTAATGGTGGAGGTGATGGAATTCCAGTTGAGCTATTTCAAATCCTGAAAGATGATGCTGTGAAAGTGCTGCATTCAACATGCCAGCAAATTTGGAAAACTCAGCAGTGGCCATAGGACTGAAAAAGGTCAGTTTTCATTCCAATCCCAAAGAAAGGCAATGCCAAAGAATGCTCAAACTACCGCACAATTGCACTCATGCACACACTAGTAAAGTAATGTTCAGAGTTCTCCAAGCCAGGCTTCAGCAATACGTGAACTGTGAACTTCCAGATGTTCAAGCTGACTTTCGAAAAGGCAGAGGAACCAGAGATCAAATTACCAACATCTGCTAGATCATCAAAAAAGCAAGAGGGTTCCAGAAAAACATCCATTTCTGCTTTATTGACTATGCCAAAGCCTTTGACTGTGTGGATCACAACAAACTGTGGAAAATTCTGAAAGAGATGGGAATACCAGACCACCTGACCTGCCTCTTGAGAAACCTATAGTCAGTTCAGGAAGCAACAATTAGAACTGGACATGGAACAACAGACTGGTTCCAAATAGGAAAAGGAGTACATCAAGGCTGTATATTGTCACCCTGCTTATTTAACTTCTATACAGAGTACATCATGAGAAACGCTGGACTGGAAGAAGCACAAGCTAGAATCAAGATTGATGGGAGAAATATCAATAACCTCAGATATGCAGATGACACCACCCTTATGGCAGAAAGTGAAGAGGAGCTCAAAAGCCTCTTGATGAAAGTGAAAGAGGAGAGTGAAAAAACTGGCTTAAAGCTCAACATTCAGAAAACTAAGATCATGGCATCTGGTCCTATCGCTTCATGGGAAATAGATGGGGAAATAGTGGAAAGTGTCAGATTTTATTTTGGGGGGCTCCAAAATTACTGCAGATGGTGATTGCAGCCATGAAATTAAAAGACGCTTACTCCTTGCAAGGAAAGTTATGACCAACCTAGACAGCATATTCAAAAGCAGAGACATTACTTTGCCAACAAAGGTCCATCTAGTCAAGTCTGTGGTTTTTCCAGTGGTCATGTATGGATGTGAGAGTTGGACTGTGAAGAAGGCTGAGCACCAAAGAATTGATGCTTTTGAACTGTGGTGTTGGAGAAGACTCTTGAGAGTCCCTTGGACTGCAAGGAGATCCAACCAGTCCATTCTGAAGGAGATCAGTCCTGGGTGTTCTTTGGAAGGACTGATGCTGAAGCTGAAACTCCAGTCCTTTGGCCACCTCATGTGAAGAGATGGCTCATTGGAAAAGACTGTGATGCTGGGAGGGATTGGGGGCAGGAGGAGAAGGGGATGACTGAGGATGAGATGGCTGGATGGCATCACCGACTCGATGGACATGAGTCTGAGTGAACTCCGGGAGTTGGTGATGGACAGGGAGGCCTGGCGTGCTGCTATTCATGGGGTCGCAAAGAGTCAGACACGAGTAAGCGACTGAAGTGAATGGTGCCAGGGGCAAATTTTCCTTAAAGAGAACGTTTCTTTTCCTCTTTTTAACCACAGATATAGGAACAAATCTATTCTGCTTATAAACAAACACAGTAGGCTCCTCAAAGGCGGAACTCATAGCTGTGCTTTATAGAGCTCTTCTCCTAGCACAACGGTTGACACATGTGCGATTTCATGATTACATATTACAAACATGAGTTGCTGGGAAAAAAGAGCATCTTCTCTAATGCATATTGTACCACAGATATTGACTCTGAATGTTAAATCTGAATTAATATCCTTTGAGAACTTCTGTTAGAGTTTTCAATGACTTTTACTGATATTTTTGAGGCAGAATCATCATTTTTAGAACACAGGGTAAAGAATAGAGTAGAGAAAGAATAGAAATTGGAGACAGGTCCATCCAACTGTTTTGTGAGTTTGATTCTTTATCCTACTTATATCTGTATCTGAGTCTGTATCTGAGTCTGTGTCTACATGTGGACATCTAGCCAGCTTAGCTATTCCCATCTACTTATGAAATCATCATGATGATTGTGGGAGATTTCTTCTAGTCTCCAGCAGGCCTCCTTTGTCACATGGACGTCTGTTACCCTGTTACGTTTTAGGAAACTTCACCAGAGTGGATCATCCATCTACTGACAGATAAACAAATCAGAATGAACACGACTAGCAAGATCATTTCCTTTTAACCTGAAAAGCCTTATCAATAACTGGTACTTTTGTCCTGGGTTGTGTGCCATGTAAATGTGTTTTCTGCCAGCTATACATTAGACTTTCACAAGGGCAAGGGAAATTGAAACTGTCTTTCTAATGGGTCATAAGTCTTGGAAATGATTTGAATTCATGGATTAAATGTCGGCTTTGAAAGCATTTGCTGATTTATCTTGGATCTTAAAAGAAATAACATTTCTATGACAAATCAAATTAGTGCATTTTCCTAGTCTCCATTGTAGTTTTCCAGAATAATATCCTACAAAGAAATAATACGGCATTTTTTTCTATCTCAAGGAGATTTTTATTAGTAGTATTAAGACTTTCTGCCAGTTGGAAAACTCTTGGACATGAATAATAGAAAAGTAAGTGTTGTATTAGAGATTATGATTAAAAATAGTGGCTCTCACCTCAGAAACACCAAATTGAATCGGTCAGTAAGCTGCATCAGTGTGCCTGGGGAAGACTGAGAGATTTCTTGTCATCTTCATCTTGCTCCCCTCTATGTACCCCTCTTTAAAAGGAAATTCTGACTCCTTCCCTGACTTGACACAACTTTGCCAACTTTTACCTGTCTCTCCTGGCCTAGGTTAAAATTAAAAATGTTCTGTAGAAACAAGTAGCTTCTCTGCTTTGGTCCAGGGAATTGCTCCGGGCACTGCCTCCCCACCTTATAATTAGACATCTTTAACTCTCAATCCCTGGCCTCTTTTCTGTTGCTTCACCTATCCTTCACACCATCTTTTTTCCAAGTCTCTGCAGACTGACAACACTTTCTGATGTGCAGCCTGGCTATTGATCAAGACTTATTCTTCCCCAAGGATATTCTTTGGACTTCACCCTCCTTGAAACTTGAGGAAAAATGAAGCTCCGGGAATTGGTGATGGACAGGGAGGCTTGGCATGCTGCAGTCTATGGGGTCGCAAAGAGTCGGACACGACTGAGCGACTGAACTGAACTGATTCACACCTGACACCCAGACACTTTTGTCTGAGCCAGAATCCAGAATGTGAAAAAATTGAGCTTCGGAGGTTTGTCCTGTGGCCTCATGGTCTTTAAGGGATATCGGAAGTGTGCTATGCGTCCCCTCCTGTAGTCGAGGTTTTAGCACAGCTCAGGTCTCTGTGATTGCATATTATCAGGGTAATTAGGTTTTATAGTATAGTCTTAGGCTCATGAAGTTAAATGCTCCATAGAATTTGAGAAAAAGAGGTAGATTGTGCCTAAAATTGGTTATAAAATACCACATCAAGCTATATAGTTGGCCCTTTGGCCAGACTTTCATTGCTTATAGTTGTATAATAAGCTGCCTATCTTTCAGAAGAATTTTTCATCTCTGAGGCTCTCCAAGGGAGTGGTTTCTGTTGCTTCTAAGTAACACTGTTAATCTGTCCAGTGCGTTTTAACTTCCACATACATAACCCCAGGCTTCGCTGATAGCTCAGCTGGTAAACAATCTGCCTGCAATCCAGGAGGCCCGAATCGATTCCTGCGTCAGGAAGATCCTCTGGAGAAGGGAACAGCTACCCACTCTAGTACTCTGGCCTGGAGAATTCCATGGACAGAGGAGCCTGGCAGGCTACAGTCCGTAGAGTCGCAAAGAGTCAGACACGACAGAGTGACTTTCATTTTCACTTTCACATACATAATGACCCCAGGCTTCCCTCGTGGTGCTAGTGGTAAAAACCTGCCTGCCAGTGCAGGATGCAGGAGACATGGATTCGATCCCTGGGTCTAGAAGATCCTCTGGAGGAGTATATGGCAACACAATCCAGTGTTCTTGCCTAGATAATCCCGTGGATGAGGAGCCTGGAGCCTACAGTCCATGGGGCCTTAAAGCGTCCAACACGACTGAAGCAGCTTGGCAGGCTCTTTAGTGGGCGTGGTACTGAGTCCATGTTCATCCATCCAGGATGGCAGCTAAGTCAGGCTTAAAACTGCTAAATCACACTCTCTCTCATCTTTTCAAAGGGGGAGAAAATCAGGTTATATAGACTTCATTATCCTTGATACCTGAATTCATTTCCTGCTCTTTAGAAAATTGTGTGTTTAACTTCCTTGGTTCACTTCTAGGTCAGACCATGGTGACTAAATTTGTATGCCTATGTTGTTATGGTATCTCTCTATTATTTCACATTTAATCAACAAGGCTTTTTAATAACTGGAATTCATCCTCCATTGTGATGTAAGCTGACTGTTTTTTCAAATTATTTCTTGCATCTAGCTTCTTCTTCCCCACTGTTATTTCTGCTCCAGTAGAACTCATACTATGTCCCAGGAAATATGCTCCGTTCTGGGAATATAGAAGTAATGAAAGAGATGCACCACCTGCCATCATGGAGACTTTTTCTTTCAAATGATGATTTAATTAAATATAAGCAAGGAGAAAAGGCACCACGGCCCATTTAAGTATTTTGCACAGATATACAAACGCTGTAAACAATAAGTGGACGAGAGAAAAGAGGACCTCTTTTCCATGAGCGATCTCTCAGATAAAAGGGAGACTCATCCTGCCTCGGATCCCAGACACCCAGGTATACGCAGTACACTCCAGGGGCAGCTGTGACTCCTAAGCACATTCAGTTAACTCTTGCTCCTCTTCCTTTTTTCTTTTTCACCTTGACCCAAGTGTTTCAGTCTCAGGTTTCCTGGAAACTGTGACCTGGGTGGCTAGAGTCTCTGTGAGAGGCTTTCTCTTCTACCAGCCTGGCTCTGCCCAAAAGCCATAAGTCCAGGTACTCGTATCTGACATCAGAATGCGGAAGATACCATCCTGGTTTCTTGGCTTATGGGTTTGAAACACAGCTGCTTGATGGATACATTAAAATAAGGTGAGAAGAGATAGTGAGGGTCTTCAATTTTATTAGTCCTTTTTTCCATATTGTATTATTTTAACCCATAATGTGTATGGGTTAAAAATGTGTGTGGGCTGCTCTGAGGCCTTCAGCACTGTTTGCTACAAATAGACCTACGCTTCTCAAGCAGAGACTTCATAAGCAGGTGCTTATAATCCAGGCTTGTAGATCGGAAGTTTCTTTTGCAGATATTCGATATTGTAATAATGACAAAGCATTTTACAATTCAGAAGTGGCCTCTGAATTAACAAAGGGTGATTTTTTTTATTTTTTAGATTTGTTTTTTCATATTCTGTCTCTTTGAAGAGTGATATACTACTGTATACAGTGGATAAAATAATGCAGTTGAATCCTCCACTCCCCAGTAAAACCTCCATCATTTGACCAGATGAGATGACATCAAGTTTATGATGCTCAGGAGCCTCCTTTGGTAAAATAGAAACCTGTGATTCTCGGTTATCTTTGAAGCCTGGGAAAAGTAACAGAGATGAATCATCATTTCATTATCTTTATCTGAACAGCCTCTCAAGAAAAAAAAAAAAAACACTTTTTGAAAAATGAGATGAAATTGTACCCAGTGAGTCATGATTTGGGGTTAACGCCAGCCCACATCTCCTGGGAGTGTCTGCCAGGCGTGTCTCAACCAGCAGTATGAGCTCATGGGACTTCTTTAGACCCCTGAGTGTGGTCCACTGATCTGCTACCTAATTCTTTCTGTGTGGCCTCATAGAGCCACACAGAGAAAAAGGAAGAAGTATAAGAGGTCACACGCCTGGTGCATCCACCTTAAGAGATGTACCGGGCCGTCGTGAGAAACTTCTGCCTCTCGAGCTCGAAACCACTGAGGCCTTCTCTCTGCCTTTCTATCTTTCTTTGCTTCTTTTTAAAATTTTCGGAGCATGGCTGGTTGAGAGTGTTGTGTCAGTTTCAAGAGTACAGCAAAGTGGGTCAGTTACACATGTACCTGCTGCTGCTGCTGAGTCGTTTCCTTCGTGTCCGACTCTGTGCGACCCCACAGACGGCAGCCCACCAGGCTCCCCCGTCCCTGGGATTCTCCAGGCAAGAACACTGGAGTGGGTGGCCATTTCCTTCTCCAATACATACACCTATATCCACTCTGTTTTAGATTCTTTTCCTGTACAGAACCTAGCCTGGTCATTACAGGATGTTGACTAGAGTTCCCTGTTTTGTACTGTAGGTTCCTATTAGTTATCTATTTTATATACAGTAGTACATATATGTCAGTCCCACTATTCCAATTTACCCCTTCCTCTACCCCCTGGTAAGCATAAGTTTGTTCTCTGCGTTTGTAACTCTTGTTTTGTAAATAAGTTCATTCATACTCTCTCCTTCTTAGATTCCTCATAAAAGCAATGTCATATGATATTTGCATTTCTGTGTCTGCCCTTTCACTCAGCATGACAATCTCTAGGTCTATCCATGCTGCTGCAAATGGCATTTTTTGTCCTTTTTAATGGCTGAGTAACATTCCATGGTGTGTGTGTGGGTGTGTGTGCATGTAGTTGCATGTACTATAGATAGCTTTATCCATTCCTCTGTTGATGGACATTCAGGTTGCTTCCATGTCTTGGCTATTGTAAACAGAGACAGAGAACACTGAGGTGCGTGTATCTTTTTGAATTATGGTGTTCTCTGGATATATGCCTGGGAGTGGGATTGCTCCCTTTCTTTTGTTTACACGGTGGGGATATGCGTGAAGATGATTCTTTGGGGGTCATGGATGAATGAACACAGGTAGAACTTCCAGAGCCTCTGGCCTTTCCTAACCTTCCCTTGGCAGAGACTCTGAAGGGAACCAAGGGAGGGAAGGGCTTCGGGAGCTGAAATCCCTCTAGACTAGTGTTTGTTCCCTGTTGCCCTGTTCCCTGCAGTCTGTGATGGGTGTGTGATCTGAAGCCCAGAGTCTTGATGTCCCACTGGGGTGCCTGGGGGTGGGCATTAGGTTTGGATGAGAGGAGCTGTGTTTTATGTGTAGAAGCATTAGATCTGGATTAGATTCTGAGCAGTTTTACTTCTAAATATTTATCCTAAAGAAATAATCCTGCTGAGGACTAAGAGTTATCTCTAAATCTGTAAAAAATGCCATCAGGGGCAGGAATAAAGTTCACTGATTGGAGTGCTTTGCTCTAGCTGGGACCAGAAATTCAAGTCCTAGCTCTGCAATTTACTGGATGTGTGACCTTGAGCAAATTATGTAACTTATTTTTGTCAGAGCTTCCTCAGTTTCTGAGGGGAGACTTGTCATTGTCCCTGTTTTGCAGAACCATTGTGCACATTAAATTAGTTAAGAGTTATAAATTGCTTAGCACAATGCATGCCATATATAAGCACTTGAATAAATATTAGTTATTATTTTATTATTATTGTTATTGTTATTACGTTTATCACAGCATTGTTTATAACAATGAAAAACTGGAATGGCATAACTATCCATTGGTAAGAAACAAATTAAAGAAATCATTATGGTTCCAGATAATATGAAACTGCATAGCTATTAAAGATGATGTTTCAGAAGGCTCATTAGTGACATGGAAAAACACTGCTCAGTGGAAAAGAAGTTACAAATATTGTATTTTACACTTCTATATTTATAAAAATATAAGTGTAAATTATATGCACATAAAGAGGACAGAAAATATACACACAGCATTACCCACACAGGATCACAGATGATTTATTTTTGTTTTTGTCCTTGGCTGTCTCTTTTAACATGAACAAGTGTTCCATTTGCAATCAGAGACAAGCATATGTGTTTTATTAAAGCAACAACAGTTTGGTTTCAGTAACTTAATCATCCTGTTTGTGAACCTGGGGGCAAAACGAGGCCCTGTCATGGGATCGCTGTCACTGTGACGACATGGGGCCTCCTCCTCATCCTGCCTGCCCTCCCCGCCAGCTGGGGGTAGCCCCACGGTCCTCCTCCTGTGCACTCTCCCGCCTCATTCTTTCCATCCTTGGTTCCTCTCTGAAATTAGCTTGTTTGTGAATTTGTATGTTTTCTTTTTTAAAACCTATTCTCTCTGGAATGAAAACTCCCTATCTCGGGGACCTTACTGGTTTTCTTCACAGCTGAGGAACTTAAAATACTGCCTAGCAGCACAAGTATGCAATAGATAATTGTTGAGCGAATAATGAATATCAATCACTTTGCAGAGTGCTCCAGAAAAGTTTAATTAACTGTTGCAATTAGAGGCAGAGACGTGTTTCACCCCAAATGCCTAGTTTCACTCCAAAACAAGGTAGATCAGAAGGCTTGTCTTCAGTGAATGGACATGTAAAATGTAATATGCAGAGCTGGATTCACCAAATATCTGGTCTCAGTTTTCAGAATTGATTAAAGTAGCTATCTAGTTTAACTAGTAACCTAGTTACCTTGTTTAATCCTCACAGCAATACTTTAAGGTCAGTTACTTGTTTAAGAAATTATTCTGATATTTTGCACTTGAGGTAAATGAGACCTAGAGAGGCTAAATATCTTGCTCCAGTTTACATAACTAACAGGGCCCAGAACTGGGACTGACACCTCAGAAATCTGGCTCTACAATTGGCGCTTGTAACCAACACATTACAATACTAATGCTCAGCAACTCAAAGAATTGCCTGTGCGTGCAGCTATGTGAGCATATGTGACCGCAGGATCATGGACGCAGATGATTGGCAGTTCAGTGTTCAGTTCAGTTCAGTTCAGTCGCTTGGTTGGGTCCGACTCCTTGTGACCCCATGAACCACAGCATGCCAGGCCTCCCTGTCCAACACCAACTCCTGGAGTCTACCCAAACCCATGTCCATTGAGTCAGTGATGCCATCCAACCATCTCATCCTCTGCGTCCCCTTCTCCTCCTGCCCTCAATCTTTCCCAGAATCAGGGTCTTTTCAAATGAGTCAGCTGTTTGCATCAGGTGGCCAAAGTATTGGAGTTTCAGCTTTAGCATCAGTCCTTCCAATGAACACCCAGGACTGATCTCCTTTAGGATGGACTGGTTGGATCTCCTTGCAGTCCAAGGGACTCTCGAGAGTCTTCTCCAACACTACAGTTCAGAAGCATCAATTCTTCAGCACTCAGCTTCCTTATAGTCCAACTCTCACATCCATACATGACCACTGGAAAAACCATAGCCTTGACTAGACAGACCTTTGTTGGCAAAGTGATATCTTTGCTTTTGAATATGCTATCTAGGTTGGTCATAACTTTTCTTCCAAGGGGTAAGCGTCTTTTAATTTCATGGCTTCAATCACCATCTGCAGTGATTTTGGAGCCCCCAAAAATAATGTCTGAGACTGTTTCCACTGTTTCCCCATCTATTTCCCATGAAGTGATGGGACCGGATGCCATGATCTTCGTTTTCTGAATGTTGAGCTTTAAGCCAACTTTTTCAGTCTTCTCTTTCACTTTCACTTCCAGTGTTAGGGTTTAATAATGCCAAAAGAAAAATGAATCAAAAATCCAAGATTTGAAAATCTAAAGAAAAAAAAACTAATAATTCTATACCACTTTATGCTTAAAAACAACTTTCACATAGAATAACTCCTCTTACTGCTGCTGCTGCTAAGTCGTTTCCGTCGTGTCCAACTCTGTGCAACCCCATAGATGGCAGCCCACCAGGCTCCCCCGTCCCTGGGATTCTCCAGGCAAAAACACTAGAGTGGGTTGGCATTTCCTTCTCCATTGCATGAAAGTGAAAAGCGAAAGTGAAGTTGCTCAGTCCTGTTCAACTCTTAGCGACCCCATGGACTGCAGCCTACCAGGCTCCTCCATCCATGGGATTTTCCAGGCAAGAGTACTGGAGTGGTGTGCCATTACCGTCTCCAATAACTCCTCTTACTGACCTTAAATATCCTGACTCTGAAATTTTATATGCAAAAGGTTAATAGCCTAACTGTTTAAAGGAAACTTAAAAACCAGTAGAAATAAGACTAATACTATAAATAGAAAAATGAAATAGGCATACAAGTTCAAACAAAATGTAAGAAATGCAAATTATTTTTAAACATGAGGTAATTTTTATGTTTACTATTAGTCAAAAAAATTGAAGCAAATTAATACAACACTGCAGTGTCATTTTTTGTCAAACAAATTGTTAAGCATTTGAAAGGTATAACCCTCTGTGTATAGAGGAGTGAGGAAATGGTACTCTCATAAACATATAGGAGTAGAGATTAGGGTAGACTTCACGGCAATTTTGACAATTAACCAAGTTTGGTACTTTAAGATTCCTACAACATCCATCATTTCCTTTCTTAATTCTTTTTCTGTGTAGTAATCAGAAACGTGGAAGGTATTTCTGCTCATCCTAGTATTATTTATAGTCATAAAAAAGAGTTATCAACCTTAAAAATATTAGAGAAATAAATGACTGTATACATATCTAGGGATCTATTTAATCTTCTAGAATATTTCTCATGATTAAATGTTGTGTGAAGAAAAATGCAGGGGGCCTAAGTACTAAAATCACATTAAGATGTATCAGTTCAGTTCAGTTCAGTCGCTCAGTTGTGTCTGACTCTTTGCGGACGCACAAAGATGTATAGATAGAAAGATGTATAAGATGTATAGGGACGCCAGAAAAAGAGTCTGGATTTTCAAAACAGTGACCATATTAATTCCTTCTGAATATAAGATTGAGTGCTTTAATTTTTATCCCTTATGTTTTCTATTACTTATTGTTTTGAACAACAACCAGAAAAAAAGTAAGCATCCCTAAAAATAAATATATAGTGCCAAGGTAGTGTGAATGCTTGCTGATTTGCCTCAGCACAAAGCCCATCCCGGCAGTTGCTCTGTGTTTGGCAGTGGGGCCTTTGCAAACACAAATTTGAACGTATCCAGACCTTGAGATGCCCTTCAGTTAAAACAAAGTAATTCAGGCCCTAAAAACGATGGTCAAATTCAAACGTTCCAAATGCAATAGAATTTGTTTTCAAGTGTTACAGGGAAATGCCTACAAACAGAGAGATAAAGTCCTTCTGCAATGCAGTTTTACCAGGCAGTCTTATACCAGATAGCCATTGCATTGGGTGTTGGGGGGGGGGGACCCTTTCAGTCTATTGTTAAATCTCTTTTCTGCCTCATTGCCTCCTTTTGAAGCTTCATTGCTTTTATGCTTATAGTTTTCAGCATTATCGTTACCTCTGTTCTGCCAAAAATTAATGCACCATTTACCATGGTTTCGGCTCCTGGCTCTCCGTTCCTCACCACTGTGTGGCTCACACATGCACACACATGAGCAGGTGGCCCCTGCACCCGCCCAGGGTTCAGCACAGACCTCCTCCTTACAGTAAACGTGCACTGTGCAGCCCTGCTCCTGAGGTATTGGCTTTCCACTTTTTGTTTTTGCTTCTAGATCACTTGTACTGATCTTTTCTTCTAATAATTCTTGCTGTGTTAAAAAGGATTTGGTAGTCAGGGTAGGGAGAATAAGATCTTGATTTTGTTCGTTTTTCCATTGGTTAATATAGGTGGGGTTATAATAAAGCAATAAACAAGCCCCGCATCTCAGCAGCTTAGACCAACAGAGATTTATTCCTGTGTACGTCTCCTGTCTGTTGTAGATTAGCAAGGGCTTCTGCTTATATCCTCTTGAACCCCAGATCCAAGTGGATGGAGCAGCCAGCACTGGGATAGTGTTGCTGACTCTAGGTGTTAGGGGTATCACACCAGCAGCTAGATGCTCTGACCTTGAAGTGACATTCACTTACTGCTTCTGCTCATACCTCATTGGACAGAACTAGTTCCATGACTCTGCCCAGCCACTGAAGAGTGGTCAGGAATAGCCCAACAAATAGATTGCTGGAAATATTAAGAAGCAAAACCAACTGCTCCTCCATGTCTCCTAAACGAAGTATTGTTGAGATTTTGTTTCGGGTGGTTCTTGAGAGCCGGTTGCCCCTGTTTAAACAAGCCTATGCGCATCAGAGTTTAACTGAATGAAGATTTTTACCGTCTGCTGAGTACCAGCTCCTGTGCTAGGTGTGCAGGACACACACATGGACACAGTGGGCTCGCAGCTTCAGGAAGTAACCAGTCTAGTGGGGAAATAACCTGTCTAGTAAAGAAGAGATGTGGAGCTAGGTAGTTACAGTGCTGTAAAAAGAGAGAACACCCAAACTGTATGGAGGCACAAAGTGCTGTGGGACCCTCATCATCCCCGCTGACCCAGGCAATGCTGTCCATCGAGCGATGGGCACAACAGGGAGGGCAGAAGAAGCCCTTAGCCCTCTGTGTTCACCCTCAGCTGCCTCCCACCACACTGCCTAGGCATCTGCCTGCGGCTGTGCTGGGTCATAAAGCCGGGTGCCCTCTGAGAGGCAGGTCAGTTTGACTCACACTCCATGTCTGGTGGGAAGGCCCAATCCCACTGCATGGTCACTGTCACTTTCTGGGAGGCCTCAACCTTCCCAGGCACTGCTAGGGGTTTTGGTACAAATTCAGCCCCAAGACTGGGCCATTATGACACTGTCCAGCACGACTGTCTCCACAGACACCCTCCTCTCTCCTTCCCTCCTTCCTTCTTTGGTGTCAGTTTATTTCTCTCTCTGTATTTTCCTGCTTCCTCCCATCTTTTCCTTTCCCCCTCCCTTCTTTCCTATCCACTTATTTATCGTTCATTTCCCTGAAACAGTAAAACTTTCTGATCCAGGAAGGGTGAACTGGCTCACTGTTACTAGAACACTGATTCTAGGGGTGACCTGTAGTGTGGGACACAGCCTGCTGGAGTGGTACCTAAGTCTTGACTTGGGACTTTCAGGTCCAATAACTCTCCAGGCCTGTTTCCTCATTTGCAAAAGTAAAAAAGGGCTTTGAGGTTAATTTTGTCTCTTGAATCTGTAAGTCTTTGAATATTTTAACAATGAAATAATTCACATTTAGACTTCTAAGCTTTAGTATTTTAAACTACTGCACTACAGTATTTCTTATTTACAGTTGAACTGTTCATAAGACACTTACAAGACAACCAATTTTACACGTCAGAAATAGTATCAAAAGTATGAATTACAGCCCCTACAACAATACAAAATGGGCATAAAATAAAGCTGAAGTGGACAGACAAGCAATTTCTCTCTTTAGTGTTTTAACATTAGCTTAAACTTTGTTAAAGAACTGTGTTTTAGGAGACGGGCAGGGCTTCCAGCTGAAGGTTGCATTTCAGTGTTGTATCCCATGTGGGAAAAAAATATGACTGATTTCCACCCCACCCCCTAACATACACTCTAAAAAACAAAAACAAAACCTGCACCTACAGTGTTTCAGTAGAATCTTGCTTCACGTTCTCTTTCTAAAATACGTAGACAATGACACAGTGACACAAAATCTGTGAGTCCCACGAGAAATCAATCTTTGTACAGGCAAAGGCACTCCTGTTCAAGGCGAAAGAACTCTTGTCACAGACACTGGTCATATCCTTCCTCACTGTCTACAAATTTTGAGTCTGGAAGCTTTTCATGGAGATGGTGGAAGAAAGATTCATTGGTGGCTTGTAATGACCGAAACGTTGTTTTTCAAAAAAGATATTGGACTTTACAGGTTGTACGTGAAATAAACTTAGCAATAGAGATAATTTTAAATGTTTGGGAACGCATGTAAGAGTTAAAGATTTTAAAATTAAAAAAATAAATAAATAAAAAATTAAAAAAAAGAGAAATACTTAAAATAAAAAAAATACATTGAAATCTTCAAAGAGAACCATTAAATACAATAATATTTAATAGTATTTAAGTAGCTGTTGTTTCAAAATAAATATTTTATTAAAGACCCAGCATCAGTCAAGTACTTCTCCACTTGCGTGAAAGGACGAGTAAGGCAAATGGAGATAGGGAGGTCAAAACATTAGTGCGAAAGAGGCGCCGCCTGGCGGCTGTGTGAGAAAGACGACCTTCTGTTCTCCCCACTGCGATCTTCTGGTTTTCACTGTTGTATCTGACAGAATGTGGTCCACTGGAGAGGGGAATGGCAAACCACTTCAGTATTCTTGCCTAGAGAACCCCGTGAACAGTATGAAAAGGCAAAATGATAGGATACCAAAGAGGAACTCCCCAGGTCAGTAGGTGCCCAATACGCTACTGGAGATCAGTGGAGAAATAACTCCAGAAAGAATGAAGGGATGGAGCCAAAGCAAAAATACCCAGCTGTGGATGTGACTGGTGATAGAAATAAAGTCCAATACTATAAAGAGCAATATTGCGTAGGAACCTGGAATGTCAGGTCCATGAATCCAGGCAAATTGGAAGTAGCCAAACAAGAGATGGCAAGGGTGAATGTTGACATTCTAGGAATCAGCAAACTAAAATGGACTGGAATGGGTGAATTTAACTCAGATGACCGTTATATCTACTACTGTGGGCAGGAATCCCTCAGAAGAAATGGAGTAGCCATCATGGTCAACAAAAGAGTCCGAAATGCAGTACTTGGATGCAATCTCAACACAACAGAATGATCTCTGTTCGTCTCCAAGGCAAACCATTCAATATCACAGTAATCCAGGTCTATGTCTCAGCCAGTAACGCTGAAGAAGCTGAAGTTGAACAGTTTTATGAAGACCTACAAGACGTTTTAGAACTAACACCCAAAAAAGATGTCCTTTTCATTATAGGGGACTGGAATGCAAAAGTAGGAAGTCAAGAAACACCTGGAGTAACAGGCAAATTTGGCCTTGGAATGCAGAATGAAGCAGGGCAAAGACTAATAGAGTTTTGCCAAGAAAATACACTGGTCAAAGCAAACACCCTCTTCCAACAACACAAGGGAAGACTCTACACATGGACATCACCAGATGGTCAACACCAAAATCAGATTGATTATATTCTCTGCAGCCAAGATGGAGAAGCTCTATACAGTCAGCAAAAACAAGACAAGGAGCTGACTGTGGCTCAGATCATGAACTCCTTATTAACAAATTCAGACTCAAATTGAAGAAGGTAGGGAAAACCACTAGACCATTCAGGTATGACCTAAATCAAATCCCTTATGATTATACAGTGGAAGTGAGAAATAGATTTAAGGGCCTAGATCTGATAGATAGAGTGCCTGATGAACTATGGAATGAGGTTTGTGACATTGTACAGGAGACAGGGATCAAGACCATCCCCATGGAAAAGAAATGGAAGAAAGCAAAATGGCTGTCTGGGGAGGCCTTACAAATAGCTGTGAAAAGAAGAGAGGCGAAAAGCAAAGGAGAAAAGAAAAGATATAAGCATCTGAATGCAGAGTTCCAAAGAATAGCAAGAAGAGATAAGAAAGCCTTCTTCAGTGATCAATGCAAAGAAATAGAGGAAAACAACAGAATGGGAAAGACTAGAGATCTCTTCAAGAAAATTACAGATACCAAGGGAACATTTCATGCAAAGATGGGCTCGATAAAGGACAGAAATGGTCTGGACCTAACAGAAGCAGAAGATATTAAGAAGAGGTGGCAAGAATACACAGAAGAACTGTACAAAAAATATCTTCATGACCCAGATAATCATGATGGTGTGATCACTAATCTAGAGCCAGGCATCTTGGAATGTGAAGTCAAGTGGGCATTAGAAAGCATCACTACAAACAAAGCTAGTGGAGGTGATGGAATTCCAGTTGAGCTATTTCAAATCCTGAAAGATGATGCTGAGAAAGTGCTGCACTCAATATGCCAGCAAGTTTGGAAAACTCAGCAGTGGTCACAGGACTGGAAAAGGTCAGTTTTCATTCCAATTCCAAAGAAAGGCAATGCCAAAGAATGCTCAAACTACCACACAATTGCACTCATCTCACAGGCTAGTAAAGTAATGCTCAAAATTCTCCAAGCCAGACTTTAGCAATATGTGATCCGTGAACTCCCTGGTGTTCAAGCTGGTTTTAGAAAAGGCAGAGGAACCAGAGATCAAATTGCCAACATCCGCTGGATCATCAAAAAAGCAAGAGAGTTCCAGAGAAACATCTATTTCTGCTTTATGGACTATGCCAAAGCCTTTGACTGTGTGGATCACAATAAACTGTGGAAAATTCTGAGAGAGATGGGAATACAAGACCACCTGACCTGCCTCTTGAGAAATCTGTATGCAGGTCAGGAAGCAACAGTTAGAACTGGACATGGAACAACGGACTTGTTCCAAATAGGAAAAGGAGTACGTCAAGGCTGTATATTGTCACCCTGCTTATTTAACTTATATGCAGAGTACATCATGAGAAATGCTGGACTGGAAGAAACACAAGCTGGAATCAAGATTGCCCAGAAAAATATCTTAGATAGGCAGATGACACTACCGTTATGGCAGAATGTGAAGAGGAACTAAAAGCCTCTTGATGAAAGTGAAAGAAGAGAGTGAAAAAGTTGGCTTAAAGCTCAACATTCAGAAAACGAAGATTATGGCATCCGGTCCCATAACTTCATGTAAAATAGATGTGGAAACAGTGGAAACAGTGTCAGACTTCATTTTGGGGGGCTCCAAAATCACTGCAGATGGTGATTGCAGCCATGAAATTAAAAGACGCTTTCTCCTTGGAAGAAAAGTTATGACCATCCTAGACAGTATATTCAAAAGCAGAGACATTACTTTGCCGACTAAGGTCCATCTTGTCAAGGCTATGGTCTTTCCTGTGGTCATGTATGGATGTGAGAGTTGGACTGTGAAGAAGCTGAGAACCAAAGAATTGATGCTTTTGAACTGTAGTGTTGGAGAAGACTCTTGAGAGTCCCTTGGACTGCAAGGAGATCCAAGCATCCATTCTGAAGGAGATCAGCCCTGGGTGTTCTTTGGAGGGACTGATGCTGAAGCTGAAACTCCAGTACTTTGGCCACTTCATGCAAAGAATTGACTCATTGGAAAAGACTGTGATGCTGGGAGGGATTGGGGGCAGGAGGAGAAGGGGACGACCCAGGATGAGATGGCCGGATGGCATCACGGACTCGATGGACAGGAGTCTGAGTGAACTCCGGGAGTTGGTGATGAACAGGGAGGCCTGGCGTGCTGTAATTTAGGGGGTCACAAAGAGTCAGACATGACTGAGCTACTGAACTGAACTGATCTTTGTGTCTGGATGTGGAAGCGCATAACTTTTGATAATGGAGAGGAAGCGTCTTCTGCTGCGTTCTCACTGATCTAGATTCCCACAAACTAGGGCAGATGTCAATGTGGGCTGCATGGCTTGTCTTTCTTTTGACACCCCTGTGTTTCTCTAACTTAGTTGATTTCCAGTCCTGTAGCAATGTATATTATCATGATAAACCTCTAAAATAAATTTATCCTACCTAGAAATAGGGAACTCCCTGGTAGCTCAGTGGTAAAGAAATCTACCTGCCAAAATAGGAGACGTGGGTTCGATTCCTGGGTTGGGAATATCCCCTGAAGAAGGAAATGGAAACCCACTTCAGTGTTCTTGCCTGGGAAATCCCATGGACAGAGGAGCCTGGCAGGCTACAGTTCATGGGGTCACAAAATAGCCTTATGTGGCCTAGCGACTAAACAGAAACAACCTAGCAATAAAGGAACATGCAGTTCCAAAGACTTCAGTTAAAAAAAATCTAGAAAATATTTTGAAATATTAATAGAAAAATTGTAAACTAAGAATTCTAGTTTAACTTATATAACTTTGAGATCATCCAGGAAATCTTCAAAATGAATTACTTCTCTTTGAGGCAAAGTATTGTGTAAACTATTTTTATGTTATAGCAACATCTTTTTTTTAATTGAATTTATTTTTAGTTGAAGGATAATAGTTTACCATATTGTGTTGGCTTCTTCCATACAATATGAGTCAGCCAGGAGTATACACACATCGCCTCCACCTGAACCTTGCCCCCTGACCCCATCCCACCCCTCCAGCCTGTCACAGAGTACCAAGTTGAGTTCCAACATCTTACATAGCTAGGGAAGTGTTTTCCTGTTAGATTTTTCAGCAAGAAAACAATAGCAGCAACAACAGCAAAAGAAGGAATACATTTGGCTTGTGTAAACATATTTTAAAAGTATTTTTGTTCTGCCCATGTTGCAATGCCTTAAAATCATTTTTAGACTGCAAATTATTTCAGTTTTATTATTATAACATAAAATTTCATGTATTTAACAGCTTATGCTTCCCCAAGGAATGGATGAAGGGAATCTCAAAGGTTTATTAAATTATTTGGATTCTTATAAATAGCTTTAATACTTATCTTTATCTAGTACAATATTTAAAAAGCCTCTGTGTCTTTGTAACATTTTTCTAGCATTATAATTTTTTTAAAAGTTGATATTCCAAGTTTTAAAAATATAATTATTTTTGCTGGTGTAATTGAATTATTCTTGTTATCAAGATTTTGTGCATTAGTGTGTGTGCTTGTGTTTGTGATATTTTAAAACATTAGTGTACAAAACTGTGGAGAAAAGGTAGCCCTTGTTGGTAGGCATGTAAGCTGGTGTGGACACTGTGGAAAACAATGTGGAGGCTTCTCAAAAAAACAAAAATAGAGCTACCATGTGACCCGGGCAATTCCACTGTTGGATATTTACCTGAAAAAAGAAATGAAAACACTAATTTGAACAGATAACATGCACCCCAATATCACACAGGCACTATTTACAATTGCCAAGTATGGTGGCAACCTAAATATCTACCGACAGATGATGGATAAAGAAGATGTGGTGTGTGTGTGTGCGTATATATATATGGAACCTAAAAAATGGCAACAAACTAGTGAATATAACGAAAAAGAAACTGACTCACAAAGAACAAACCAGTGTTTTCTAGTGGGGAGAGGGGATGGGGGTAAGATTAGAGAAGGGGAATAAGGGATACAAACCACTGTGTGTAAAATAAGTAAGCTGCGAGGGCATGTTGGACAACACAGGGAATATAATCGATATTTTATGATAACTATAAATGGGATGCAACGTTTAAAAATTGTGACTCACTTTGTTATACACCTGAACTTCATATAATGTTGTGCATCAACTATATCTCAATAAAAAGAAAACACAGTTGCACTTTCTTTGACATTGCTTCTTTCAGGAGCTGACAGCTAAGTCCTCTCACTGGCATCTGGGCAGGCCTGGGGTGCCTTGACTCTTAGAGCAAGCTGGACATGATGTTATGCTATGTCTCAGATTAGGGCACAGCGAGTCGTGCGGCCTCTGCCTGTTTGGGGTCACTTGCTCTAGGAGCCCTAGCTGCTACGTGAGAAGCATGCCAACCTGGAGACCTCCATGTGCTGCAAAAGCCCACGCCAGGTGGACCGGCCACCTGAAGACTAACAGTAGTGCTACCCGAACCCCACCCTCAGTGCATTCTTGCTCAGCCAGACACGTTTGAAGAAGCCACCTATGACTTGAGCTCCTCGTCATTCAGTGAACTCTGCCCAGATGAGACATCAGATGATGTGGAGCAGAGACAAAGCATCCTTATTGTTGTCTAGTTGCTAAGTTGTATCTGATGGTTTGCAACCCTGGGCTGTGACCCGCCAGTCTCCTCTGTCCCTGGGATTTCCCAGGCAAGAATACTGGACTGAGCTGAGTTTCTTTCTCTAGGGAACCTTCCCAACTCAGGGATCAAACCCATGTATCTTGCATTGGCAGGCAGATTCTTTACCACTGAGACACTAGGGAAGCCTATTCAGGATCCTGTAGTTCTTTTAAACTAGAGTGTTACAATGCTTTATAAAATGAGATCTCATAGTATCTGATGCCTGGTAATGCTGACGTTTTTCACTTAACCCACTTGCTTTCTTGATGTTATGATTTGAGTAGTGCTCAGTAACTCAATCATGTCCGATTCTGTGACCCCATCTACTGTAGCCCACCAGGCTCCTCGACCCATGGAACCCTCCAGGCAAGAATAGTGGAGTGGGTTGCCATTTCCTACTCCATATGATTTGAGTAGACAGAATATAAAATGACTGATAATTGTTTATAATGACAGCATAGACCCAGTAAAAATATATGCCTTAAAACCCTCAAAAATAAGATAGTTACAATTAGTTATTTCATAATAATCATTTGAAATTATTCTTCTATAAGAATATGTCCTATATTCGTGTCCCACAGAATTCATGAGCACAATAAAATGATTGCTATTTTATGCTACTGACTTTGGGTTAGTTTTTGATATAGCAAAATCCATTGCAGTTTTTTTGGGTGATGTATACGTCATTCTTTCATCATAGCACATACTTCTATAGTGGTACTTTGGACCAGCAAACAGATTAAACACATATCTTAATTTAAAATAGCAGAGTTCTGCTAATGATGCAATCTAAGCCATCTCCAAATCTCCCTCCCCTGTTTCCAAAATGTATATTCCTAATATATCCAGGGCATAATAAAAGCATTAAAACTCCCATGCTCTCTGAATGTTTACATTAGGCACTTAGAACAGCATGTGACCATTTTACATTACACTGCATAATGTATGTTAATAGTTTTCCAAACTTTTTTGAACATGCATCCTCCACAATACACATGTACATCTCTAAAAATATAGTGCATTGTACAAGTCACAAAAATAGAAAATAAAGTGATGAGGCGAAACTTGAATGGAAATATAAATTCTTAAAATTTTGCTTGATACTGCAGTGAAATCTTGTTAACTCCTTGAGGTTGCCCACACCTCACTTTGAAGATCACTCAGGTAGATAGTGGATGAAAAGGAAGCTCTAAACCCACCGACACATATTTGTGAAAAGGTACAAAAATGTAAGTTAGCTGCTTGAACTCATCATTGGTTCCATCCACATACTTATATTGACTTCTGTGATAATCACATCCATTATTAAATGAACTTAGCCTTCAAGACAGAATAACGAATGTATCATTGACTGAACTGCAGTCAATAGGCTATTATAATTTCCCTTAATACAGCAATATTGAAGAGTTCTAGTTTATTTGAAAGCTTACAGTTGCTGAATAACTATAAAAAATAGATATGCATAATAATGAAGACATGGAGAAAGTCTAAAAAAGGTCCAGTAATTAGAAGGAAAAGACAGCAAAATCCTGAAAGAAGGAGACTGTTTTCAAGGTTAAGTTATTTCAGAGTTTAACTTTGTGCTATATACTTTCGAGGTGTGACTCAGATTTTTAATTCAGTCAATATCTATTTCATGTTTCTTGAATGCCAGCCACAATGGACGTTTATCTCAGATATTACTTAACCTCCCCATTATGGGTTCTTCCAATCTCTCTTCTCAGGAATTGCTTACATTGGGAAGGTATTTTTAAACAAATGAAATGAGAAGAATATATATTATATCTTAACAAAATCATGATGGAAGATGGGATCAGAATACTCTTGCCGTCCTAATTTTCTGTTTTCCCAAATAAAACTTTCATGTACACAGTTCATTGTTTCCTGGCTTTGGGCTTACAACTGCAGAGCTGAGTAGATGCAAGAGAGACTGTACGGCCTGCAAATTCTAAAATATTTACTCACTGACTCTCTACAGAAAATGCTGCTGACTCATGATTTAAGAGATGTACTAAACTCACTTCTTTATTTCTGCTCAAATTTGCAAGCAGTCAGAACAGAATCCTCTTGAAGAATGTTATTTTCACAGCCAAGACATGGAAGCAATCTGTCCACCAACAGATAAATGGATAAAGAAGACATAGTACATATATACAAATAGAATATCCCTCAGCCATAAAAAATGAATGGAAAGTGCCATTGGCAGCAACAGGGATGGGTCTGGAGATTATCATGCTAAGTGAAGTAAGTCAGAGGAAAGCAAACATCATGTACCATTTATGTGTGCAATCTAAAGCATAGTGCAAATGAACTTATTTACAAAACAGACAGACTAACAGACGCAGGAAAAAAGTTACGGTTACCAAAGGGAAAAGAAGGAGCAGGGTTAAATTAGGAGTTTGGGATTAACTGATGTAACTAGTATATATAAATAAACGAGGATTTACTATCTAGCACAAAAAAGCATTGGAAAAGAAATGGCAACTCTCTCCAGTGTTCTTGCCTGGAAAATCCCGTGGACAGAGGAATCTGGTGGGCTACAGTCATGAGACGGCGACAAGTCGGACATGACTGAGCAACTGAGCATGCACACAAGGAACCACGTTCAGTGTTTTGTAATTAACCGAAATGGAAAAGAACAGGACGAACACAGATATATACATCTTTACATGTGTAACCAAATCACTTTGCTGTGTACTTGAAACTGACGCCATATTGTAATTCAACTACACTGCGATAGGAAAAGAAAAAGAATGTTATTCCACAAGTGGTAGGGTGGTTCAAGCTGTTTGTAAAGGAAATGAGTGCCTTTCACCTAAGAAAGTGATGACTCAAAATTTGTCATTGATTATTACCACCAACTCGGTTAAACAAATTAGTACCTCATTCCTGGGATAAATCAGGTGGGAAAATGAATGAACCATGAAGTTATAAAACAGTTCGTTTTCACCTAAGAAAGTGTAGCTATTGGGTTCTCAGCATTTTATATAGAATTTAAGGCCTTGAAGCATCTTCTGAATTATTCAGAAGGTGGTCCCTCTACCTCTCTGGGAGAATTGCTTTGATTTTCTCATCTTCCCAACTGTGTTTCTTCTTCGCTGTTGTTCTCCTGGACTGTGACTATGTATGTTGGGGGTGCAGTAACTCAGTTTTGATGGGCTGATTTGTCAGGAGACAGAATGTGCTGGGCTGGGCTGTGGCTTGGAGCAGTTTAAACAAGTGTGATTTGGACTGTATGAAGAACTGAGCCAAAGTAAACAATATCAGTAGCATCAATCCTGGAATCCCAAGACATATTTACATAACAGAAGCAAAGTTAGAATTCAGAAGCAGGGAAAATAAGGATAATCTTAAGAAATCCAGTGAGTACATAAATAGTTCAGATGAAATATTTCAGGTTGACACAACTCAGGGGCCCTGGAGGCTTCCTTTTTGAGGCCATTGGGTGCAAGGTACATGGCAAAACAGCTTTCTATTTTGTTGCTGTTTCTCAAGTCAAGAAATTAGCAAGTTGGTAATGGAGTTGTTGGTAATGGAGCTGTGACACTTCAATGCCCACATAATATCAAATCCAGACTTCTTTTTCTGATGGTAGTGAAGAAGGAATAAGGCTTCCAGAACATAGCATTTACTCAGAATACATTCACTCAATAAATAAGAATAATTTAGCATTAGATAATTCATGTGAGCATAATTTAATGAGGTTTCCTTTCAGTTACTGTCACAAGAGAATAATATCATATAAATGTAAAATAGCAATACACAGAAACAAAAAATCAATGCAGATTTCTACCCATAGATTCTTCCAGTGGAGTTTAATTCCAGGCAGCTTTCATGCCTATTATATTGCTGGGGATGATAAAAACCATGAAGTGTGTATTTATTATAGTAGTAATCTCGTGAAGGATTATGGGAAAGGCTAATATACTTCCAAAACTAGGTCTTTCCTTAATTTTTGCCTTATTCATATTAGTTCACTCCCAACACACAGAGCCATGCTTATTGCAGAGAAGATGAAGAACCTTTCTTCTGAGTGAGACTTCTTCCTCCTGGTGTGTGTAAGAATTTTTTGGTTTGAAGTGGAATGTTTTGTCATTTATAGGGCAGAAAGTTGGAGAAGGAAATGGCAACCCACTCCAGTGTTCTTGCCTGGAGAACCCCAGGGACAGGGGAGCCTGGTGGGCTGCCGTCTATGGGGTTGCACGGAGTCAGACACGACTGAAGCAACTTAGCAGCAGCAGGGCAGAAAGTAGAGAACTTCAAAGGGGCAGACACTGCCTTACACTCCCAAAGCATGAATGTAGCCCATTCTAGTTCTACTAGCTTGACTTACCAAACTCTGTCTTCCTAGTGGAATATTACTCAGCCATAATAAAGAATGAAATAATGCCATTTGTAGCAAAATGGACCTAGGGATTGTCACACTAAGGCAGTCTGACAAAGACAAATATCATATGACATTGCTTGCATGTGCCATCTAAAAACGATATAAATGAACTTATCTACAAAACAGAAATAGACTTCCAGACATAGAAAAATTCATGGTTACTAAAGGTAAGAGTAGGGAAGAGGGATAAATTAGGAGTGTGGCACTAGGACGTGTATCACTTCAGTTCAGCTCTGTTCAGTCGCTCAGTCGTGTCCGACTGTTTGCAACCCCATGAACCACAGCACGCCAGGCTTCCCTGTCCATCACCAACTCCCAGAGTTCACTCAAACTCATGTCCAACGAGTTGGTGATGCCATCCAGCCATCTCATCCTTTGTCGTCCCCTTCTCCTCCTGCCCCCAATCCCTCCCAGCATCAGGGTCTTTTCCAGTGAGTCAACTCTTCGCATGAGTTGGCCAAAGTACTGGAGTTTCAGCTTTAGCATCATTCCTTCCAAAGAAATCCCAGGGCTGATCTCCTTCAGAATGGACTGGTTGGATCTCCTTGCAGTCCAAGGGACTCTCAAGAGTCTTCTCCAACACCACAGTTCAAAAGCATCAATTCTTCGGCGCTCAGCCTTCTTCACAGTCCAACTCTCACATCCATACATGACTACTGGAAAAACCGTAGCTTTGACTAGATGGGCCTTAGTTGACAAAGTAATGTCTCTGCTTTTGAATATGCTATCTAGGCTGGTCATAACTTTTCTTCCAAGGAGTAAGCGTCTTTTAATTTCATGGCTGCAGTCACCATCTGCAGTGATTTTGGAGCCCCTCAAAATGAAGTCTGACACTGTTTCCACTGTTTCCCCATCTATTTCTCATGAAGTGTTGGGACCAGATGCCATGATCCTGGTTTCCTGAATGCTTAGCTTTAAGGCAACTTTTTCACTCTCCTCTTTCACTTTCATCAAGAGGCTTCTTAGTTTCTCTTCACTTTCTGACATAAGGGTGGTGTCATCTGCCTGTCTAAGGTTATTGATATTTCTCCCAGCAATCTTGATTCCAGCTTGTGCTTCTTCCAGTCTAGCGTTTCTCATGATGTACTCTGCATGTAAGTTAAATAAGCAGGGCCACAATATAAAGACTTGACGTACTCCTTTTCCTATTTGGAACCAGTCTGTTGTTCCATGTCCAGTTCTAACTGTTCCTCCTGACCTGCATATACTACAGTATATAAAATAGATAAACAACAAGGGTTTACTGTATAGCTTAGGGAACAATATTCAATATTTTATACTAAATTATAATGGAAAATAATCTGAAAAATAATATATATATGCTGTCAAGTCACATCAGTCATGTCTGAGTCTGTGCGACCCCATAGACGGCAGCCCACTAGGCTCCTCTGTCCCTGGGATTCTCCAGGCAAGAATCATGGAGTGGATTGCCATTTCCTTCTCCAATGCATGAAAGTGAAAAGTTAAAGTGAAGTCGCGCGGTTGTGTCCAACTCTTCGCGACCCCATGGACTGCAGCCTTCCAAGCTCCTCCACCCATAGGATTTTCCAGGGAAGAATCCTGGAGTGGGGTGCCATTTCCTTCTCCAATGCATGAAAGTGAAAAGTGAAAGTGAAGTCGCGCAGTTGTGTCCAACTTTTCGTGACCCCATGGACGGCAGCCCACCAGGCTCCTCCGCCCATGGGACTCTCCAGGCAAGAGCACTGGAGTGGGGACATTGCATGACTGAATTTATATGTATATGGGCTTCCCTGTTCCCTCTGATAGAAAGGAATCTGCCCACAACATGGGAGACCTGGGTTCGATCCCTGGGTTGGGAAGATCCCCTGGAGGCGGGCATGGCAACCCACCCACTCCAGTATTCTTGCCTGGAAAATCTCATGGACAGAGGAGCCTGGTGGGGTCGCAAAGATTCGGACATGACTGAGTGACTAACACGTTCACTTTCACGCTGGAACTACATAATGTTGTAAATCAACTATATTTCAATTTGAAAAAGAGAAGTGAACTTTTAAGGCAGCCAATACTTCCCAAGGAGCATGAAGATCTTCCTCTCCCAATTCAAAGGGGTTTAATCTCAGACTATGGAATTTATAATGTCAGGACACCCTGCTTCGCAATTACTTCTGAATCATTTTCTTCTATCTTATTCACAAACATAGCCTTCAAGCAAAATTTTTAAAACAATCCATTAATCATAGATGAAAAGAATTATTTCAGGAGAGGAGATGTTAGTTTTGCCACTGATTGCTGTGTAATTCTTGAGAACGTGTTGCTATTTTAAGTGAGTGGGTTTTAAAATCACAAAGTTTGGTGAAGGGAGAGTGGAAGAGGACCAGACAAATTTAAATTGTGGTATTGTCTATTTTTGGCACCCCACTCCAGTACTCTTGCCTGGAAAATCCCATGGATGGAGGAGCCTGGTAGGCTGCAGTCCATGGGGTCGCTAAGAGTCCCGCACGACTGAAGTGACTTAGCAGCAGCAGGAGCAGCTTTGTCTATTTTTTGCACAACATAGCTAAAGAACTGGGTAGTCATATTACAGAAAAATTTTCAATCTTGCCAAAGTACCTAAATCTTATCAGCCCTTTAATAACTAAGGAACCAGGCTGCCAACGTATAACAAAATTCTATTAGATTCCCTAGTATTTTTTAAGCTGTGTTATGGCATTAATGTTACAAAAAAAATAAAGAATTAGCTTTGGAATTTCCTAGACTGTATGCATGGTGAGCAGTAATTCATCCCATGGAGTGTATTATTATCTTATTGGTCCAAGTTCTCCCCAGCAGAGTGGATAACTTGAGAGTTTACTGAGCTGGGGTTTGCCGGTCTGCATTCTCAGCTCTGCTCCCTCCCCAGTTGCTGTGTGCCTGTCTGAATCCTGTACCTGAGAGGGCAGTCCCGTCGCTTGCCACTCACAAGTCCATAAAGAGGCAGGTGGGTGGAAAGGAGAGCTTGCTTTATTCAGATGCCAGCCCCTGGGGTGGGCGGGCGGTCTCCTGTCCAAAGGCCAGCGTCCCCCTCTGACCTGCAGGGGCAAGAGCTTCTATCGGTGGGGGGAGGGCTCCATGCAGAAACAGCACTCACCTGACAGTCTTCTTGAAAGTGGTCATCGGTGGTCTGACCAGCACCCTCTTGTCTTAAATACAGTTAATCTTTACTTCCAGGGTTGGTTTGTTTCCATTTCCAGGAGGTAAGTTCTTGGAGTCGTGGCAGCTTATTTCATGGGCACAGTCTGGGCATCGTGCGGTTGACTTCTTCCAGCTGGTGGGGGTTTCAGGATCAGGACACAGGGCATGGTTCAGAATGTTTTCTATAGCCCTTGAGAAGAAACTAGAGGTCCTTGACTTTGCTTAATGACTAAACTACTATTATTTGGTCTCCTTTGATAGTTTCCCTTTGTTTATTCATGTTACCACTTCTTTGAATAAACTTATCCTTTGGCTAAAATTTTTCCACAGATGAAAGGCAAGCAGAGGACACGGGGGCAAGGACCACAGGGCCTCGCTCTGCACCAGTGCCACCACTGACTTCCTCAGCTCCTCATGCTTGTCACTGTGAGAAGCACAGAATAGAACCATGGGACAATGCTTTCTTTTACAGAGATTTCCATCCTATCATATAAACTGAGATAATTGCTTTTTACTTTATTGCTGATAGTTGAACAGTACTGTAGCAAGGTATTATTAAAGCATTTATGTAGAATAACTTGTGATGGGATTCAAAGAATGGATTTATGAATTTTTATTTGTTAACCAGTCGAAAAAAAATTTCCTCTATTGCTGTTTTTAAAAATCATACTTTGGCATCTGGCCCCATCACTTCATGGCAAATAGATGGGGAAACAGTGGAGACAGTGACAGACTTTATTCTCTTGGGCTCCAATATCATTGCAGATGGTGGCTGAAGCCATGACATTAAAAGACCTTTGCTCCTTGGAAGAAAAGCTGTGACAAACCTAGACAGCCTATTAAAACACAGAGACATTACTTTGCTGACAAAGGTCTGTATAGTCAAAGCTATGATTTTTCCAGTAATCATGTACGGATGTGACAGTTGGACCATAAAGAAGGCTGAGCACTGAAGAATTGATGTTTTCAAACTGTGGTGCTGGAGAAAACTCTTGCGAGTCCCTTGGACTGAAAGGAGACCCAACCAGTCAATCCTAAAGGGAATCAGTCCTGAATATACATTGGAAGCACTGATGCTTAAGCTGAAGCTCCAATCCTTTGGCCACCTGATACAAAGAACTGACTCATTGGAAAAGACCCTGATGTTGGGAAATATTCAAGGTTGGAGGAGAAGGGGACAACAGAGGATGAGATGGTTGGATGGCATCACCAACTCAATGAACATGAGTTTGAGTAATCTCGGGGAGATGGTGAAGGACAGGGAAGCCTGGTGTGCTGCAGTCCATGGGGTCACAATGAGTCAGACTTGACTGAGTGATTTAACAATAGAAGTGTATGCAGAAAATATGGGAAAGAACACGTTCAGTTAAAAAATTGATGAAATAAAAAGTCCTTTGGAGAGCAGTGGTCTAGACACTCAGGATCCTGTATTCTATCCACTCATTCAGAAGAGTGCAGGTTTACCATGACCCCTCGGTCACTGTGGCTCTGAACACAACTTTGGGATTAGCCTAATGGACAAGCTGGTACAAAGGAGGCTAAAGTCATCCCACTGGTGATCCCCTCACATTGAAAGCTTGACCAGTTTAGTTTAAAAAGTTGTTTTCCCTTTTCATGTATAAGTACTAGACTTTTATACTGATTGATTTGCTTGTTTTTTGAAATTTTCATTTTACAGTGGAGTACGGTTGATTAACAACATTGTGTTAGTTTTATGTGTACAACAATGGGATTCAGTTATGTATGTACGTGTGTCTATTTTTTTTCTAGTTCTTATCCCGTTTAGGTTACTACAGAATATTGGACCAGCTAGATTTTAGAGGCTGCACTAACCTGTTATTTCAATTCAAAATTAAAGAGATAATACTCTTCTATTCAGTTATTGAGCTTTACGGAGAATACTCTTGAGTGACTTAGCAAACCTGTTATAAAATAGAGGTGATAGAGGGAGACTTTATCTTATGTTTCCAGATTTTCCAACTTTTAATGACATCAGCATGGGTTTTCTAAATGATTTACCTAATCTCTAGGCATTCTCTCTTGTGTCTATAGGATCACAAAAACCTGTTTGTAAATCAGCCATTCTTTTCAGTGAGGGGAACAGTAATATGATTTCTTTTTTAAATTAAAATAAATAAATTTATATTAAAAAAGTTAACCTGTTTCTTATGACCCCGAGGGATGGTACGGGGAGGAAGGAGGGAGGTAGGTTCCTGATGGGGAAACACTTGTTATACCTGTGGCGGATTCATGTTGATGTGTGGCAAAACCAATACAATATTGTAAAGTAATTAACCTCCAGTTAAAATAAATACATTTATATTAAAAAAGTTTTATTGGAGTATGGTTGATTTTCAATGTTGTGTCCATTTCAACAAACAGCAAGGGGATTTAGTTATACATATACATGTATTTGGGATTCCCAGGTGGCTCAGTGGTAAAGAATCCACTTGCCAGTGCAGGAGACACAGGAGACATGGATTTGACCCCTGGGTTGGGAAGATTCCCTGGAAGAATGAATGGCAACCTCCTCCAGTATTCTTGCCTTAAGAATTCCATGGACAGAGGCGTGACAGTGGCCTACAGTCCATGGGGTCGCAAAGCATCAGATGTGCCTGAGCATGCATGCAAATACATCTATCTATTCCTTTCCATTTTGGATTAACACAGGGTATTGAGTAGAGTTCCCCATGCTATACAGTAGGCTCTTGTTGATTACCTGTTTTATATATAATAGTGTGTATATGTTAGTCCTAAACTCCTAATTTAACCCCCTGCCTATCTTTCCTTTTTGGTAACCATACGTTTGTTTTTTAGATCTGTGAGTCTGTTTCTGTTTTGTAAATAAGTTCATTTGTATCACATTTCAGATGCCACACATGAGTGAGTCCATATGGTGATTGTCTTTCTCTTTCTGACTTCACTAATATGATCATCTCTAGGTCCATCCATGTTGTTGCAAATGGCATTATTTCATTTTTTAAATGGCTGATTCATATTTCATTGAATATTTCATTTTATTCTTTACCAGCTGAGCCACAAGGAAAGCCCATTTCATCGTGTGTGTATGTGAGATATATATATATATATATATGCAAAAGTGAAAGTGAAGTCGCTCAGTCATGTCCAACTCTTTGGGACCCCATGGACCGTAGCCTATCAGGCTCCTCCATCCATGGGATTTTCCAGGCAAGAGTGCTGGAGTGGATTGCCATTTCCCTCTTCAGGGAATATTCCTGACCCAGGAATCGAACCAGGGTCTCCCACATTGCAGGCAGATGCTTTATCGTCTGAGCCACCAGGGAAGTCCCATAAGTATACATATATATGTATACTATGCACGTATGCATATTATTGTTCATAGCAACACTATTTACAATAGCCAGGACTTGGAAGCAACCTAAATGTCCACTGACAAATAAATTGGAAAAGGAAGTTTGGTGTGTGTATATATATATATATATACACACACACACACACATATATATATACTTATATACATATACATACATATATATGTAGTATATTTAAGTGTATATATATATATATATATATATATATACACACACACGAAATTTCTTTTTCCAGTTTATTTGTCAGTGGACATTTAGGTTGCTTCCAAGTCCTGGCTATTGTAAATAGTGTTGCTATGAACAATAATATGCATATAACTTTTAAAATTAGAGATTTCTCTGGATAGATCCACAGGCGTGCAATTGCAGGATTGTATGGTAACCCTACTTTTAGTCTTTTAAGGACCCTCTGGACTAGTCTCCTCAAGGCTATTAGTAATGTGCGTTCCCACCGACAGTGCAGGTGAGTTTCCTTTCCCCGCACACTCTCCAGCATTCACTGTATGTAGAGAACCTGTTTTTATGAGTATTGCATTTACATTAAACAAAAGTCTTTAGAAATGAATAAAAATATAAAGAAAAAAGCACAGCTTATAATCCAGAAATAGCTCTTAATATTGTATGTTAGGTCCACATTTTATGTATAGATTTGTATCCAACTTATTTTTATTATTATTATGTTGTAACAATATTACTTATCCTAAACTATGCCATTTCAAGTTTTAAAAGTTAGGTGTCATTATTATTAATAAGTAATATTATGGAAGTATCTAATTAGTTTAAATCATTTCTTAGCTATATATTTATATCATTTCAATTTTTTTCCTGTTATATTGCCAAGATGAATATCCTGCTATATTAATCTTTAACTGAATTTCTGTAGTTCCTCAAGATAAATTCCTAGAAGTAGAATTATACTGAGTCAAATTATATGAAAGTGTAGGTAGTTCTAATAATTTCATTGAAATGCCAGCAGTATTAACTATTATAATTTAAGCTATGTCATATTGCTTTTGTCTTTTGTATTTCTTAGCCAACTGGTTAAGTAAAAATGCTTTCAGACATTAACAAGCCTTATATTTCCCCTTTTAATAATCAGTTTTACTTTGATATTTACTTTTATTAGTGTTCGCCCTAGAGTTTGCAATATACATTTACAACAAATCCAGGTTAATTTTAAAATAATATTATATCACTTCATAGGTAGTGAGTACCTTATAATAACAAAATCATCCTGATTCCTTCCTTGTCCTTTGTATCACCGCTATTATCCATTTTACTAACATACAGTCAGACACAAGAATACACAAATGTACACGTGATTTATATATAAGCATACATATTCCAGGGCTTCCCAGGTGGCTCCGTAGTAAAGAATCCACCTGCCAGTGCAGGAGTCTCAGGAGACAGAGACTCGATCCCTGGCTCAGGAAGAACCTGCAGAGAAGGAAATTGAAGCCCATTCCAGCATTCTTACCTGGGAAATCCCATGGAGAGAGGAGCCTGAAGGCCACAGTCCACAGGGTCGCAAAAGAGTTGGACATGATTAGAGAGTGAACACCACCACCACCAACATTTTGATGTGATGCTAGTCTGGCCGCAGTTGCAGAATTTTTCCTCCCCTACTCTAGCAGGAGTTTACTGTGGCCATGCTTATGTAAGTCTGGGCTGTGGTGCTGGGAGAAGGGAAGACTTAAAAGTAAGTCTTCGCATGGCATGACACAGGCAGCTTGATTTTAACCTTGAAACCTCTCTGGGGCATCCCTGATATTTTCTTCCCACTATTGCGCTGAAGAATGTCTGAGTGAAAGACATATTCATCGTATATGCTTTGTATAAAGTAGGTAACTTTGGTATGAGGAAAGCATGTCTGGTGTTGAGTTAATATCACTAATGTAAGAAATTTGGAGGCCCCGATCAAGAAGGTCATCATTGGCTGCAACATTCCAAGTCTACAGGTCCACCCATAAGAGGAAACATACAGGAAAACATCTCCAATTTGGAGGAAAATGACATTTTCAGGCTTGTTTGCTCCATCTTCTTACAATGGCAGTTCAGTTCAGTTCAGTTCAGTCGCTCAGTCGTGTTCGACTCTTTGTGACCCCATGAATCGCAGCACGCCAGTCCTCCCTGTCCATCACCAACCCCCAGAGTTCACTCAGACACATCCATCGAGTCAGTGATGCCATCCAGCCATCTCATCCTCTGTCATCCCCTTCTCCTCCTGCCCCCAATCCCTCCCAGCATCAGAGTCTTTTCCAATGAGTCAACTCTTTGCATGAGGTGGCCAAAGTATTGGAGTTTCAGCTTTAGCATCATTCCTTCCAAAGAAATCCCAGGGCTGATCTCCTTCAGAATGGACTGGTTGGATCTCCTTGCAGTGCAAGAGACTTTCAAGAGTATTCTCCAACACCACAGTTCAAATGCATCAATTCTTCAGTGCTCAGCCTTCTTCACAGTCCAACTCTCACATCCATACATGACCACAGGAAAAACCATAGCCTTGACTAGACGGACCTTAGTCAGCAAAGTAATGTCTCTGCTTTTGAATATACTAACTAGGTTGGTCATAACTTTCCTTCCAAGGAGTAAGCGTCTTTTAATTTCATGGCTGCAGTCACCATCTGCAGTGATTTTGGAGCCCCCCCAAAAAATAAAGTCAGCCAGTGTTTCCACTGTTTCCCCATCTATTTCCCGTGAAATGATGGGACCAGATGCCATGATCCTAGTTTCATGAATGCTGAGCTTTAGGCCAACTTTTTCGCTCTCTTCTTTCAATTTCATCAAGAGTCTTTTTAGTTCCTCTTCACTTTCTGCCATAAGCGTGGTGTCATCTGCATATCTGAGGTTATTGATATTTCTCCTGGCAATCTTGATTCCAGCTTGTGCTTCTTCCACCCCAGCGTTTCTCATGATGTACTCTGTATATAAGTTAAATAAGCAGGGTGACAATATACAGCCTTGGCGCACTCCTTTTCCTATTTGGAACCAGTCTGTTGTTCCATGTCCAATTCTAACTGTTGCTTCCTGACCTGCATACAGATTTCTCAAGAGGCAGGTCAAGTGGTTTGGTATTCCCATCTCTTTCAGAATTTTCCACAGTTTATTGTGATCCACACAGTCAAAGGCTTTGGCATAGTCAAATACATAGTCTATATACATTACAAAGTAATTAAATACTTCAGTATCCATCTCTGTTGCTGTTACTTTATTGTGATGACTCCTGGGAGGTCTCAGCTATCAGAGGACATGTTTGTGGGGGTCAGGAGGAGGAGGGGTGCCGGCGACGGAATGACACACCAACACTGCAGAGTGGTTTTAATCTTTATATTTTAACACCTGCTTCTTACAGCTGCTTAATTTTTATATCTTTTGCACAACCCCCTACAGGGCAAGCTGCCAAGCACTATGATTCAGAGACTATACAGTGCGCAGGCGCAGGGCGAGATAACCTTTACCTTGGCTTATTTACTGCAGCTAAGACTTTGTTTTGGGGAACTTCCTTATCAACTTAGAATCCGTTTTGTCCCAAGGTCTGTTCCTAATGAGGAATCAGAGAAACATCCTTGTGTGCAATGCAATGTTCTTTTCCCACGGGAACAAACAGGATTTTTAGCTGAGCATCTCGTTAGCAAGCACTTCTCAATCTTCCTTAAACCTAGTTCCCTACACTGGGCAGAACATCTCGTTTGCAAGAATGTCCAGCCCTGGTTGAGAGTCTCGTTTGCAAGCACTTCTCAACCTTCCTTAAATCTAGTTCCCTACACTGGGCAGAACATCTCGTTTGCAAGAATGTCCAGCCCTGGTTGAGAGTCTCGTTTGCAAGCACTTCTCAACCTTCCTTAAATCTAGTTCCCTACACTGGGCAGAACATCTCGTTTGCAAGAATGTCCAGCCCTGGTTGAGAGTCTCGTTTGCAAGCACTTCTCAACCTTCTTTAAACCTAGTTCCCTACATCTCCCCCTTTCTTTTCTTGTAGATGCTGAATAAGCGCTTGAATACGCAAAGGTTTTTCTTTTAATTGTTTCTCTTTTCGCCAGCGCCGGTAGACTATAAAAGCAATAAAACATAAAGCAACAATTAACAAAGTATTCACAAAGGATGTTGTTAACAATGTAGATACATGCCCTAAAGGATTAAGGTTGTCTAATCCTTCTTGAAGACTTTTCAGTATATCAGAACCAAGAATATCAGGCAGCGTCTTACTAAAAGTTGACAATATAGTTTGTTCCAATTCTATAATTTCAGCAGTTAAATTTTGGTGTCCCACTAAAGACCTTTTCACTTTTTCCCAACCCTCACTCATATTAAAGGGAACAGGGGTTACACATAGGTGAGATGAGTTCCAATCACATTTTAACACACTCTTTGTAGCTAACACAGTCACTTGATCTCCTAACCAGGAAACTGTGTGTTGTAAATTCAATACATCAGTAGCCAATTGAGCGTCCAAATCATGCTGTTGTTGCCACAATAAATGAGCATCTTTATGCCATTCCCTGACAAAGTCAGCAGTCTGTATGCCTTGATGCAAAGCAAGACCTGCTACAGTTGCTGTTGCTGTTACTGAAGCCACGGCGAGAATTGATGCGATGACAATGCCAAGCATTCTTCGAGATCGATGGAGAAGAGTTTGTACAGCATTCACAAGATGAGTGACAGCAAAAGAGTCCGACCAAGGTCGAGTAAGATTAACAGGCAACCAAAGTTCAGTCCGTGCTTTCACAATGACCAAAGAATAATTATTGGAATGGACCATCTTGTTTTCAACATTTTCCCACCAAGAACGATTTATGCATTGAGTCAAGTTACAATCAGAACATGATATAACTCCCAAAATTTCATTCCAAATCCATTGCCCATACAGTAAAGAATAAGGAAATTTTACACATACTATAGCAGAGTAAGATTTATTAATATGCAAATGAACTTGAAACGGCCCCTTAGTGATATCATACATTTTTCCCCTTTCTTATTTTTTTAATGTATTTTCAAAGAGTCCGATTAGCTCTTTTAATTATAGCTTGTCCTTGACTATTATAAGGAATACCAAAGGTGTGCTTAATATGATATTGTTCTAAAAATTGAGATAATTTAGAGGATTGATATGCGGGAGCATTATCAGTTTTAATTCTATAGGTATGCCCATAATAGCAAAACAAAATAATAAATGAGTAATAACAGAATCTGCCTTTTCTGAACTTAAAGCTGTAGCCCATTGAAAATGAGAATAAGTATCTATAGTATGATGAACATATTTCTGTTTACCGAATGAAGAAATAAAAACAACATCCATTTGCCAGATTTGGTTAGATTATAGTCCTCTGGGATTTACTCCAGGAGGGCAAAGGGCAAAATAAACGGTGCACATATGGAACAAGAACGAACAATGCGTTGAGCTTGTTTTCGTGTTAACGAATAAGTTTTTGTAACCCTTTAGAATTAGTATGATGTAAACAATGTTCTTGTGTTGCAGACTGTAAAGGATAAAGTAAGGCATCAATATTTGCATTTCCTTGAGATAATGGTCCGGGAGAGAAGAATGAGCTCGTATATGAGTAAAAAAGACAGGGTTAGTTCGCCTAATTAATAATTGTTGAACCTGAAAAAATAATTTATCAATATTAGTTTTTAAAGTTACCGGTAAAGTGGCTTCAGGAAGATAAATACATGAAAAGACTGCATATTTAGAATCAGAAACAATATTAATAGGAATATCAAAAAAATCCTGTAATGCCAAACAAATGGCCCAAAGTTCAGCAGGCTGCACAGAAGAAAAGGAATGTGGAACAACTTTAGAAGTAGTATCAGTCCAATAGCCAGCAGTATTTTTATTGGCATCTGTAAAAATAGTTTTTCCTTCAACTGGAATATTAGATATAGGAGATTTACAAACCATTGATGTATGTCGAAGGAAATCTATCATTTTAGATTGAGGATATTGATTAGAAAAAGTCCCTGAATAAGATGCAAGAGCTATCTGCCAATTTTCATTAAACTGTAAGCAATTAGAAATTTGGGTGGAAGTAAGTTGAGTAATAATTGTTTGAGGGTCACTTCCAATTAACTGAATAATACGGCCTCGACCTTTCAAAATAAGGAAAGCAATTCTATCCGTATAAGTAGTAAGCTTTTTTGTATAATTATTGGGTAAAAATACCCACTCAATCAACCCTGCAGATTGAGCAATAACTCCAGTAGGAGAATAGGGAGTATGGAACACTATGAAATATATAGGTTGATCCTGTTGTAGATAAGTAAGAAACCCTTCATTCAACCGTTGCTCTACAAAGTGTAATTCCTCTTTTGCTTGAGAAGTAAGAGATCGAGGACTGTTAAGAGCAGTATCACCCTCTAAAGTAGAAAATAAATGACGCAATTGATGTGTAGGAATCCCTAACATGGGACGTAACCAGTTAATATCACCCAAAAGCTTCTGAAAATCATTAAGAGTTTTCAAATTATCTCGTCTAATTTGGACCTTTTGAGGTTTTATTCTTTGTCGTTCCAAAATAGCACCTAAATATGAAATAGGAAATTCAGTTTGAATTTTTCAGGAGCAATTTGAAGATTAAAATCACTTAAAGCTTTCTTTACATGAATAAAAAATGTATCTCGTTCCTCTTTACTAGGAGCTGCCAATAGAAGATCATCCATATAATGATAGAGAAGACAATTAGAAAATTGTTGTCTCACAGTAATAAGAGCACGATTAACAAACTCCTGACAAAGTGTAGGGCTATTAATCATTCCTTGAGGCAACACTGTCCATTGATAACGTTTTACGGGCTGCCCATGATTATACACTGGAATAGTAAAAGCAAATTTATTTCTATCTTTTATTTGCAAAGGAATATTAAAAAACAATCCTTCAAATCTAAAACCATCAAAGACCAATCCTGTGGAATCAAAGCAGGAGAAGGGAGACCTAATTGCAAAGCTCCCATAGGTTCTATACATTTGTTAACTGCCCTTAAATCAGTTAACATTCTCCATTTACCAGATTTTTCTTAATGACAAAAACAGGAGAATTCCAAGGAGACGTAGAAGGTTCAATATGGCCAGACTGAAGCTGTTCTTTTACTAATTGTTCTAAAGCCTCGAGCTTCACTTTTGGAAGCGGCCACTGCTCAACCCATTTAGGGACATTAGTTAACCATTTCAATGGGAGAGCTCGAGGAATCTGAGCAGTGGCTACAAGTTTTCCGACGAGATGGTGAGTGTTGTTCCTAAAGAAAATAAAAGATCTCTTCCCCAGATATTAATAGGTATATTAACAATGTAAAAAGAAATAGATACTTTCTTTCCATTAGACAATTGGCATGACAAAGGTTGAGTGCTTCTCCACACATCTGCTATTGATCCTAAGCCTGTTAAAACAAGAGGAATTTTTTCTTTTTTCCAGTCGTTAGGCCACTGCTGGAGAGAAATAACCAAAACATCTGCTCCTGTATCAACTAATCCTTCAAACTGTATACCTTCAATAATCAGTGACATTAAAGGACGAGAGTCATTAATAAGCATTTCCCAAAATATACTTTTTCCCGTACTTCCAAAACCACCGACTCTCTCTCCCTACCTCAGCCTTGTCAGCAGCTACTAGAAATAGGGAGGCGTAAGGTGGTGCAGAAGGGTTAACAGCCTTGGAAGTTCATTTTTTATTTAATAAAACCTTTCAAAAGGCAGCAGTCATTGCCTCTACAGAATCCGAATCCTCCCAGAACTCACATCTCTATCTGGCTCAGTGGATGAATCTGTACTATATATCTGGAGGTTTGGGCAGAGGCCGAGGTGAAGCCCCCTCCTCAAAATAACATGAGGCGGCCTCACTATCAGCAGCCATTAATTTTAAAGCCTGTGTTATAATGTTACATAGAGTCCACAGCCTTAAAGGAATCACATTTCCTTTTTGATGCTGCCTTCTTAACTCTTTCTGCACCACTTTCCATTCCTTCAAATTCAGCTGTACTTCTGTTTGATATTGAAACCAATAACAATGCTGCTCTATAAGACAGAACAACTCACTCAAGCGGCGAGTAGACGTTTTAATTCCTATAGAATGCAGGAGCCCCTTAACTAGCTCCATATATTGTGACTTTAAAGACGGGGAATTCCCCATAGTTTTTTCTTTTTCTTTTTTCTTTTTTCTGTTCTTTTTCTCTTATTTTCCTTATTTTCTCGAAAGTCCCCCTTTCAGCGTTTTGCTCCGGGGTGCTCTCCCTTTCGGATTTTTATTTTTCTCTTTTTCTCGAAAGTCCCCCTATCAGCCTTTTGCTCCGGGGTGTTTACCCTTTCGGATTTTTATTTTTCTCTTTTTCTCGAAAGTCCCCCTATCAGCCTTTTGCTCCGGGGTCTTTACCCTTTCGGATTTTTATTTTTCTCTTTTTCTCGAAAGTCCCCCTATCAGCCTTTTGCTCCGGGGTGTTTACCCTTTCGGATTTTTATTTTTCTCTTTTTCTCTATTTCCCGAAAGTCCCCCTTTTAGCCTTTTGCCCCGGGGTGCTTACCCTTTCGGTTCTGTCGAGCCCCACGTTGGGCGCCAGATGCCGGCGACGGAATGACACACCAACACTGCAGAGTGGTTTTAATCTTTATATTTTAACACCTGCTTCTTACAGCTGCTTAATTTTTATATCTTTTGCACAACCCCCTACAGGGCAAGCTGCCAAGCACTATGATTCAGAGACTATACAGTGCGCAGGCGCAGGGCGAGATAACCTTTACCTTGGCTTATTTACTGCAGCTAAGACTTTGTTTTGGGGAACTTCCTTATCAACTTAGAATCCGTTTTGTCCCAAGGTCTGTTCCTAATGAGGAATCAGAGAAACATCCTTGTGTGCAATGCAATGTTCTTTTCCCACGGGAACAAACAGGATTTTTAGCTGAGCATCTCGTTAGCAAGCACTTCTCAATCTTCCTTAAACCTAGTTCCCTACACTGGGCAGAACATCTCGTTTGCAAGAATGTCCAGCCCTGGTTGAGAGTCTCGTTTGCAAGCACTTCTCAACCTTCCTTAAATCTAGTTCCCTACACTGGGCAGAACATCTCGTTTGCAAGAATGTCCAGCCCTGGTTGAGAGTCTCGTTTGCAAGCACTTCTCAACCTTCCTTAAATCTAGTTCCCTACACTGGGCAGAACATCTCGTTTGCAAGAATGTCCAGCCCTGGTTGAGAGTCTCGTTTGCAAGCACTTCTCAACCTTCTTTAAACCTAGTTCCCTACAGAGGGGTACAGAGCCTCTTTCACTTTCTTATTTTGTGGATATCACTTTCCCCAAGTTAGACTGTCAGGAATTTTGTTCCTTGCATTAAAATTATTAAAGAATTAGCTTTTGAGTTTATCTATTCTACTGTTATCTACTTTCAGATTAATTTCCATTTTCCTTATGCTTTTACTGATTCGTTTGATTGCAGGAGAATGATCCATCTCCAAACTTGTTATATGAGAAAAAAATGAACCCTATTTAAGATCCCTATTTTGTCAAATGTTTACTCACAGCCAAATGCTATCACTAATCAATACACCTGGAGTTTATTGAATTCTCGTGTTTCATCTATTCGTTTTCTCCCTAGCTATCGCTGATTTCAGCCTGCAGTGTAGATCTGTCAGCCCTTTACCAGTGGGAATACCTCCCAGGTTTTGTATATTGCTTGACAGTAAATCTTATTTTTAATTTTAGTAAGATGTGTTCACTGTCTCTTCATTGCTATTTTGCCATGAAATTATAAAATCTATATTAGGAAGTATACAGAAATATCCCTTAAAATCACTGCATATCACTTAAAACCCAAGAATGTCCTAATAAGAGAATTATTTTTGTCTTTGGTGCTACATTTAATTTAAACTTAACTTTTCAATGTAAAGACTGATTAGTGAGTGTCAGTGCATCAGGCTTCCCAATTGTCTTCTTTTTAGGAAGGTCATTTAAAGTGTCATTTTTTTGACTTTTTTTTCTTTGTCTATTTTTCTTCCAATTTTATTGAAATATAACTGACATACAGCATTGCATAAGTTTAAAGTGTACAGCATAGTGATTTGACTTACACACATCATGAATAGATTACAACAATACATTTAATGAACATCTATCAGCTCATTTACACACAAAAGAAAGAGAAAAAATTCCTTGTGATGAGAACCCTTTAAAAGATTGTCTCCTAACGACTATCATAAATAATATACAGCAGTGTTAATTATATTTATCAATATCATGTTGTACGTTACATCATTCATCTCATAACTGGAAGTTTGTACCTTTTGACCACTTTCATCCAATTTCCCCCCATACCCCTGCCCTAAAGTATTTTTCATTTTTAATAGCTGAAGAAAAGATGTAGATTTCAACTAAGCAAAGAAAATTATTGGCCCAGCATTATACTTTGGGGACCTCTGTAGAATTAACTTTAAACTCATTACATATTTAGCATATGTAATTCAATGACTGATTGAGCAAGCAGTAAGGTTGGGGGTACATTCTTGTTTTCTGACAAATTGTTATTAAATAGTAACCTGACTATACCAAGACACAGTCCTTTCTGATTTTCCTCTTGTCTATTGATGATTCCTTGTATTTGGAACTTGGCAAGCACTATATTTGGTGTGTATCTTCAGACTTCCCATTTATAATCAGTGATTTCAAACTTCCAAACTAGAAGACTGAAAATGTCTCCACTGGCTCTTCTCTTCTATTTTAGACTTTTCTCCTAATAATTAACTGAAGCCTCAAATCTGACACAAAAATTCCCCAGGTGACTGGTGACCCAGTGTTTCTCAAAGTGTGGTCCCTGCACAAGTAGCATCAGCATCACCCAGGAATAAATCCTCAGGCAAATTCTCACAGTTGCCAAATAAGAAGCTGGATGAGCTTCAGCCATCTGTATTTTAACATGCGTTTTAGTTGATTCTATGCATGCTTCAGACTGAGAACTGATTTTCATCATTTGAATCATCATTAGGATCAGAAGAGAATCAAGCCCCAATCTGCAGTACTTTATGTTCAGCTAGCAATCCAAGGGAAAAAGAGAAGAGCGTTTTTTCTTCAGTTCGCAATAGCTCCTGCTGGCAAAGAATTCATTGATAAAATAGCATTGGCTACAGAGTGTGAGTAAAAATGGGGAATGCCATCATTCACTCATTCTTTCATTGTCTTTTTTTATTTACTAAATTATTAATGTTGATAATTTGTCAGGCATTGAAGTATACTTTGAGAGAGATGCAAGAGTGTTTAAGACTTTCAAAGAATTTTATTCTGTGGGCAAGAAACCAGAAGTGGAGTGGGAAGAAGACAAAGCAAAACACAGCAAGTCCTTTTAAGAGGCACAAATAATGGGCTTTGGAAGCACACAAAAGAGAGCAATGAAAATAAAAAGGCAAAACCTCACTTTGTTGAAATGAATGTGCAGACTTGGCTCTAGAATACCTGAAGGCCACTTCCCATTATATACTACTTTGTAAGAGAAACATAACAAGAGCAGAGAGGTTCCGATTCATGCTAATGGTGATGACAGTGAGAACTGTTGCAGTCATAATGCATGTCCAGGGAAGCTGCAGCAGAAAAAAGAAGGCGCACATAAACACACAAATTATCAAAACTCTCAGCGACAGTCTTTTCGTCTTCTGAGGTAAGTACACTTCAGCAGGGAAAACAGTCACCTCGTACAGGAGAAACAGGGACGTGAGGACAAACTCCCCTGACCGATCAAGCACGAGAGAAGGGCACAGCGAGAACACCGTCTGGGGAAATCCAGTGAAATCCAGTCGGTGTGGATTCTGCCCGGCCATCTCAACCTGATCAAACGCGCCTCACTGCCTCCTCATTGTTCAGCCGGAGAACTGGCTGCGGAGAAAAACCAGCTCCTGCTATTGTTCCTACACGCGTCTCCAGCTAGGAAAGAATTCAGTCTATGAAGATCTGGCAGAGGTGCTAGGAGGCAACTGCTTACAAAGCTCGCGCTCTCTGTGACTTAGAAGCATGAAATAACCTCATTTCAAAGTTGAGAGTCTTAAAAGAAAACCCTCACATACACTCTTATCTGCCCTCACAGCCTGGACTGTGAATCAGACTTGGGATAAAGTAGAGGAGTCTGTGTGTGTGCCCAAACACCTGTTATGAAGAGCTCCATCATTGTTTTCAGAATTCGTGGAAAAGACTATTTTTTCCAGTATTATTTTACCATCCAAAATAGATCTTGAAATGCATTCAAATTTTAGAGCAATTTCTATGGGGAAACAAATTCACAAGAATCCATTTGAATCTTGAGTGCAGAGTCCTATTATCATCGTCACCTGTTCCCCGATGAATTGTTCTCAATGAGTGGCTGAAGATCCTGCAAGATGTTAGGGTCGGTCCTACAAGACAGTTCCTCCTGATTCGCCTCCACTCTGTTCCTCTTCTACTGTGCAACAAACTAGTTTACAGTGGCTTCATTTACAGGTGACAGTGAGGGATTCTTGGGTCTCTCGTGGTCTCCTTCGTTCTTGGCTATCCAGATGATAGCATGCCTGCTCTTCAGAAGGAAGGCCATAAAACTTAGACCAAATCCTCTTTACACATCATGTAACTGCTGGGTCTGAGAATTGCCTCCTCTAAAGTAAATAAAGCCATATCGATTTCTCCTGGGCCACGCAATCTATTTTGTGGAATTTTCTCTCATCTAACTCAAATCCCTGCATGGATTTCAGGGTCACTGTTTTTCAGTGTGACTGAGAAAAGGACTAGCTAGTTGGAAATGAATGTAGCTGCTTTGCAGATATACCCCAACATTGAGCTTATTATTTATATTGTTTAGGCATAGAGTCAAAGAAAGTATCTGTCAACCAAAGTACTTGTCAGTATTGCTATTAAGGCAAAAGCTTCCAGGCTCTCAGATTAAGGAGAATGAAAGAGGTAGAGACAGGCCTGTCAGAATTATCCACACATACTCTAGGTGATGAATTTCCTAAGGAGGGCCTCAGGTTAGCGATCATACTTATGAGCTTCTTCTAACCCTTTGCTTCTACCTAGAATTACACGGTGTATATGTAGCCTTTCATCTCAAGGACCATGCTACCAAGGCAATAACTGTATTCTTATTTTAAAAATATAAGGAGCAAGATTTTTGTGCTAATTGATATCCATGTATTTGTGCACTTTTAATTAATTTGACTATTTATTGACAGATTACAAAACGTCATAGAATAAAGACATGAGTAAGTCACAGCCCCACCCATCAAGAATCTCAGAACCTAGTAGGAAAGTCACGGCATGGACATATTTATACACAGGTCACACTGTGCAGGAAGATGGATAAACAAGATTCACAGAGGCTAGCTAGACAGGCATGTGGGGCAGGTCAGTAGATAGCTGGGTGGACGGAGAGATGGTGGATGGAGACTTAGGTCAGTGCACATGAGTGACAGGCATTTTCAGTCACTGAGAGTAAAAGCAGAGCCTCAAGTTCTACCTGGTCTAGCTTCCCGTTACTCTCTGATACCATAGCCTCCCATCCTTTTCCTTACTGTGTTTCTTTTTGTTTTTTGACATAGCAAATGTTGTGGATAATGTATCCAACTTGATGAGTTTGAAGAGAGTATATACCTGAGAAATGATCATCACAATCTATGCCATAGGCTTATCCGTCATCTTTGAAAGCTCCTTCCCACCTTTTCTTTGTTATTTTTCTTATGACAAGAACACTTAAAATCTACCCTCTTAGCAAATTTTAAGCGTATAATACAGTATTGTTAACTGTGGTCACCACGCTGAAGAGTAGATCTCTAGCACTTATCTTTTATAACTGGAAGTTTGTGCTGTTTGACTGATCCTCCCCTCTTTCCCCTCCCTTTCCCTGGCAAGAACAATTCCATTTTCCTCTTGTAGGAACTTGACTGTTTTGATTATGTAAATATATCATGTAACATGTATCTTTCTGCATTCCCTTATTTCACTTGGTGTACCTAATGTCCTTTGCTTTCTTAAGCTGCTTTCATGTTCGGGTGTTGTGAACAATGTTGCAACAAATATGGGAGGGCAGATATGTCTTTGAAATTTTGATTTTGATTCCTTTGTATATATTCTCAGAAGAGAGATTGCTGGGTAATATGGTAGTTCTACTTTTATGTTTTGAAATAAGAAAGAAGAAAGTGAAGTCACTCAGTCGTGTCCAACTCTTTCGGACCCTATGGGCTGTGGCCCACCAGGCTCCTCTGTCCATGAGATTTTCCAGGCAAGAATACTGGAGCGGGAGGCCGTTTCCTTCTTCAGGGTATCTTCCTGACCCAGGGATCGAACCTGTTTCTCCCACATTGCAGGCAGATGCTTTACCATCTGAGCCACCAGGGAAGTGAAATAAGAACCCTCCCTATTCAAAAATCCTCCCTGTTTTCCCCTAGTGTCTATAACAATTTACATTCCCACCAATAGGGTGAAAGAGTTCTTTATTTTGTATCCTTGCTACCGTTTGTTCTTTGTGTTGAGCTGATAACTTCTGTGGTTTTGACTTGTATTTCATTGAAAATTAGTGATGCTGAGTGTCATTTTACACATCTGTTGGTCATTTGTATGTCACCTTTAGAGATATATCTATTCAGCTATTTTCCCATTTAAAAATTCGGTTATTTGGGATTTTTTTTGCTGCTAGTAGTAAAAGTTTTTTTATATATTTTGAATATCAATATTTTATTAGATATTTCAGTTCAGTTCAGTCAGTCATGTCTGATTCTTGTGATCCCAGACTGCCGGGCCCAAGTCCCTGGACTGCAGCATGCCAGGCCTCCGTGTCCATCACCAACTCCCGGAACTTGCTCAAACTCATGTCCATCAAGTTGGTGATGCCATCCAACCATCTCATCCTCTGTCATCCCCTTCTCCTCCTGCCTTCAATCTTTCCCAGTATCAGACTCTTTTCCAATGAGTCAGTTCTTTGCATCAGGTGGCCAAAGTATTGGAGTTTCAGCTTCAGCATCAGTCCTTCCAATGAATATTCAGGACTGGTTTCCTTTAGGATTGACTGGTTTGACCTCCATGCAGTCAAGGGGCTCTCAAGAGTCTTTCCCAACACCACAGTTTGTAAGTATCCATTCTTTGGGGCTCAGCTTTCTTTATATTCCCACTCTCACCTTGGTACATGACTACTGGGAAAACCACAGCTTTGACTAGATGAACCTTTGTTGGCAAAGTAATGTCTCTGCTTTTTAGATATATATTAGATATATGGTTTACAAATTATGTAGATTGCCTTCTCATTTTGTTGGTGAATTTTTTTGTTGTTGTGGAGAAGCTTTTCGGTTTGATGTAATTCCAAAAGGAAATCAAGCCTGAATATACATTGGAAGGATCTAATATGAAGATCCAATTCATTGGAAAAGACCGTGATGCAGGGAAAGACTGAAGGCAGGAGGAGAAGGGGACGACAGAGGATGAGATGGTTGGATGGCATCACCAACTCGATGGACGTGAGTTTGAGTGAGCTCTGTGGGACAGTGAGGGGCAGGGAAGCCTGGTGTGCTGTGGTTCCCAGGCCCACAGAGAGTCGAACGCTACAGTGACTGAACAGCAACAGGGATCCCTCTTGTATGGTTTTCACTTTGCTGTCTGTGCTTTTGGTGTCGTGTACAAGAACTGTTGCCTAAAGCTTTGCTCCCAGGTTTTCCTTCTAGGACATTCACTGTCTTAGGTATTTAGTACATTTGGAGTACGCACGACTGTTTTGGTATGGAAAAGATGAGGGAAAAGTGTTGCTCTTTCACTTGTGAATATCTAGTTTTCTATTATTGGAGAGATTATCTTTCTCCTACTGTTTTCTTGGCATTCTTGTCAAAGATTAGTTGATTATATATGTGTGGATTTATTTCTGAGATCTCTATTCTTTCCCAGTCATCTGTCTGTTTGGTTTAATGCCAGCACTGTACTATTTTGATTACTGTGACTTTGTAATACATTTTAAATTTAGGAATTGTGATGCTTCCAGCTGTGTTCTTCTTCCTCAAGATTGCTTTGCCTATTCAAGGGCTTTTGTGGTTCCATATCAAGTTTAATATTATTGTTCTATTTCTGAAATTAAAAAAATGCTTACTACTTGGAAGAAAAGTTATGACCAAACTCAGTTCAGTTCAGTTCAGTCACTCAGTCGTGTCTGACTCTTTGCGACCCCGTGAATCGCAGCACACCAGGCCTCCCTGTCCATCTCCAACTCCCGGAGTTCACTCAGACTCACGTCCATCGAGTCAGTGATGCCATCCAGCCATCTCCTCCTCTGTAGTCCCCTTCTCCTCCTGCCCACAATCCCTCCCAGCATCAGTCTTTTCCAATGAGTCAACTCTTCGCATGAGGTGGCCAAAGGACTGGAGTTTCAGTTTTAGCATCATTCCTTCCAAAGAACACCCAGGGCTGATCTCCTTCCGAATGGACTGGTTGGATCTCCTTGCAGTTCAAGGGACTCTCAAGAGTCTTCTCCAACACCACACTTCAAAAGCATCAATTCTTTGGCACTCAGCTTTCTTCACAGTCCAACTCTCACATCCATACATGACCACAGGAAAAACCATAGCCTTGACTAGACGGCCCTTTGTTGGCAAAGTAATGTCTCTGTTTTTGAATATGCTATCGAGGTTGGTCATAACTTTTCTTCTAAGGAGTAAGCGTCTTTTAATTTCATGGCTGCAGTCACCATCTGCAGTGATTTTGGAGCCCGAAAAAATAAAGTCTGACCCTGTTTCCACTGTTTCCACATCTATATCACATGAAGTGATTGAACCAGATGTTATGATCTTCATTTTCTGAATGTTGAGCTTTAAGCCAACTTTTTCACTCTCCTCTTTCACTTTCATCAAGAGGCTTCTTAGTTCCTCTTCACTTTCTGCCATAAGGGTGGTGTCATCTGCATATCTGAGGTTATTGATATTTCTACTGGCAATCTTGATTCCAGCTTGTGTTTCTTCCAGTCTAGCGTTTCTCATGACGTACTCTGCATATAAGTTAAATAAGCAGGGTGACAATATACAGCCTTGATGCACTCCTTTTCCTATTTGCAACCAGTCTGTTGTTGTTCTATGTCCAGTTCTAACTGTTGCTTCCTGACCTGCATACAGGTTTCTCAAGAGGCAGGTCAGGTGGTCTGGTATTCCCATCTCTCTCAGAATTTTCCACAGTTTATTGTGATCCACACAGTCAAAGGCTTTGGCATAGTCAATAAAGCAAAAATAGATGTTTTTCTGGATCTCTCTTGCTTTTTCCATGATCCAGCGGATGTTGGCAATTTGATCTCTGGTTCTTCTGCCTTTTCCGAAACCAGCTAGAACATCAGGAAGTTCACGGTTCACATATTGCTGAAGCCTGGTTTGGAGAATTTTGAGCATACTTTACTAGCATGTGAGATGAGTGCAATTGTGTGGTAGTTTGAGCATTCTTTGGCATTGCCTTCCTTTGGGATTGGAATGAAAACTGACCTTTTCCAGTCCTGTGACCACTGCTGAGTTTTCCAAATTTTCTGGCATATTGAGTGCAGCACTTTCTCAGCATCATCTTTCAGGATTTGAAATAGCTCAACTGGAATTCCATCACCTCCACTAGCTTTGTTCATAGTGATGCTTTCTAAGGCCGACTTGACTTCACATTCCAAGATGCCTGGCTCTAGATGAGTGATCACACCATCGTGATTATCTGGGTCATGAAGATCTTTTTTGTATAGTTCTTCTGTGTATTCTTGCCACCTCTTCTTAATATCTCTGTTTCTGTTAGGTCCATACCATTTCTCTCCTTTATCAAGCCCATCTTTGCATGAAATGTTCCCTTGGTATCTCTAATTTTCTTGAAGAGATCTCTAGTCTTTCCCATTCTGTTGTTTTCTTCTATTTCTTTGCATTGATCACTGAAGAAGGCTTTCTTATTTCTTCTTCTGTTCTTTGGAACTCTGCATTCAGATGCTTATATCTTTCCTTTTCTCCTTGACAGCATATTATAAAGTAGAGACATTACTTTGCCAATAAAGGTTCGTCTAGTCAAGGCTATGGTTTTTCCAGTAGTCATGTATGGATGTGAGAGTTGGACCATAAAAAAAGCTGAGTGCCGAGGAATTGATGCTTTTGAACTGTGGTGTTGGAGAAGACTCTTTAGAGTCCCTCGGACTACAAGGATATCCAACCAATCCATCCCAAAGGAAACCAGTCCTGAATATTCATTGGAAGGACTGACACTGAAGCTGAAACTCCAGTTCTTTGGCCACCTGATGTGAAGACTAACTGATTAGAAAAGACCCTGATGCTGGAAAGATTGAAGGCAGGAGAACAACAGAGGATGAGATAATTGATGGCATCACTGACTTGGTGGACATGAGTTTGAGTAAACTCTGGTAGTTGGTGATGGACAGGGAGGCCTGGCCTGCTGCAGTTAATGGGGTCACAAAGAGTCGGACACGACTGAGTGACTGAACTGAACTGATTTCTGTAAAACATGCTATTGACAGTTTAGAAATTGTATTGAAATTGTATAGAAATTTTATTGAAACTGTAGATTGATTTGAGAAGTGTAAGCATTTTATTGATGTTAATTCTTCAAGTCTGTGAGCATGAAATGCCTTTCCAGTTCTTTGTGTCTGCTTTAACTTCTTTTTATTAAAATCCCATGTTCCCTTTCCCCTTTCGTAACCATAAGTGTGTTTGCCATGTCTGTAAGTCTGTTTCTCTTTTGTAAATAAGTTCATTTGTATTTATCATTTTTTAGGTCCTAGAAATGTGTTACGTTTGTCTTTCTCTCTCTGACTCACTTTGCTTAATATGATCATCTCTAGCTCCATTCATGTGCCACAAATGACATTATTTCATTCTTTTCAATGGCTGAGTAATATTCCAATTAATGGAATGCACAATATTCCATTGTGTGTATATACACTATCTCTTCTTTATCCATTGATTTGTTGATGGACATTTAGGTTGCTTCCATGTCTTGCTATTGTAAATAGTGCTGTTGTGAACACTGAACGCGTGTGTCTTTTCAGATGAGAATTTCCTCTGACTGTATAAGCAGGAGTAGGGTTATAGCATCATATGGCCACTCTTAGATTTTAAGGGAAACTCCATACCTTTTCCAAAGCGGCTATGCCAGTTTACATTCCCATTAACAATGCATGGCGGCTCCTCTTTCTCCACATCCTCTCTAGCATTTATCATTTTTATTATTTGTAAATTTTAAAAAAGATGGCCATTCTGACTAGAGTGGGGTGAAATTTCATTGTAGTTTTGATTTGCATTTCTCTAATTATTAGTAATGTTGAGAATTTTTTTGTGCACCTGTTGACCATCTGTGTGCCTTTTTTGGAGAAATGTCTGATTAAATCTTCCGACCACTTTTTGATTGGGTCGTTTTATTTGTTTGTTTCATATCAAGCTGTATGACCTGCTTGCATATTTTGGAAATTAATCCCTGTAGATCATATCATATGCAAATATTTTATCTCATTCCTTACGTTGCCTTGTTGTTTTGCCAATGGTTCCCTTTACTATGCAAAATATTTTAAACTTAATTAGATCCCATTTGTTTATTTCTGGTTTTTTACCCATTATTCTAGGAAACAGAACCAAAAAAATATTGCTGTGATTTATGTCAGAGGGTTCTACCCATGTTCTCCTCTAGGAGTTCTAAGGTGTTCAGTCTCACATTTAGATCTTAATCATTTTGACTGTATTTTTGTATATGATGTTAGAGAATATTCCGATTTCATCCTTTCCCGTGAAGCTGCCTGGTGTTCCTAGCACTGCTTCCTGGTGAGCTCGTCTTTCCTCCGCTGTCTGCTCTGCCTCTCCTGCCACAGTTGCTTGGCCACGCATGTGTGGACTCACTTCTGGGCTTTCTGTGCGAGTGCAAGGATCTGTTCCACTGTTTCTGTCCCCAGACAATGCCAGCTTGATTTACATAGAGTGTGAATACAGGGGTTGTGATTCCTCCAGCTCCACGTTTTTATCAAGATTGTTTTGGCTATTGTTTTGTGTTTCTGTACAAATCTGAGCATTTGTTCAGTTTTCTGAAAAATGCCATTGGTAATCTGATCGGAATTGCGTTGCCTTGGGTAGTGCAGTCATTTTAACAATGTTGAGTCTTCCAATCCAAGAACAGGGTATGTCTTTCCATTTGCGTGAAACATTCCATGTGAAATAGACCTGCAGACTCACTGGCCTCTCAGAGCTCACGGGATGTGTCTCTGCTTAAATTTCTTTCCTGAGTGTTTTGTTTCCCGTGTACCGATCTTTCATGTTCTCGGTTAAATTTATCGCTGAGCAATCAATTCTTTGTGATGTTATTGTAGATGAGATTGCTTTCTTAGATTCCTTTTCGGATAATTCGTTGTTTGTGACTAGTGTTTGTGCACGTGTTTTTTTGGTGTCCCACACTTGACTGAATTTGCTCGTTAGTTCCAGAAGCTTTTGGTGTTGTTTTTAGTAGTGGTGTCAATGGTTCAGTCACGCTTGATTCTCTGTGACCTCATAGACTGTAACCCACTAGGCCCCTCTGTCTATGGGATTCCCAGGCAACAGTACTAGAGTGGGTTGCCATTCCTTTCTCCACAGGATCTTCCCCAGCCAGGGATCAAATCCAGGTCTCCTCCACTGCAGGCAGACTCTTTACTGTTGGAGGGTGTTTTTAGTGTTCTCTAAATATAAGATTATGCTACCTGCAAATAATTTTACTTCATTTGTATTTGTATTTCTTTTATTTCTTTTTATTGTCTTAATACTTTGGCTAGGGCTTCTAGTATTCATAGTGTTAAATAGAAGTAATAGAAGCAAAGTAATGCTCAAAATTCTCCAAGCCAGACTTCAACAGTATGTGAACCAAGAACTTCCAGATGTTCAATCTGGATTTAGTTAAGACAGAAGAACCAGAGATCAAATTGCCAACATCTGTGAGATCATTGAAAAGGCAAGAGAGTGCCAGAAAAACATCTATTTCTGCTTTATTGACTATGCTAAAGCCTTTGACTGTGTGGATCACAGCAAATTTAAAATTCTTAAAGAGTTGGAAATACCAGAATACCTTACCTGCCTCCTGAGAAATCTGTATGCAAGTCAAGAAGCAACAGTTAGAACTGGGCATGGAACAACTCCTTTCCAAATTGGGAAAGGAGTACGTTAAGGGTGTATATTGTCACCCAATTTGTTTCACTTATGCGCAGAGCACATCATTCGAAATGCTGGGCTGAATGAAGCACAAGCTGGAATCAAGATTACTGGGAGAAATATCAGTAACCTCAGATAAGTGCAAAGAAGAACTAAAGAGCCTCTTGGTGAAAGTGAAAGAGGAGAGTGAAAAAGCTGGCTTAAAATTCAACACTCAAAAAATTAGATCATGGCATCCGGTCTCATCACTTTGTGGCAAATAGATGGGGAAGCAATAGAAATAGTGACAGGCTTTATTTTGGGGGGCTCCAAAATCATTTCAGATGGTGACTGCAGCCAGGAAATTAAAAGATGCTTGCTCCTTGGAAGAAAAGCTATGACTAACCTAGACAGCATATTCAAAAGCAGAGACGTTACTTTGCCAATGAAGGTCCATCTATTCAAAGCTATGGTTTTCCTAGTAGTCATGTATAGATGCGAGAGTTTGAGCATAAAGAACGCTGAGCTGCAAAGAACTGATGCTTTTGAACTGTGGTGTTGGAGAAGGGTCTTGACAGTCTCTTGGGCTTAAAAGGAGATCCAACCCGCCCATCTTAAAGGAAATCAATCCGGAATATTCATTGGAAGGACTGATGTTGAAGCTGAAGTTCCAATACTTTGGCCACCTGAAGTGAAGAACTGACTCACTTGAAAAGACCCTGATGCTGGGAAAGATTGAAGGCAGGAGGAGAAGGGGATGACAGAGGATGAGATGGTTGGATGGCAACACCGACTTGATGGGTATAAGTTTGAGGAAGCTCTGTGATTTGGTAATGGACAGGAAGCCTGGTGTTCTTCAGTCCATGGGGTCGCAAAGAGTCAGACATGACTGAGTGACTGAACTGAACTGAAATAGAAATAGTGAGACTGGACATCTTTGCCTTTTTAGATCTCAGAGGAAAAGCTTTCAGTTTTTCTTCATTGAGTATGATGTGCGCTACAGGCTTTCAAATGTAACTTCTATTGTGTTAAAGTCCTTCTATGTATAATTTGCTGAGACTTCTTATTCACTAAAGGATATTGATTTTTGTCAAAAGCTTTTCCTGAATCTATTGAGATGATCATGTGATTTTTTAAAATCCCTTCTGTTTATATGATGTATCACATTTATTGATTTAAGTTGTACCATCCTGATATTTCACTTTCATGATGTAAGTTTTTTTAATGTGCTGCCAAATTTGGTTTACTGATTGCTTGTTGAGGACTTCTGTATCCATCTTTATCAAGGATATTGACATGTAGTTTTCTGGCTTTAGTATCAGAGATGCTGGCTTCATAGAGTGTTTGAAAGTTCCCTTGGAAAAAAAATTTTTTTGAAAAGTTTAAAAAAAATTGTTACCAATTCTACTTCAATTTTTTTTTTTTTTTTTGGCAAAATTCACTTGTGAAGCCCTTTATTTGGTCATTGTTGGAAAGATTTTGATTACGGATTCAGGTTCATTATCTGTAATTGGTCCAATTTAAGCTTTCTGTTTCTTCCTATTTTAGTCTCTTATTTTGCTAAGAATGTATCCATTTCTTCTAGGTTGGCCAATTTATCGGTGTATAATCACTCATAGTAGTCCTTTATGATCTTTTAACAAAAATTTCCATGAGATCATTTGTCTTGTCTCCTCTTCCATTTCCGATTTTGAGCCCTTTTCCGTAATCCAGCCAAGATAGTGTCTGTTCTGTTTATCTGTTCCAAGAACAAAGTTTTGTCAGTTTTTTCTGTTCTATCCTGTTTATTCTATTTCATTTATTTTTGCTTTAATCTTTATTATTTCTTTCCTTTTCCTAACTTCGGACTTTGTTTCTTCTTATTTTACTCACTTGATCTGTAATGATAAGTTATTTATGTATGTTTATTCATCACTATTACCTTCCCTTTTAGTACTGTTTTTGCTTTATCTCAAATGTTTTCCTATGTTGTATTTAATTTTCATTTTTTTAATATGAACAAATTTCCCTTTTTATCTCTTCTTTAAACCAAATGTTGCCCAAGCATGTGTTGTTTAATTCACAAGTATTTGTGATTTTTCCCCCATTTACCTTCTATTTCCTACTTCCATTCCATTATGATTGGAAAAGATGCATGTAATGACTTCAGTCTTACTACATTTGTTAAAATTTGTTTTGTGATCCAGCCTGTGATCTACCCTAGAAATGTTGCTTGTGTGCTTGAGAAGAATGTGTATTCTGCTGATAAGTGTGATATTTAAATGTCCATTAGGTACTCTTTTCTATAGTGTGGTTTAAGATAGTTATTTCCTTACTGATCTTCTTTCCAGGTGAGCTGTCCATTGTTACAATTGGAGTATTGAAGTCTGCCACTGTTATTATATTGCTATTTCTCCCTTAAAATCAATTAGGGCACCATACTGTAATGCCGGGTGCTTATTTACTTATTCATCCATTCATTCACAGCTTAACACAATTGTATTGGTGATATGATGCAGAATAGGAGCAGAATGAGAGGACTTATCAGAGATCAGCTGCAAGTACAGTGAGGTAAAGCAAGTTGCCAGACCAACCAGGTTTCTAAACCCAGGCTCATTGGAATATGCAAATTCTTGTTCCTTTCCTCTCTAGTGTTGATATAATGAGTTATATCACCAGTTGTGGCTGTGTGGGGTATGTTCCTGTAGTATTCAAGACTGCAGTATCAGTTGTGAAAAATAAGGAATACTTTTTGCCTTCTTCTCCATGCACACTTGTATTTGAGATGGTGAAATATGTACCACAAACTCGACAGGTCTTGACAAGTCCTTCCTAAAGCACAGTGTTATAAGGGAGCCAATAAAGCTATTGGTCTTTGGTCCAGAAGGCTTGTTTCTGAGGCCCCACTGACTCCATCCACACAGTCATTTAGGACAAGCAGCTCTAGGGTGCATACACATTTGTAACTGTCATATCTTCATGTTGAATTGAACCTTTTGTCATTATGTGATGATCTTTGTCACTTGTGACAGTTTTGACTTAAACTCTATTTTATCTGAAACAAGTATAGTCAGGCCCTATCTTTATTGTTACAATTTTCATGGAATGTCTTTTTCTATCTCTTTCAGCCAATGTGTGTCATTAAACCAAAAGTAGATCTGCTACGGCCAGCGTATAGTTGATGGTTGCATTTTTTAATCCTCTTTGCTACTCTGTTGCTTTGGTGAGTTTAATGAATTTGCATATAAACTGATTATTAAGAGTTATTTATAGGTTATTGGTATCAATTATTGACCTAATATTGCCACCTTGTTAATTGCTTTTTATCTGTTTTATAGTTTGTTTGCTTCTCTCTTCTCTGTCTTCCTTTGTGAGTTTAATTTTGTGTAATGGAAATGCTTTGACTATGTTATCTTTAATTTTTCTTATTGTGTTTCGAAATATCAGCCTTACTGAAACACATGTAATATGTATTTTACGGATTTTTGCATTATCTGTACCCTTTGACTGGTGGAATTCTTTTATCTGAGAGACACATCTATTTCTCCTTCTATTTCAGATATCTGTTTAAATGTCCCCATTTATGGAGATACTCTTTGGCCACCATACTGTCACCATATTGGCTCTGGTTTTGTTTGGCTTTGTTCTTCATGGAAGCTGTCACAACCTGTCATGTTAGTGTTTTTCTCTGTCTTCTTGAATGTCACCTTCATAATGGTGTGACTTTTTATTAACCACTATATATCCAGAATAGTGCCAGAATAGTAACTGAGATGTGGTAGATTCTCAAACACTTGTTAATTGATTGAATGAATGACTAAATTATGTAAATGCAGCCTGTTGGACACCACGGAGACTGATGGATTCTGTGGTAAGGAATTGAGGCTCTGTTTGATAGGTGTATCACTTGGCTACTACAACAAAATACAGTGCTATGACAGAACCATAGCTGCTGTCCCTCACGTGCCTGAAGATCAGTGGTTGTGGTGGGCTGGTCTACACTGTGCTCACTGGTAGGGTTATGCCGGTCCCACTTGAGCTAACCTCCCATACCTGCGTTCTGTGTGAAGCTGATTCTGGGCTGCGCTCAGCTTGGGTTGGTGCTTCTCAACTTTTATTTCCTTTCTGGGGCCAGCAGTCAGCCCAAGAATCTTCTTCTCAGGGTGGCAACAGACTTCAAAAAGAGCAAGACCTCTGAGATCAGTAATTTTCAATCTGCTTGCATGATGTCTGCTAGCATCCCATTGACCAAGCAAATCACATCCCTAAACTTCAGATCAAAGCACAGGGAAGTTACTCTGCCCACAGAAGAACATGTGAGGTTTAAATCAGACATACTGTGGTTGGCAACATTACTTTATCATTTCCAGCTGCTTCAAGCTCCTTTATAGATTATCATATAATATTAAAAATTTTTCCAATATTAAAATACATTATTTGGAGCTAACATTGAATTAAGATCAATGACAATTAGTCATTGTGGAATCTGTCAATAAAAGAAATATTTTACAATATATTTATGATGTTTTACATATGTCCTAATCACAATATGCCCAGTACGTAGGTCAGTAACTTGGACTGTTCAGAGATAGTTTGTCTTATACACAATCTATTTCTAAGCTTTTATCCTAGAAACAAAGAAGTACTCCCTTTGCTCCGGTCCAATTTCCCTTCGTAGAAATTTAATTTATAAGACTGCTGACTTTAATTACAGATGGAAGCATGAAAGTGTTCTATCAAAATGTAATTGACTGTCATAATAGTATAGCTTTGAGATTTTCTTAGTTTCCTCTCCCATCCAAAAGGAGTAGACTCTTGAGATTAGGGTTAATGATGCTGATGGTGTACTGATTGCTGGATTATTTGTTTTCTTGCTTCTTGCATTTGAGACTAACTTGATTATTTTAAAGACACCTGCAATTCTTTTGCAAATGTTTAATTCCAATCAGGGAAATTAGCCATCACATATGTGGGTACTATTATATTACAGTTCAGTTCAATCACTCAGTCGTGTCCGACTCTTTGCGACCCCATGAATCGCACCACGCCAGGCCTCCCTGCCCATCACCAACTCCTGGAGTTCACCCAGACTCATGTGCATCGAGTCCGTGATGCCATCCAGCCATCTCATCCTCGGTCGTCCCCTTCTTCTCCTGCCCCCAATCCCTCCCAGCATCAGGATCTTTTCCAATGAGTCAACTCTTCACATGAGGTGGCCAAAGTACTGGAGTTTCAGCCTCAGCATCAGCCCTTCCAATGAACACCCACAACTGATCTCCTTTAGGATGGACTGGTTGGATCTCTTTGCAGTCCAAGGGACTCTCAAGAGTCTTCTCCAGCACCAGAGTTCAAAAGCATCAATTCTTTGGCACTCAGCTTTCTTCACAGTCCAACTCTCACATCCATACATGACCACAGGAAAAACCATAGCCTTGACTAGATGGACCTTTGTTGGCAAAGTAATATCTCTGCTTTTCAATATGCTATCTAGGTTGGTCATAATTTTTCTTCCAAGGAGTAAGAGTCTTTTAATTTCATGGCTGCAATCACCATCTGCAGTGATTTTGGAGCCCCCAAAATAAAGTCTGACACTGTTTCCACTGTTTCCCCATCTATTTCCCATGAAGTGATGGGACTAGATGCCATGATCTTCGTTTTCTGAATGTTGAGCTTTAAGCCAAATTTTTCACTTTCATCAAGAGGCTCATTAGTTCCTCTTCACTTTCAGCCATAAGGGTGATGTCATCTGCATATCTGAGGTTTTTGATAACATTACAGTATTTTCCTAAAAATAACAATGGTGTGTGTATGTGTGCATGGAGAAGGAAGTGGCAACCCACTCCATCATTCTTGCTTGGAGACTCCCATGGGCAGAGGAGCCTGGCGGGCTACAGTCCATAGGGTTGCAAAAATCAGACATGACTAAAGTAACTTAGCATGCACACATAAACACGTGTGTGTGTGTGTGTGTGTGTGTGTGTGTGTAGTGTGTAGGAGGATCAGCATGGAATAATTGTTTCGCATAAATTTTCTTTGTTTTAATTGGGGGCTAATTACTTTCCAATATTGTATTGGTTTTGCCATACATCAGCATGAATCTGGCACAGGTGTGCATGGAATAATTTTAATATTGGCCCAATATCTGGGAGTTGGGACATTTGTCCCTAGCAAAGTTCAGTTGAGCACAATTCCTAGATTGCATTTTTTAGGAAAACTAAAGTCATATCTCCTACCTTCAAGAGATAATGAAGGGAAAGGAATGCTAAGGGGCTGAAGGTTACATTTTTGGAAGTTACTTGCTTGTAAATCTGGCCAACCAAGAAATATTTAATTCTGGCTAAAATCCTCAGCAGACTTTACGAGTTGCAGTCAGAGTGGAGTCAGTAGCTGACAGGTGGATCTTTTCATATTATGAACAATGGTCTCTATTGCCTTTGTGAGTTGCAGTCAGAGTGGAGCCGGTCGCCGACAGGTGAACCGTTTCATATCACGGACAATGGTCTCTATTGACTTTGTCCCAGGTGGATCTCACCATCTCTTAATTTTTTTTTTTTGCCATTTAAAATATATATTCATACACATTGGCCATACTATGAAGCCTGTTGGATCTTAGTTCCATGACGAGGGATCAAACCTATGTCCCCTGCAGGGAAGCCCATAGTTCTAACCACTTGGACCATAAGGGAATTCCTTGACCTCACCATCTTAAGACTGCCCAAGAAAGTCTCTGGGCTTCCTGTACTAAAAGAAAACAGATCTACTTGTCTTATTTTTGTATCTTTCTAATGTTTTTTAACATTCTCACTTCAACATCTGCCCTCAGTTCTTCACATTGCTAACTTTCTGCAAGTGATCTGGTAATTTCCTAACTGATTTTTTTTAGACACATAGGATCAAAGTGATTGAATGATGATAAAGTCCATACAAGCATGCACAACCCAACAAGGGTACCCAAAGATGGGTAAAATGAAGCATGTACATTTTCTTAACTCAGTGTTTCACTAAAACAGTATTTAGAATAGTCTTTATTAAAGAAGCTTAATAAAGTAACTATTCTGCAGTTCTTACTTATTTGCTGGCATTGACACAGGTTTCTACTTAACCCCTAGCCAAACTGTGATGGAGTGAGGACAGATTTCCAGAAGCCTTCCCACTAGACAGTTTTGTGTGCAGTTTTTTTGTAAGTATTTTTGTAAGTACTTTTTACTAAGTACATTTTGGAGATTCCATCACCCCATACCTGTGACATTTCCCATAATGACTCTGTAAAGCCATATTCTGACACATTCTCATTAGCAAGTTATATAGGTTGCTTATTAAAGTACTGGAAATTACTTTTGGATGAACTCTGGGAGGTTGGGCAGATGACTATGTGAGAACGAGTTAATCAGCTATCGTTGTGAAATGTTTTTCTAAGTGTGGGAGGCCTTGGCAGGTAATTTGGCTTTCTCTGATTTGCTGTTTCTGTCACCTTTGCTATAGGTGATGGATAGGTCTGCCTGGATAGATTTGTGACCTGACACTAATGCTGATGAGAGGTTTAAAGATACTAAATTATTGATAATTTCTGAAGCGTCCCAGCAATTAAATCTGAGAGGCTGGTTTCTAGCTTACTGCTCCATGTCATGGAGGTACTGTTATGGCAAAATTTCTTTGCAGGGATTTTTCAGTTAAGTGTCATATCGTGTATGGTAGAAATGCAACTAATTGTGCTATGGAATTTCACTAGTAGAACAAATTGCAGTTCAGCTTTGGTAGACGTATTCTTGCAGAAAGTGAAATCTTTGCAGTTATCATGTCTCATCTTTACCTGTAACTGGTAAAGGGGAGTACCTTTTTCTTAATAGAAAAAATGTAAAAGTATTATGTTTTGCCAGGGATGTCGAATGTTAGACTTATTTGGACCATTTGATCTCAGCCCAGTGTTTCTCAAAACATTCTAGTGTCAGAGGAGGGTGAATACATATATCCTGGAGCCATGGGGTTAGAGTGTAAAATAAGTTATGGAGGTCATAAAATTTTGAATGTTCATTCATAACACACCCATGTTCAATGAACCAAGATTTCAGCTCAACTGAACTACGTTGTCTGCATGAACCAAATAAAATTAGCCAAGGATCCACCCCATATCCTGTAGGAATTTGAATGCCTTTCTCAAGATACCTTCAAATTCCTGAGAGCTTACGTTCTCTTGAACACCTGTTTCTCTGATTTCCTGTTTCTACTGCATTTTCAGTCTTGGTGAAGTATTCATCTCATCTATACTTTCCCACTGACGCTTGCAGGTAGAACTATCCCTGTCCTTCTTTCCCTCATGATGGAACTCATCCAAGGCATATATGGAAATATATCAATAATGCTTTCTGTTAAAAGTAAATGTTGGCCATCCCTGTTCTTAAACGTGCTCTTTCTACTGCTCCAGCATCTTCTCAGCAGCCAACATTATTTTTTTTTGGTTGCTCCAGGCACCATGTGGAATTTTATTTCCCTGAAGAGGGATCAACCCAAGCCCCCTGCCTTGGAAGCACAGTCTTAATTACTGGCTGCCAGGGACATCCTTTCATTAGCGAACGTTTATGAGTGAGCCTCTCCCCCATCATGTGGTTTCTCCAATCACTCACTGTCTTCCCCACCCTGTTCTTTGGCCTTTACCCATAGATTTCTGTTCATTTATTTAGAATGGCTTGGCTCTTTCTTTGTTTAGCCCCAGAAATGTCAGGCTATTTAACGAGGCATGTCATTATAATAAAACATTTCCATCTGGTTCCTTGAACAGGATTATTTTATTCAATAGATAAAATCCATAAAGAGTCTCCTCCCTTTCCCCCTTCCATGTTATATGGATATTAACTTTTAAAATGTTGTTTTCTTTAAACCTTCAGTACATTTTTCTTTACTTTTTTTTTCTTTTTTTTTGGTAAGTTTCAGTTTCATTTGGGGACCTTACTGAGTACTGTAGGCTGGGAGACAGCCTCTCAGGAGCTATCAGGAACTGTAACCATTTGGTGAATTTTCTGCTTTAATAACTTGTGACCATTTTAACTTATAATTTTGTGCCTATCCTAACAATCTAGATTGAGAAGAAAGTGTGTATCACCTGGCAGATGAGGGTGGTTCTTTCTCAGCCTCTCTCCTGTTAGAGATGAGAAGCAGAATCTAGAGACACCAAGAGATGTGCCCAATGTCCCAAACTGAGAACACTTTAACAGGGAATTAAAATTTGCCCGCACCATTCAAGATAGAGTAAGTTCCTCATTATTAGTGAGACTATGTCACACAAGCATACCTCTACTTCCAATAGGAATTCCTTCAATGTGCTTAATTGTTGAAGGAAAATGTTGTAGTTTCTAATAAAAATTTGTTAAATCTGACATGGGGTTTCCATTCATTTGTACCTGTATTGACCTGTTGGTGATTTCTTGGGGGAAATACCACCTCTAGGTAATTTTACTATTATTCTAAGTATGCGCCATCACGTGAGAAGAGTTTTCTATCTGCCAGATTCTGTCCCAGTATTTCTTTGTGGTTTGTGACTTATGGTCAGTCACCTGATTACCAAAGCACGGCAAGGCCTTGAAGAATAGGGTTTCTGTTTTGGATCTTTCCCCCACATTTTTTTTCCCTCCAAGTTTTGAGCTTTATTAATTTTCAGGATTTTCCACACATATTCTTGTGGGTATAGATATGCATCAACTCAACACACATTTTCTGAATTTCTGCTATGTGCTTTGTGCAAATTTTAATAGGATTAAAAAGTAAATAACTTGGTCCTTATTTCAAAAAATAAAACATTTTTGGGAAAAGGAGGCATAGATATTTATGAAAGTAAGTAATACTGTATTGGTATTTTTCTTTCTGGCTTACTTCACTCTGTATAATTGGCTCCAGTTTCATCCATCTCATTAGAACTGATTCAAATGTATTATTTTTAATGGCTGAGTAATACTCCATTGTGTATATGTACCACAGCTTTCTTATCCATTCATCTGCTGATGGACATCTAGGTTGTTTCCATGTCCTGGCTATTATAAACAGTGCTGCAATGAACATTGGGGTACATGTGTCTCTGAGACAGCAAAAGAGACACAGATGTGTAGAGCGGACTTTTGGACTCTGAGGGAGAGGGAGAGGATGGGATGATTTGGGAGAATGGCATTGAAACATGTATACTATCATGTAAGAAATGAATCGCCAGTCTATGTCTGATGCAGGATACAGGATGCTTGGGGCTGGTGCACAGGGATGATCCAGAGAGATGTTATGGGGAGGGAGGAGGGAGGGGGGTTCATATTTGGGAACGCATGTACACCCGTGGTGGATTCATGTCAATATATGGCAAAACCAATACAGTATTGTAAAGTAAAATAAAGTAAAAATAAAAATTAAAAAAAGAAAGTAAGTAATAATATAAGATTTAAGTAAAGTTTTGAGAAAATGATAGAAGAAATTTGCTAAACCTGAAGATGATATAGCAGCAAAGGCAAAGGTATATAGACGAACAGTATCTGTCCTCCTTTCAGTCTATCTGCTGAAAGATATGGACTCTCTAAAAAAAGTGCACATAAACTAAGTTTCCTTACTATTTCCCAGGGTTCAGGATGTCAGGGAAGGCCAACCATGAGGATGTGGATCGCAGACGAAGAAACTTTAGGGTAAACTGCAAGTGCTAGTTTAAAGGCAAGTTGAGCAGTTCCAGAGAGACTGGTCAGAGGAGACTTCCAGCAAGAATCGGAGGTGCATCTTGAAAGCTGAGCAGACGGAGAGGAGAAAGGCTGGGCAGGGAAGGTTCCAAGCTGGGAAAACCTTGAGTAAAATGCCAAAGAAAGGGCCTTAAAAAGAATAATTTGGTTATTTTTAAAATGGGTTGGCATGAAAGAGAAGTAGTAGGGCAGAACGGCCAGAAGTATTGGCTTGTGTTGAGTTGCAGAAGACCATGAATAAAGGTATAAAGAAAAATTATTTGTATTTATTTATTACACAAGTGCTCATTTTAAGAAATTTGAATTATAACCAAGTACAAGGAGTAGGAAATGAAAATTCTTCTCATTGTATAGAATTAAGAGTTTGCTCTAAACATGCAGGATTATAACCTGTTTTAAATTTAACAACATAGCATCATTTGCACTGTGGCTGTCTCTCCATGTCAGAACGTAAGTATCCATTTTGTCACTTAATCTTCTTGGTGTGGGCTTTGGATGGGTGTACCATAATTTATGTAACCAATTTTCCTGTTGATTGGGTTTTCTCCCTGATTTGGTGTTGCAAGATACACCTTTATTCAGATACTTTGGGGCACCTCTTTTATGATATTTTTAGGGAAAATTTCTAAAACTGCTAGATCAAATATGATACTGCTATAGACAAAACATTTGTGTTCCTCCCAAATTTGCATGTTGAAATTTGAGCCCCCTATGTAATGGTTTTATGAAGTGTGGGGCCTTTTGAAGGTGATTGGGTTTGAGTTAGGAGAGTAGAGCTTTCATAAAATGGGATTGGTGCCTTCATAAAACAGAACTGAGAGAGCTCCCTGACTCCTGCTGTGAACCAGGAAGCAGGCTTTCAGCAGACAATGAGTCTTCTAAGCTGTGAAAAATGTTTGTCTTCCAGCCTCCTTAGCTGTAAGAAATGTTTTGGTATGTTTGTTATAGCAGCATGAATGGACTAAACACATCCATCTATTTCTCATAACTTCACTTTCATTTTTGATCTCTTAGTGACATCCTTTCCTGGTTTGGAGCACAGTTATAGTGGCATTGGTATAAACAATGACTGTGCCATCCTTTTCTTTGGACACAGAGATAAGAGAGAGAAGGTGGGGGTGGAGAGAGAGAAGTAAGCCTTTGTGCTGGTCTCTCTTCCTGTCTTATTACCAGTGAGGGGCCAGAGTAGGTTCTGGAACAATGGGGAAGATGATGGCAATGAAGACGATTATTCTGTGGGGAAGAAACTCATGAATACGAGGGAGAAGCCTGCCCTGAAGCTGTTACACTGGTTTAGTGGTAAGTGGATGAGAACTGCGATGAGCGCAGATGCAGAAGAAATGGAAGAGACGGGCCGAATTAGAGAACGGAAAAAGGACACGTGCCGGTCTGCAAGAGATGCCCTACTTCTCTTCACGGTCTGAGGAACACTGACTCAGCCATGGCAGTGCATGAAAACCTGCTCGGAGGCAGTGATCCCGCACTGCAGCCAGACCTCCTCCAGCCTGATTGAAACACGTGAGTTTGGCCATCCAATAAGGGGTGTATGTGCAATCTCTAGTTGGGAACTAAGGTCTCACATGCTGCAGGGTGCATCCACAGGTTTTAAAAAGGTAACATAGTTCAGTATTTCTTAGAGACTAACTTGGCTTGTTTGGCTTTTACTCTCACTGTGACTTCCCTTGTGTGTCCACCAGTGAGCGCAGGGAGGTTAGCTCTGAGAGCCGTGACTTTCAAGGTGTTACTGGCACAGTGAGTCAACTCGATTTCCTTAGCTTCCTCTCGTGTCTCCTTCTTTCCTTCTCCTTGCCAGCCAGGCCAGTTTTTACCTGCCTAACTCCACTTTCCATTTTGATGTCCCTTCTATGAGTTTTGCTTTGTTTTGGTAAAAATTTCCCCTCTTTTTAGGAAATCAGTGCCTCCCTGCCGCTTACCTCTTCCGGTCACAATAATTCAGGAAAGTCTGCGCTGCTATCAAGTCTAAGCTCATCCTGCTTGCTACACAGCAAGCCAATCATCAAGAGACAAGTTGTTGGGGAAGTGAATGGAGACTTTATTCAGAAATCCAACTGACTGAGAAGATGGTGGACTCATGCCCCCAAAACCCCTCTTGCTTGAGTTAGAATTCAGGCTCTTTTTGTACTACAAGGGGAGAGAGCGAAGTCGCACTTCCTAGTTCCCCATCAGCCTCCAGAGGGGAATGTGTTCATTCTTCCTCCCTACAGCCATTCACAGGTGGGCAGGGTGAGGATATTTCCTGTGAGCCGAACAAAGGTGTTTGAGCTTAATACTCCTTACCTGGGAGGCAGAGTTTCCAGTGATGGGCCACTGTGTTCAGTTCAGTCGCTCAGTCGTGTCCGACTCTTTGCAACCCCATGAATCGCAGCACACCAGGCCTCCTTGTCCATCAGCAACTCTCGGAGTTCACTCAGACTCACGTCCATCGAGTCCATGATGCCATCCAGCCATCTCATCCTCTGTTGCCCCCTTCTCCTCCTGCCCCCAATCCCTCCCAGCATCAGAGTCTTTTTCAATGAGTCAACTCTTTGCATGAGGTGGCCAAAGTACTGGAGTTTCAGCTTCAGCATCAGTCCTTCCAAAGAAATCCCAGGGCTGATCTCCTTCCGAATGGACTGGTTGGATCTCCTTGCAGTCCAAGGGACTCTCAGGAGTCTTCTCCAGCACTAGTAGAACACAAAAGTCTCTTCCCTGTTATAGTGTTAGCATGCTAGTACTTTGCCTCATTGTAAAGGGCAGTTCATCTTGTGTTTCCAGGCTTATCTGCAAAATGAACCTTATCTCACATTGTAGTCTAAGAGTAGGGTCAGCAAATTTCTTCTGTAAAAGGCCAGATGATAAATATTTTAGGCTTTGCAAGACCCCTATGTGATCTGTGATGTATTTTTTGTGTTTTATTTGACTTTTTAAAAACCGTGTAGAATTATAAAAACCATTCTTAGGTCTTTCTTAGTCCACAGGCCATTTTAAAACGGGCTGTAGTTGTGAACAGAGCCATATACTTCTGACTCCTGGTCTAAGAGCCTACTATGCAAGAATGAAAATTTTCCAGTTATAGCAGTATTTGCCTAGTAGTTATCAAAGTTGTGTTTCACTATAGTTTTTCTAAGCAGCTAAAGATGTTAAAGAATCATGACATTTTAATGACCTTAGTCCACAAGATTCTTATTGGACACAATATTTGCAATAGCCAGCACATGGAAGCAAATGAGATGTCTATCAACAGATAAATAGATAAAGAGGTGTTGGTACATACATACAATGGAATAGTACACGACCATAGAAGGAAATGAATTGGAGTCAGTTGAACCGAGGCAGATGAACCTACAGTCTGTTACACAGAGTAAAGTGAGTCAGAAAGAAAATCATATATATTCAGTTCAGTTCAGTTCAGTCCCTCAGTCGTGTCTTTCTTTGCGACCCCATGAATCACAGCACACCAGGCCTCCCTGTCCATCACCAACTCCCAGAGTTCACTCAGACTCATGTCCATCGAGTCTGTGATGCCATCCAGCCATCTCATCCTCTGTCGTCCCCTTCTCATCCTGCCCCCAATCCCTCCCAGCATCAGAGTCTTTTCCAATGAGTCAACTCTTTGCATGAGGTGGCCAAAGGACTGGAGTTTCAGCTTTAGCATCCTTCCTTCCAAAGAAATCCCAGGGCTGATCTCCTTCAGAATGGACTTGTTGGATCTCCTTGCAGTCCAAGGGACTCTCAAGAGTCTTCTCCAACACCACACTTCAAAAGCATCCATTCTTTGGCACTCAGCTTTCTTCACAACTCTCACATCCATACATGACCACTGGAAAACCATAGCCTTGACTAGATGGACCTTTGTTGGCAAAGTAATGTCTCTGCTTTTGAATATGCTATCTAGGTTGGTCATAACTTTTCTTCCAAGGAGTAAGCGTCTTTTAATTTCATGGCTGCAGTCACCATCTGCAGTGATTTTAGAGCCCCCCAAAAATAAAGTTGGACACTGTTTCCACTCTTTCCCCATATATTTCCCATGAAGCATATGGAATCTAGAAAAATGCACTGAGGAATGTATTTGCAGGGCAGGAATAGATGCAGACGTAGAGAACAGGCTTGTGGACACAGCGGGGGAAGGAGAGGGTGGAATGAACTGAGAGAGTAGCACTGATGTCTATACCACATGTGAAATATACCCTGGCAGAAGTCTGCTGTGTAACACAGGGAGCCCAGCCTCGTGCCCTGTGACACCTAGAGGGCTGCATGTGGGGGTCGGTGGGCGGGAGGCACCACAGAGAGGGGGCTGTGCACTCTTACGGCTGATTTGTATTGTTGTACGACAGAAACCAACACAGCGCTGTGAAGCAGTTATCCTCCAATTAGAACAGAGCTCGCTTATGGCAGATGAGCAGTGGGATTTTACTCAACCAGACATGAAGACTCATTCCACGCTCTATCCAAAGTGCTGGTTTTCAAACTACATTCTTTGAAATTCCTGAATTCCCTTACCCCTTGCTCTCAAGGTGAAAAACTCGGTGGATGTTTCCACTGTTGCATGTCCTTTGCCCTGGCAACTTAATAAACTCCATTTTCCCTCCTTTGGTAGTCTTTAACTCCCTGCAAAAAATTCAGACATGAATCGTCAGATGGAAAAGTTATTTTGCATGTTAGGTAAGGAAGATCTCTAAACCAAAATTTATTACAATATAACAGATTTACAATGTTATGTTAGTTTCAAATGTACAGTGCAATGAATCAGTTATAAATACACATACATTCACTCTTTTTAAGATTCTTTTACCATATAAGTCACTGGAGAGTCTAGAATGGAGCTCCTGTGCTTTACAGTAGGTCCCTATTCGTTCTGTCTATTTGCATACAGTGGTGCGTATAAGCGACCCCAGTCTCCCAGTTTATCCCTCCCCACTTTACCCCTGGTGACTGTCAGTTTGTTTTCTACAAACTATTTCTGTTTTGTAAATAAGTTCATTTGATCGTGTTTTTTAAGATCCCCATGTAAGTTTTATCTTATGATATTTGTCTTTCTCTATCTGACTTATTTCACTTAGTGTGATAATCTCTAGGTCCATCCATGTTACAAGCGCCATTATTTTGTTCTTAGGAAGGTCTTATGGTTTCTGAAATTATGTTTATAGAAAAAATAACATTTGGGAAACTTGGGAAAGCTGGGAGTGCATCGGATGAGGACATCTTGTTTTTGTGCAGAGTGATGGGATAGTTATGTCATTAAAAGAAAAAAAAAAGAACCAAAGACCTTGTTAGAAAAATTGTGCAAGTCCTTGAAATTGATGAAAATGATTATGGGATGTCCTATAAATAAGTTGTAGAAAATTCTTACTAATGCAAATGTAAGCTTATTTGTGAAATTACAAATGAATTATTTTCAAACAAGTGCAGTTGATTATTACCTACTGGATACTGATGAATTTTGCATCTGTTTATCAATTCATTTAGGCATTCCCAGTTGCCCACACAGGTTCGCTCTCTGAGATCTCCTTGGAACCCCTTGTAATATCTTTCTGGTTCTCTCTTTCATTATTTAAACAAAGTATTTGCCATGTGATTATTAATATGTGCGTGACATTCATGGAAATTGCCTTTAAACAATCCTAACAGACCACAGTATTTTTATTAAGACATATGCATGTATATTGCTTGTGGCATACACACAGTTATATATACAGAGCACATCTGGTTTATCTTGTTCAGTGTATCTGTAAGCAGTGAATTATGTGACTTAATTATTTGTATAATTTAAGCAAATAGAAGTTGGGCTCTACTTGTCTGGGTGTTTTGTGTGCAAATCTGTCTTTCTGAAAAGATCTGATCGTAAGAAGCGACTCTTAAACTTCCTTGTACCCGTGCTTCTTTGACTGTGATGTATGAAACAGGCCATGCCCAAGCTGTGCTGAGGTTATGGCTCATGACAGAATCTGTGGTAACTAATTCAATCAGACTTGTAACTAGGAGGAGACTCTACAATTCCAAATCTGCCTATGATTATGCTTTTTCCTTTTTGTCATCATTTTGACAAGATGAGTGAAGTTAATAATACAACAGTGATTATTAATATGATTTATTTTTCTCTATGTTACAGTTTTTTAATATAAATTTATTTATTTTAACTGGAGGTTAATTACTTTACAATATTGTATCGGTTTTGCCATACATCAACATGAATCTGCCACAGGTATACCCGTGTTCCCCACCCTGAACCCCCCTCCCTCCTCCCTCCCCATACCATCCCTCTGGGTCGTCTCAGTGCACCAGCCCCAAGTATCAAGTATCATGCATCGAACCTGTTACAGTTTTTAGAGCAGAAGAAAAGTTTCCTTTTAATCTGTAAATGTGTGTATTCTATTTATCTAAAATTGAATATATATACATTCATAAAGATATGTCAGATAAAATCTTTGCTTAGCTATTCTCCACACAATCCCATTTTCTGGGTAGGAATCAGTTCAGATTATAAAGCAACCAGGAGGTTGGCACGTTTAAAGATTTCTTTTTCCCTTGTAAGGTTGTTTGGCTCTAGCATTGTTTGGTGGGTTACTTTCAAATTCAGCAACTCTGTCCTTAAAGCTATGTTAGATTTTAATTCATACCTTTTTATAGAAACTTTTCCACTAATAGAATGGCATCATCCTCAGAGAGATGAAAACAAATTTTAGGGAAATCCAGAATTTGCCAGCTGTGAGAATCTTTTGTTTTTTAAGTATGATGTTGTTCTTGAAAAGTGAAAGTGAAAGTCACTCAGGGGTGTCTGACTCTTTGCAACCACACGGACTATACAATCCATGGAATTCTCCAGGCCAGAATACTGGAGTGGGTACCCTTTCCCTTCTCCAGGGGATCTTCCCAACCCAGGGATAGAATCCAGGTCTCCTGCACTGCATGCAGATTCTTTACCAGCTGAGCCACAAGACCAGGAGCTGACTGTGGCTCAGATCATGTAATCATTATTGCCAAATTCAGACTTAAACTGAAGAAAGTAGGGGAAACCACTAGACCATTCAGTTCAGTTCAGTCGCGTCGGACTCTTTGCGACCCCATGGACTGCAGCATGCCTCCCTGTCTATCGCCAGTTCCCGGAGTTTATTCAAACTCATGCCCATTGAGTCAATGATGCCATCCAATCATCTCATCCTTTGTCATCCCCTTCTCCTCCTGCCTTCGATCTTTCCAGTATCAAGGTCTTTTCAAATGAGTCAGTTCTTTGCATCAAGTGGCCAAAGTATTGGATTATACTGTGGAAGTGAGAAATAGATTTAAAGGGTTAGATCTGATAGATAGAGTGCCTCAAGAACTATGGACACAGGTTCATGACATTGTTCAGGAGGCAGGGATCAAGACCATCCCCAAGAAAAAGAAATGCAATAAGGCCAAATGGTTGTCTGAAGAGACCTTACAAATAGCTGAGACAAGAAGAGAAGTGAAAGGTAAAGAAGAAAAGGAAAGATATACCAATTTCAATGCAGAGTTCCAAAGAATAACAAGGAGAGATAAGAAAGCCTTCCTCAGTGATCAATGCAAAGAAATAGAGGAAAACAATAGAACGGGAAAGATTAGAGATCTCTTTAAGAAAATTAGAGATACCAAGGGAACATTTTATGCAAAGATGAGCTCGCTAAAGGACAGAAATGGTATGGACCTAACAGAAGCAGAAGATATTAAGAAGTGTATACACAGAAGAACTATCATTAAAAGCTCTCCATGACCAATGTAATAATGATGATGTGATCACTTACCTAGAGCCAGACATCCTGGAATGTGAAGTCAAATGTGCCTTAGGAAGCATCACTATGAACAAAGCTAGTGGAGGTGATGGAATTCCAGTTGAGCTACTTCAAATCCTAAAAGAGGATGCTGTGAAAGTGCTACATTCAATATACCAGCAAATTTGGACAACTCAGTGGCCACAGGACTGGAAAAGGTCAGTTTTCATTCCAATCCCAAGGAAAGGCAATGCCAAAGAATGCTCAAACTACCGCACAATTGCACTCATCTCACAGGCTAGTGAAGTAATGCTCAAAATTCTCCGAGAGGCTTCAACAGTACCTGAGCTGATAAATTCCAGATGTTCAAGCTGGATTTAGAAAAGGCAGAGGAACCAGAGATCAAATTGCCAACATCCACCGGATCATTGAAAAAGCGAGAGAGTTCCAGAAAAACATCTACTTCTGCTTTATTGACTATGCCAAAGCCTTTGTATGGATAACAACAAACTGTGAAAAATTCTTCAAGAGATGGAAGTACCAGACCATTTGATCTGCCTCCTGAGAAATCCGTATGCAGGTCAGGAAGCAACAGTTAGAACTGGACATGGAACAGACTGGTTCCATGGAATCCGGTTCCAAGAAAAGGAGTACATCAAGGCTGTATACTGTCACCCTGCTTATTTAACTTACATGCAGAGTACATGATGAGAAACGCTGGGCTGGATGAAGCACAAGCTGGAATCAAGGTTGCCGGGAGAAATATCAATAACCTCAGATATGCAGATGACACCACCCTTATGGCAGAACGCGAAGAAGAACTAAAGATCCTCTTGATGAAGGTGAAAGAGGAAAGTGAAAAAGTTGGCTTAAAGCTCAACATTCAGAAAACGAAGATCATGGCATCTGGTCTCATCACTTCATGGCAAATAGATGGGGAAATAGTGGAATCAGTGACGGACTATTTTTTCGGCTCCAAAATCACTGCAGATGGTGATTGCAGCCATGAAATCAAAAGATGCTTGCTCCTTGAAAGAAAAGTTATGACCAACCTAGTCAGCATTTTTTAAAGCAGAGGCATTACTTTTCCAACAAAGGTCTGTCTAGTCAAAGCTACGGTTTTTCCAGTAGTCATGTGTGGATGTGAGAGTTGGACTCTAAGGAAAGCTGAGTGCCAAAGAATTGATGCTTTTGAACTGTGGTTTTGGAGAAGATTCTTGAGAGTCCCTTGAACTGCAAGGAGATTCAGCCAGCCCATCCTATAAGAAATCAGTCCTGAATATTCATTGGAAGGACTGATGCTGAAGCTGAAACTCCAGTACTTTGACCACCTGATGTGAAGAACTGACTTATCTGAAAATACCCTGATGATGGAAAAAATTGAAGATGGGAGGAGAAGGTGATGACAGAGGATGAGATGGTTGGATGGCATCACCAACTCGATGGACATGAGTTTAAGCAAACTCCAGTAGTTGTTGATGGACAGGGAGGCCTGGTGTGCTGCAGTCCATAGGGCCATGAAGAGTCGGACTCGATCGAGTGACTGAACTGAACTGAACTGAACTGTCCTTGAAATTTCTGCTGTTTAAATGGAAGGATGATGATAAGGTCAAAACATTTATGTCTTAACCGAATTTGGCAAGGTGATTTGTAAATACCTTTGGATACTGTTCCGTTGTGACTATTTTCTGATTCCCTCTCCTGTGGCAAGCATTGTGCTAGGTATTTGAAAAAGCAAGACAGAAATAGATTCTCTCCCTGGAGAGCATGCTGTCTAACAGAAGACGACAGAGGAGAGATGAAGTGGTGACCGTGCCAGGAGCCACGTGTAGTAATGGAGCCACGTATGACGTATGCAGTCAGCATACAAGCACTGTGCACCAGAGCACAGAACTCTCCTCATGTAGGAAATAACACAGCCTAGAGATTGGGAAGATTAATTCAAACTATATATATTTCGGAGAAGGCAACGGCACCCACTCCACTACTCTTGCCTGGAAAATCCCATGGATGGAGGAGCCTGGTGGGCTGCAGTCCGTGGGGTCACGAAGAATCGCACACGACTGAGCAAATTCATTTTCACTTTTCACTTTCATGTATTGGAGAAGGAAATGGCAACCCACTCCAGTGTTCTTGCCTGGAGAATCCCAGGGACTGGGGAGCCTGGTGGGCTGCCGTCTATGGGGTCACACAGAGTCAGACACGACTGAAGTGAGTTAGCAGCAGCAGCAGCATATATATATTTAAATTTGTCTTTAACTGGAAGGTAATTGCTTTACAATGTTGTGTTGGTTTCTGCCATACATCAACGTGAGGCGACCATCAGTTCAGTTCAGTTCAGCTCAGTCGCTCAGTCGTGTCCGACTCTTTGCGACCCCATGAATTGCAGCACGCCAGGCCTTCCTGTCCATCACCATCTCCCAGAGTTCACTCAGACTCACGTCCATCGAGTCGGTGCTGCCATCCAGCCATCTCATCCTCTGTTGTCCCCTTTTCCTCCTGCCCCCAATCCCTCCCGGCATCAGAGTCTTTTCCAATGAGCCAACTCTTTGCATGAGGTGGCCAAAGTACTGGAGTTTCAGCTTTAGCATCATTCCTTCCAAAGAACACCCAGGACTGATCTCCTTCAGAATGGAATGGTTGGATCTTCTTGCAGTCCAAGGGACTCTCAAGGGTCTTCTCCAACACCACAGTTCAAAAGCATCAATTCTTCGGCGCTCAGCTTTCTTCATAGTCCAATTCTCACATCCATACATGACCATTGGAAAAACCATAGCCTTGACTAAATGGACCTTTGTTGGAAATGTCTCTGCTTTTGAATATGCTATCTAGGTTGGTCATAACTTTTCTTCCAAGGAGTAAGCTTCTTTTAATTTCATGGCTGCAGTCACCATCTGCAGTGATTTTGGAGCCCAAATAAATAAAGTCTGACACTGTTTCCACTCTTTCCCCATCTATTTTCCATGAAGTGATGAGACCAGATGCCATGATCTTCGTTTTCTGAATGTTGAGCTTTAAGCAAACTTTTTCACTCTCCTCTTTCACTTTCATCAAGAGGCTTTTTAGCTCCTCTTCACTTTCTGCCATAAGGGTGGTGTCATCTGCATATCTGAGGTGACTGGTATTTCTCCCGGCAACCTTGATTCCAGCTTGTGCTTCTTCCAGCCCAGCATTTCTCATGATGTACTCTGCACAGAAGCTAAATAAGCAGGGTGACAATATACAGCCTTGACGTACTCCTTTCCTATTTGGAACCAGTCTGTTGTTCCATGGGTGTACATATATTCCTCCCAAGCCTCCCTCCACCTCCCGCCTGATCCCATCCCTCTGAGCTGTCACCGAGCATGAGGCTGAGCTCTGTGCGTTACACAGCAGCTCCCCAGGTGCTGTCTGTTTCACACACGGTCGTGTATATATGTCAAGGCTACTCTCTCAACTTGTCCCTCCCTCTCCTTCCCCCACTGAGTCTACAAGTGTGTTATCTGTGTCTGTGTCTCTCTTCCTGCCCTGCAGATAGGTTCCTCAGCCTACCATTTTGCTGGATTCCATACATACAAGTGTATACATGTTTATGATTTGGCGATGAAAGGTAAAACTCTGTCTTTATACAAATACAAACAAATAAATAGCAAATTGTGCCCTGAGAAGCTTGTGGTCTGTTAAAGAAAAGAAAAAAGCGAATGTGGGAGTATAATGCATTATGGAAGGTGGTAAAGATTTGAATCAAACCCTGCAGGGGCATGAGAAGCAATGGTTAGGCCTGGGGAGATGAGGACCAGAGGTGGCTGCTGATGGAAGCTTGAGTATGTAGGGAGGAAGTAAGGAAGGCTGAGAGGGCTTGGTATGCATTCTCTGTTGAGACCAGTGCTCTGTCAACTGCATTCAGGCATCCCCAGTTGCTCAGTGGGAGAACCCACCTGCAGCGCAGGAAGTGTGGGAGACCTGGGTTCGATCCCTGGGTCAAGAAGATCCCCAGGAGGAGGGCATAGCAACCCACTCCAATATTCATGCCTGAGGAAATTCCATGAACAACGGAGCCTTGTGGGCTACAGTCCACAGGTTGCAAAGAGTCAGACATGACTGAAGCAACTTAGCATGCACACATGCACGCCCTGAGTGCAAGCCATGAGGGAAGTAACATAATATTCAGTGCTGGGCAAGCAGGTAGAGGGTCATAAAGTAAGGGCCATGTGTGCTCCTTTTATGCACTGTTACATGTATGTATATATACAGGTACATGTAGGTCGCATCCTGGAATCTTTGAAGTATTTAAATGGGAAGAGCGTCATCAAATTTGCCTTCATTAAATATCACTCTAACCGCAATGTGAATAGAATTAGAACAAAAGAAGACAGAAGCAGAGCATCCACTCTGAGTCTCCTGTAGGAATCTGGGTGGGAAGTGAAGGTGGCCTCCACACCAGCAGAGCTGCTGAGTGCAAAGAAAGGGGTAGAGTCAAGAGGTGTTCAGGAAGGAGGACTAGACTTAGAGATATGAGAACCACTCAGGAGGAGATGTGCAGGACGACATCCAGATTTCTGGCCTGTAGTTGGTGGTAGGATTCCTAAATGGAGATGGTGGAGAGTGATGGCAGAGGAGGAGGGATGGGGGCAGCTCAGTGGGAAAGGTTGATTTAGTTTGGGACATGTTGCATTGAAGATGCTTGTGTAATCTGAATAAACATGTTAACAGGGCCACTGGAAGATCTGACTTCAAGCCTGAGCACCGATATGAGCCCGAAACACATCTACGGAGACATTTTGGTATGGAGTTACAGCCTGAAAACTGGAGTCACTCTGGGGAAAGTGAATAAAATTGGACTAGAAATGCATCCCAACAAATCTAAATAGTAAGGGATGAGAGGAAGGGGTAGGGAAGAAGAAGGCCAGAGACAACCTTAAGAACGAGTCGCCCTGGGGCCTTCCCCGGTGGTCCAGTGTCTCAGACTCGGCACTCTCACTGTGGGGGCCAGGCTTCAATCTCAGCAGGGAGCTAGATCCCGCATGCTGCAGCTGAGAATTCCCAGGCCACAGCTGAAAAATCCTGCTTACTGTAACTAAGACCCAGGATGGCTAAATGCATAAAGAAATGTAAAAAATATTTAAAAAGAAAGAATGAGTAGCCTTGAGGCTGGAGGGAAACCAGGGGAAGATGGCATCACAGAAGTCAAGTAGAGCTTCCCAATAATGGAATGGCCAAAATAGTAACTGCTGCAGAGTGGCCAAGGGAAAGAAAAGGGAAAAAAAAAAAAAAAACCGCAACAAACCATACCCCCAACTAAAATAGCTCCTGGATTGAAACAAAACCATCACAACAGAAACACATGTGAGGGCTAAAGTCAGAATGTGGGAGCTACGGAGCAAAGAAGAAACGAGGCTGCGTCTGTGCACCGTTTGTCCAAAACAAGCATTCTTTGTTTTTTGTCTTTTAATACTTGTTAATTCTTTATTCAATTTTTAAAGTTACGCCCCATTTACAGTTATTATGAAACATAGGCTATATTTACTGTGTTGTACAATGTGTTCTTGAGCCCACCTTATACCCTACAATTTGTACTTCCTACTCCCCTACCTCCATATTGCCCTCACCTCTTCCCCACTGGTAGCCACTAGTTTGTTCCCTGTATCTGTGAGTCTGCTTCTTTCTTTGTTACGCTCACTAATGCATTGTATTTTTTATGTTCCGCATATAGGAGATAACATGCAGTATTTGTCTTTCTCTGTCTGACTTATTTCATTTAGCATGATGCCTTTCAATCTTTTCATTCTTGCTGCAAACAGCAAAACTCTGTTCTTTTTAATGGCTGGGTAGTATTCCATTGCATATATACATCCATCTTCATCATCCATTCATCTGCTAATGGACACATAGGTTGCTTCCAAGCCAAGACGTGTATCTCTAAGGGAAGGACAGAGAACTGGAGCAATGAAAAGATGCGAAGTCCTCGAGACCAGAGACACCACCAGAGTTGCTAACTGCTATAAACTTCTTGAACAGTCCTGGCACATAATAGTCACTCACTGAATTCATTCACTGGATGAGTGTGTAAACAAGATAGGAAAGACTTGAGGATATTTATGTATCGATGAGGAAAACAGACCCCGTGTAGGTGGTGGCTTCTAGCAAGGAAGAACAGACTTGGAGCTCGCTGGCAGGAGGCGAGGCGAGGGCTCTGAGACTGAGCACACACCACACACCTTGGAAGTGAGGCCTCTCCTCTCCCAGACCGGTGTGCAAAGGATGGCCAGTAATGGCGAGAGAATCTCAGTGCAGTTCCCCCAGGAAGAACAGACTTAGAGCTCGCTGGCAGGAGGCGAGGCGAGGGCTCTGAGACTGAGCACGCACCACACACCTTGGAAGTGAGGCCTCTCCTCTCCCAGACCGGTGTGCAGAGGATGGTCAGTAACGGCAAGAGAATCTCAGTGCAGTTCCTCCAGGAAGCTGAGGGGAGTGGTGTGCGTGTGTGCCAAGTTGCTTCAGTGGTGTCTGGAGTGGACACCTCTTCAAAAATTCCTAGATCTTGTGGTTACAAAGGCAGCATGTCCTAAACCAGAATACTCCTGAAAAGTGACATAAATAATTCAGCTAATTAAGTGTGTAATTGAGGTGAAAGGGCTGAGCTACTTGAAATAATAGCCTCAATTCTGTATTTGAGATGTTGAGGAGAACTGTTTTTTTCACTGACAAAATGCTTTGCCAGTCTCAGAGTTAATCTTGCTGACTGCTTCTTTCAATACCCTGTTTGAGGTAAGTTAGCTCTCTGTCAACCTTAATCGAAAGAGCCTGTCTCAGCAGGAAGGACACTCAATGAGAAAGAGAGAATCCAATTCAGACCTTGTAGCTGTCCACCCCAAGTCCTTTTCCAAAAGCCACCCGTTCTTTTCTGTAGATGAAGAAATACCAAGATTGACTTAGCACAGAACTTGTGGCTAAAGGTTGAGCTGCCAGAGTAGCTATAAATTCCGTGGTTATTATGTAATTTATAGCACCATATTTTCTAGAACAGACACTTGACTTACTCTAGCTTCCTTGAAAAGTTTTTTTTTTTTTTTTAATGAGTTGTTTTAAAACCACTAGAAGGTAAAGAAAGCTGCCCCTGCCTAGCTCCTGTTACACCTCCAAGCATGTGTGTGGAATGTGAAGCTGACTTTGTTTCACAGGCTGGTGCGTCCAGTCTAAGCCTCTCCGAGACTGACTTTGGACACAAGGCAGCTCCCAAGGAAGCTGCTGTTCCTGATCACACATCAGTATTTGGGGGGAGGGGCTGCTTGCAAGAGGCTGAGATCCCTGTGCCGCCTCGTTTGGGGAGCAGGCCGGTGGGGTTTGCACGTCTGTGTGAGCGCACTCCCACCTGCAGTGGGGATGGGGGAAGGCAGCCTGTGCTGCTTTGCTGCTGTTACTGTTGTTTGGCACTAAGTGGCGTCGCCTTCTGTGACTCCATGGACTGTGGCCCTCCAGGCTCGTCTGTCCCTGGGATTTCCTAGTCAGGATTTCTGGAGGGGGTTGCCATTTCCTTTTCCAAGGGGTCTTTCAACCCAGGGATGACACCCACAGCTCCTGCAATGCAGGCAAGTACTGAGCCACCAGGGAAGCCCCTGTGCTCACGAAACTTGGCCCTTTTTCATAAGATATGATGACGAGGTTATCAGATGTTTTCTGTTATCCATACCCTAAAAGCTTCCCTTGAGTTTTATTGAGATATAATTGACATATAACATGGTATAAATTTAAGATATACATCATGCTTTTATCTATTAGTTCAGTTCAGTTGCTCAGTTGTGTACAACTCTTTGTGACCCCATGGGCTGCAGCACACCAGGCCCTCCATGTCCATCACCAACTCCTGGAGTTTACCCAAACTCATGTCCATTGAGTTGGTGATGTCATCCAACCATTCAAACGCCATCTGCTTCTCCTCCCGCCTTCAATCTTTCCCAGCATCAGGGTCTTTTCCAAAGAGTCAGTTCTTCACATCAGGTGGCCAAAGTATTGGAGCTTCAGCTTCAGCGTCAGTCCTTCCAATGAATATTCAGGGTTGATTTCCTTTAGGATGGACTGGTTTGATCTCTGTGCAGTCCAAGGGAGTCTCAAGGAATATATATATATATATATATATATATATATATATATATATGATCACCAAAAGTTTCATTTGTATTCATAACCTCACTTAGTTACAATTTTTTTTCTTGTGATAACTTGTAAGATCTTCCACATATACAATATTTTGAAAAACTGCTTTCAAATATACAATACCGTATTGTTAACTATAGTTGTCATACTGCACCTTACATCTCCAGGAATTGCTTATCTTATAACTGGAATTTTACACCTTTGGCCACTCTCACCATTTCCCCCACTCCTGAGCCCGCGCCTCTGCAACCACCAATCTGCTCTGTCTCTGTGAGGCGGATTTTCTGGATCCCATGTGTAGTGAGATCAGACAGCGTTTGTCTTCCCCTAACTTTTTTCACTTAGCATAGTGCCCTCAACATTTTATCTAGTTTCTTTTACTGTTCACTCATACCATCATGGATTCAGGTTTTTCCCATGTCCTGGCTATTGCGAGTAATGTCACAATGATATCCTTTTAGGACGGTGATTTTGTCTCCTTCAGATATACACTCAGAAGTGGGATTGCTGGATCATACAGCACTTCTGCTCATAATTTACTGAGGAACCTCCGTATTGTTTTCTACAACGGCCTCACCAGTTGGCATACCCACCAGCAGTGCACGAGAGTTTCCTTTTTTCCTCCACATTCTTGTCAGCACTGAAAATCTCTTTTTTGATGATAGCTCTTCTAAAGAGCGTGAGGCACTGTCTCTTTGTGGTTTTGATTTGCAGTTCCTGATCAATAGCGATGTTGACTATCTTTCTGTGTACCTGTTGGCCTTTTGAAGATTTTCCTTGGAAAAATGTCTGTTGAGGTATTTTGTACATTTTTAATGGTATTTTTTCTTTGCTGTTGAGTTGTGTGAGTTCTTTGTATATTTGGCTGTTAAATCCTCATCAGATGTGTGCTTTGCAAATATTTTCTCCCTTTCCCTAAGTTTCTTTTTCATTTCTTGATCATTTCTTTTTCTGTTTCCCTGTAAGCCTTTGATTCCCCTGCCTTTTTCTTTCTTTCTTTTTAAACTGGTAGATAAACAGGTGAGGAGAGGCAAGTCATGCAAGTACAGGTTTAGATTGTGTTGTAATTATTTAAAACTTGATGTTTTGTTCACCACGGACTTTCTGCATCGATTTTGATTTTAACACACTGCATTATCATGCTTAATTTGATATACGTGTGTTTTGGGCATTCCTTTTCTTAAACTTTATGCTCCGTGGAAGTGCCATACTACCTTCAGTCTATTCTTTGTCTAATAACCCAGAATGTATTTATTAAAGCTTTGCTTTCCTCTCTAGAGTAGGTTTGTTGTTGGTGGTGGTGGTGATACAAACTTAAAACTACTGCATGGCCAGGCCACTTTGAGACAAGAACAATATAGCAAATGGTTGTGATCCAAGATAGCTTTTACTTTTGGAAATTTTCAGACTATTTGAAACTAAGTCTGATGACTTGATGTGAGTCGATTAAGTTGGAAATTTTTGGTAAATATTAAAGTAAAAATTATAAAGATTGCACTTCCATGTGGGTTTTGAAGAAGCCCTGAGGTTAAATTCCAAAGAAACAACTAAGAAATGTTTTGAGCACAGGAAACCACTTGATAACAGACCATCCCTAAAGCCTGCTCCCTGAAGGCCCGTTTGGGAGGTTACTGTTGAGGTGTGTGCACTCTGGGCCACGTCAGTCGTGCTCTTTGCTGCCCTACTGACTGTAGCCCTCCAGGTTCTTCTTTCCACGGATTCACAGGCAAGAGCACTGGACAATACTTCTCTAAGAGAAGCGTGTTCAACCCCTGGGTTGAGAAGATCCCTGGAGGAAGGCATGGCAACCTACTCTAGTATTCAGGCCCGGAGAATCCCATGTGTTTGCAAAGAGTTTGACATGACTGAAGCAACTTAGCATCCACAATGTTGAGGTATGTTTGCTCAAAAGATCTCATGATTTAGTTTTATGCTGTATATTTTTGAAGAAGTAAATTCAAATTTGTGTAGTTCACATTATTCTGATGAGAAAAATTATTTATCCATTAAATAGATATGTTCATCATGTTTAAACATATCAGAAATGTGTATTTCTTAGAGGATAATGTCTGGCATATAGATTTTATCCTGTTTTATTAGTCTTGCTATTTAAAAAAGCAATATCCTACTAAGATTGTCTGAGATCATTGTATTAACATGGCCACATGTCTTCATGCTCTTGACATGTCTGATTTGTACAAGTTTTTGTTCATTTTTTGTTGTGGCAACTTTTGACTGAATTCAGTTGAGAATCACTGTGTCATTTATTTCTAGAGAGCTAACCATTGCGGGTCTTCTTGATCTGCTACAAACTACCATTTTTACCCAGTCATGACCGCACACAATAGTCATCAGTCTAACGTATGTTCTCATTTCTCTTGGGAAAATTACCTGGGTGTGGGATTACTGGGTGACATGGTAACTGATTGCTTATTAAAAACTCTACCCAATGCTTTTCAAAATGACGGTACCATTTTTCATTCTTCCCAGGAATGTTCTAGTGGCCTGGTGCTTTCCAGGGTGTTTCTTTCGGTTGTTTCAGTCGGAGTGAAAGGTTACTGGGTACATCATTATTTTATTTTTTCACTTTCCTAGCCACAGGGATACAAATTTTGTTATTCACAAAAACTGAGCTGAATATTTAACTAGGTGATAATGTAAACTTTTCAATATGATTCTTCTAAGATTATTAAACACATCATACATAAAGTAATGTACATTAGTTATTTTATCAGGAAAATACCTTTAGCATGTACTTCATAGCTAGAGGCATTACTTGTTTTTCTTAAATTCTTGAAGTCAGGTCTTCAAACTTTCAGACAGTAATAGGTATTTATTTGGATGGTGATTTTTGTTTCTTAAAATAGTAAGTCAAACCAATAGAAATCTACTCACTATATTTCATTATGAGTGGTAATTTATATGCAATATTATAGACTGCAAATATTACTTTTGTACTAATGTACATAAAAAGTAACTGTATAACTAATTAGTTTTCTCTTGATTATCAGAACTTGCTTTGTAATTCTAAGTGTGCTTGGCCTGAAGTGCATTCTGACTACCTGGAAATTTAGCTCATCTCATACTTCAAAACACTGAATAAATGGTAAGTGCTTTTGAAAATACTCTCCTGTGCGTGTTCTGATGGCTTGAGACCAGTCGTAAAGTTATGTGGCTGTGTCAGGGGCAGGTCTGGTGCAGCATTAGCAACTATTTTGATAAATGACGCAATTTATTGTGCTCTGCTGGTTTTTTAATAGCGCTGTACTGCCATGTTGAGTATTTGAGCTATTTTTTTTTATTGATGGAAGAATTGACACTTTAGAGTGGATATACATAAAAAAGAAGAAGCTTTGATATATAACTCGATATATTATTGATGTATAATTTTCAATAAGTCTGACTCCCTAAATTCTTTTTGCTGCAATTCTAGAAATAGATAAGGTATACATACATACATACATATATATTTTTTGCTTAAATAGGTACGTGTTAGCATAATTTATCCCTTTCATTTTGCTTACTTAGACAATAGCCCCACCTACTCCGAGTAGATTATTTTAAAGAATTCCATTGAAATGGAATGGTGACAATAAATTCATTATTTTGTTTTTTAACCTTTTGATATAGTGATGGTGTTCTACTAAAAAGTGCTATTAAATGTATGGCTCATGGATGGATATTAGTCCATACATTTGCCTATCTACAATGAAATATATACAGAAGTTGAGAGCATACATTTTGAAACTTTAAAAGTAGTTTGATATCATAGTGATGTTTAAGGACAATGGTACAGAAATACAGTCCCTGGTGGCTTGGTTGAGCACATGAGCAGGCAGGAATCTAAGCCTTCATTACAGACACTTTGGAAAGCATTGATCTATAACATAATAACTTTGAAACATAGCTTTTATTGATGATTAACATGTACTGGATACTGAGCTAAGTACTTTACAGTGTATCTTATTTGCCCCTTTTAATATTCCTACTGCATGCCCTTGTTAGATCCATTTCACAGAGGAGACAAATCAAAGCAAAAGAAGTATTTTGCTTAAGGTCACACAGTTAGAAGTTGCATAACAAGATATCTTTAGTCCATTGATGATAATTAATGCTGTTATGTTGCATATTATTAAATATGCTTAATGCTTTGTATTTAATGTTTCTTCTGAAGTGTATCCTTCAGATGTGAACATTTTTTCACCCTTCTTTCTTCCCTCCCTTCCCCTCTCCGTTTCCCTCCTTCCTCTCATCTCTGTCTCCTTTCTCCTCTCTGTTTGCGTTCTTTACCACTGTCCTTCGCTGTCTCCTCCTCCTTCCCCTCCACTCCCCACACCTCGGAAATGTTAATACACGTTCCAGGAAAAGCGGAGCTCAGTGTCTAGACAAGGTTGGGACTTTCCAATCCCTTTCTCTCTTCCCGCAGAACACATGAGCCTGCCTTGTATCTTCAATGGACTGAAGAATGTCTCTGCAAATCCATTCTTTGTATGTGGCTATGTTAAAATCTTCAAGCCAAAAAATTTGTAATAGTTTGCCATTCTTCATACATATTAAAACATGTAAATTATGTACAGAGAAGTCTAATCAAATTTTTAAATTATTTCTATTATAATTATGATTTATTTTAAAAAAGTGTTCAGTTCAGTTCAGTCACTCAGTCGTGTCCGACTCTTTGCGACCCCATGAATCGCAGCACGCCTGGCCTCCCTGTCCATCACCATCTCCCAGAGTTCACTCAGACTCACGTCCATCGAGTCCGTGATGCCATCCAGCCATCTCATCCTCTGTCATCCCCTTCTCCTCCTGCCCCTAATCCCTCCCAGCATCAGAGTCTTTTCCAATGAGTCAACGCTTCTCATGAGGTGGCCAAAGTACTGGAGCTTCAGCTTTCGCATCATTCCTTCCAAAGAAATCCCAGGGTTGATCTCCTTCAGAATGGACTGCTTGGATCTCCTTGCAGTCCAAGGGACTCTCAAGAGTCTTTTCCAACACCACAGTTCAAAAGCATCAATTCTTCGGTGCTCAGCCTTCTTCACAGTCCAACTCTCACATCCATACATGACCACAGGAAAAAACATAGCCTTGACTAGATGGACCTTAGTCAGCAAAGTAATGTCTCTGCTTTTCAATATACTATCTAGGTTGATCATAACTTTTCTTCCAAGGAGTAAGCATCTTTTAATTTCATGGCTGCAGTCACCATCTGCAGTGATTTTGGAGCCCAAACAAATAAAGTCTGACATTGTTTCCACTGTTTCCCCATCTATTTCCCATGAAATGATGGGACTGGATGCCATGATCTTCGTTTTCTGAATGTTGAGCTTTAAGTCAACTTTTTCACTCTCCTCTTTCACTTTCATCAAGAGGCTTTTTAGCTCCTCTTCACTTTCTGCCATAAGGGTGGTGTCATCTGCATATCTGAGGTTATTGATATTTCTCCCAGCAATCTTGATTCCAGCTTGAGTTTCTTCCAGTCCAGCGTTTCTCATGATGTACTCTGCACAGAAGTTAAATAAGCAGGGTGACAATATACAGCCTTGACGTACTCCTTTTCCTATTTGGAACCAGTCTGTTGTTCCATGTCCAGTTCTAATTCTTGCTTCCTGACCTGCATACAGATTTCTCAAGAGGCAGGTTAGGTGGTCTGGTATTGCCATCTCTTTCAGAATTTTCCACAGTTTATTGTGATCCACACAGTCAAAGGCTTTGGCATAGTCAATAAAGCAGAAATAGATGTTTTTCTGGAACTCTCTTGCTTTCTCAATGATCCAGCGGATGTTGGCAATTTGATCTCTGGTTCCTCTGCCTTTTCTAAAACCAGCTTGAACATCAGGGAGTTCACGGTTCACGTATTGCTGAAGTCTGGCTTGGAGAATTTTGAGCATTACTTTACTAGCATGTGAGATGAGTGTAATTGTGCGGTAGTTTGAGCATTCTTTGGCATTGCCTTTCTTTGGAATTGGAATGAAAATTGACCTTTTCCAATCCTGTGGCCACTGCTGAGTTTTCCAAATTTGCTGGCATATTGAGTGCAGCACTTTCACAGCATCATCTTTCAGGATTTGAAATAGCTCAACTGGAATTCCATCACCTCCACCAGCTGTGTTCGTAGTGGTGCTTTCTAAGGCCCACTTGACTTTACATTCCAGGATGTCTGGCTCTAGATGAGTGATCACACCATCATGATTATCTTGGTTGTGAAGATCTTTTTGTGCAGTTCTTCCGTGTATTCTTGCCACCTCTTCTTAATATCTTCTGCTTCTGTTAGGTCTAGACCATTTACTTAGACCCATATAATTTTACCAAATGCATAAACATGATATAAATATGCATAAATATGATATTGAAATATTTATTTTTAAGTTTAGGAAAAATCTCTGCTTCCCTTCTTTTATACTTGCTTCACTTTATTCTCTCACCCACATACACTCCATTTCTACCAATTTTTTCCTATCCATCTTCACAACTCATGTAAACGACTTTTCATTATTTCACTTTTTCTTCATATGCATGTAATCACAAACATATCATCAGAAAATTATGGGTTTTTTTATAAGAACAAATTTATATTATTGCATATTTAAAAACTCTCTTCTCATAAAACAGTATACTATGGAACTCACTCTAAGTCAACTGATAGACATCCAATTTATTCTTTTAATGGGTGTGTAGGTGTTCTGTGATATAGACATAAAGTAACTGAGCTCTTCCCATATTATAGTCACTCTCTGTTTTTATTCCTCTACTTTGTACTGTGCTATAATAGACATCATTTTACACTTATCTTTAGGTGCTTCTGCCTTTATTTCTGTAAGAGATTACAGAGGAGGGCTCCCTGGGCAAATGAGAATATGTATTTTTAGACTGAATTGATGTCAAGTATTCTTACAAAGGCCGATTATGATACACATTCCCTCTGGCAATAGATGAAAGCAAATCCATGTTACTCCATCTCTGCTAGTAATAGTTGTTTCGGAGAGTTTAGAGAAAACACATCTGGTATCCTATCTCAATCTTCTGGGCTTTATTTTGGATTTTATCCATGCTTTGAATGGATATTACTTGCAGCCTTCAAATAATTTTGTTTCTGTCTTCTAACTACAAGTGCCTGCTGTGTCTTTGTTTTCTGCCCTAGTCTTCAATGCCTTGGATGATGGTAAGAGTTTTCTTGACTTGCAATTGTGTGTATTTGCAAGTCACAAATGCTGGGGCACCACCACTGGTGAATGCTCCTGCCTCCTATCTTCGAATAGGACAATTCTGGGAGAACTTCTCTTCACTTTCCAGGGGGCTTTGGTGGTGTTGAGACTCTCCTGCCTGAAGTGGTGACCTTTAGAGCAAAAGTGACCTCTTGGATCAACTTGTTCTCCTTCTTTGTCTCACTCCCCCATCCCCTCAACCCCTGCTCCAAACAGAGCTGCCTGCACAGAGATCCTGGTCCACAGGCTGCTTGGAGGAAACCCAGGAAGGGCCGGGTGCTCTCTGTAGTTTTCAATCTGATGGCTGTAAAGTGGCATTTTGTTGTTGCTTAAAATTTCACTTTCCTGATTGTTAGTGAAGGTGATCACCGTTTCCTACATGTACTGTCCATGCTGGTTTCTGCCTTTTAAGGTCTCTCTTCTGAAGCTCTTCTCTGCATTAATATTTCTAACTAATATTAATATTTCTATTTGTCTTTCACTTTGCTCTGCTGTATTTTACATTATAAAACTTAAATTATGTTGTCAAATGTGGTTATCTTTTTTTTTATGGAGTCTACTTTTCTAGTTTGAATTAAGAGCACAGTCCATGCCTCACCCCACTTCCAATAACTTACATGAATCTTAATTCTAGATTTTTTGTATGATTTTGGTACTTTTTATATTTTAAGTATTTAATCCATCTGGAATTTATTTTTGTTTTTAAGTATTTGATGTTTTTCCATAATAGTCTGTTGTGCAGCATCATTTATTGATCCATTGTTTTCCCCGTTAAACTGAAATACTATCCTTGAGACGCATTAATCTTTTTGTTGTGATGTTTTTCACCTGCATTCTTTGTTCCTTTGAATTGTCTTTTTCAGCAAATATGTTGATTTGATTACAATGCCTTTGTATATTTTTTATGTTCATTTCTTATCACCCACTTCTCATTATTCATCATTTAAACAATTAAGATAATTTAATCCAACTTATGAAAAAATTAGATATGGGTTCTAATTGGAAGTGCATTACATTTACATGTTAATATGCAAAAAAACTTCCCATGCTACGAAGTGACACACCTATTGATTTAGGTCACTTTTATATGCTTCAGTAAGATTTGGTATCCGCTTCCTAGGGATCCCAGGTGGCACAGTGGTAAAGAATCCATGTGCCTATTCAGGAGAGGCAAGAGATGTGGGTTTGATCCCGGGGTCAGGAAGATCCCCTAGAGCAGGAAATGGCAACCCACTCCAGTCTTCTTGCCTGGGAGATCCCGTGGACGGAGGAGCCTGGTTGGCAACATACAGTTCATGGGGTCACAAAGAGTCGAACACGACTGAGCAACTGAGCACACACACAATCATCCTCATCTGGGCTCTTTTATGTTAAATATGGTTTCAGTTTCTTAAGTAATATCCAGTCTTTACCAAAGGATTTTGTGTTGTTATCCCCTATTTGTTAGAGCCTTAAGCATGTGCTTAGCTTGTCTTTCAGTTAACACAAAATTGTCACTTTTTGGATTAGCATTTACCAGACACAAGCTTCTTCCACTCTGCAGTTACCCTGCCCAGCGCCTTTCCTTTTGAGGTTTATCACTAATATTAACATATGTAGTCCTTAGTGCACAAAGTAAAGACAGCACTTAAACCGTACAGAGAGCAGCTTCCAGGGATGATCAGTCCTCAGTCCGCTGGCCTGTACCGCTCCCCTGGCGGCGGACCTGGGATGCGTTCTCTTGCCTTCCTTTTGGGTCTGTGGATGCTCTCCTGCCTATAACTCTCCAGTTCGGCTGTACTTTCTTGGCTAGACTCCCCTTTGAACACTGGTATCCGCTTCCTTGATGACTGTGTCTTGGTGGACCTTGTCTGCTTCGACCCCACATCTTCCCGTTTATCGTGGTTTTATCTACACTCGTGGATTTGTGGTATCTGTGGAAATTGGTAAGGTAATAGACTGATTTTTCCGGAAGCCTGATGGCTGACGGTTCCTCCCCTCTCTGTCCACAGGTGCTCCACTTCCGGTGGGGAGGAAGTGTCTTTCTCAGCCGTTTGAGTCTCAGCTGGCCCTATGACTCGCTTTGACCAATGGGACACGATTGAACTGACTTTGTGTGACTTTTGGGCCTGGACTGAAGGGGCCTTGCAGTGTTAGCTTTCACCTTCTTGGACTCCATCCACTACATAAGGAGACGCACGCTCTACTGCTTCCTGAGTGATGTGAAACACCCGGAGAGAGAGGCCCAGCGGCCCCGGCACCCCACCCCTCCAGAGGCGGCAGCAGGTTGGCGCCAGGGCCCCTGAGCCCCAGTGCCTGGGTGGGCTCAGCTGAGCCCCCGTGACATAGAGCCCTCCAGATGATAAGGTGTGCCTGATAGTTCTGTGACCAGGCTGTTCGAGCAAAAGCATTTTACTAAGTGAGGGACTACCTTCTGGGAGTAGTCAAACAATGATGTATAAATAAATGCCATTCAGGATGTAAATAGAAGCTTTTGTTCCTTTTTAAGGTCCATGTTGTCTCAATATTTTTGTATATTCAACATGTATACATATCAGAATAGGAAGGCAATAATTTTAGAATTTTTATATAATAAAAATATAACTGAGGGGCTGTTAGAGATAGTTCTTCATTATTACATGATTTATCAGTGCTTTTATATTCCTATCTATAGAAGCCCCTCCCTTGGTTGATTCTATTTTACTCTGAGGTTGAAAAATCTAATGACTGAGTATGTTATGAGCTGAATGAAAGCCTAAGCAACTCCTGTTTAGTAAGTGAATCAAATAGACACACAAAAGGTGTCTTTCTGTACATGTGGCTTTCTATACATGTTTGGTTCTTGGATCTTGGTAGGTCCTGGACAGATAATGTTGTCAGATGAGAGTTTTGAGAGTTGAACTGTTACTGTACTTAACACCATCGTTAGTAAACACAGTAACATTGTCACATGCCTGCAAATTCTCTGTCTTCTGTGGGCTGTTTTCTCTGTGTAGTCGCTCAGTCATGTCTGACTCTCTGTGACCCCCTGGACTGTAGCCCACCAGGCTCTTCTGTCCATGGGATTCTCCAGGCGAGAGGACTAGAGTGGGTTGTCATTTCCTTCTCCAGGGGATCTTCCTGATCAGGAATTGAACCTGGGTCTCCTGCATTGCAGGCAGATTCTTTACCACTAGTGCCACCTGGGAAGCGTGAGCATCAGATCCAATATGGGCAGTGGTGTTTTCCATATTACTAAGATAATTGCCAAACATGCCATGCGCACATCTTTATGGAAAACAGTAAACAGCAAGATGCTTGTTTCAAGGTGAAAGACATTACTAAGTCCTGCGTCTGACGCGGCTTCTCCTTGCTCTGCATCACTGCATTGCAAACATAGAGCTGAGCAGGTGCAGCTGTTGCTTCCTGAGTTATAATAACCACTACTGGTTCCTCCTGACAAACCTAGCCCTTGGATATGAGGTGTTAGGAAGGGAAGATCTCATCTGAAACACTGGAGGTGGTGGAGGGAATATTTCTTAGAGGAAAAAAAAAAGGTCACTTTTCTGATTTTTCACTATAGTTTTAAAACTGAACTTTGTGGTTTGTCAACAGTCTTGAGGGTCCAGATGCCTTGGGACTATGTTTACTTGGAAAAGTGTGGCTAGAGAAAGATTTCGTTTTGTATTTAGCTGTACTGGGTATCTTCTGACATTTGGGGAAGCATCAGTTCATGAGAAGAGCTCAAGTTTGCAATTAACATGTTATTGTACAAATCAAAGGAACAGTAAAAGGCAATTTAAACAACTTGCCAGAAGGCCTGGTCAATCAGTGTGCTGACAATAAGGGGTATGGAGAATCAGAGAGGAGAAGCAATGAATCGGAACACTCGGCGTTTGTTTTGTTTCTTTCCAGTTCAGAATCGGTCAGTGTACCTCTCTGATAGCTTTCAAGTGTGTGACAGGGATCAATAATACACCATTTCTTGTTTTTGTGAGTGACTTTTCAAATAAGACTTTCAAAATAACTTTTCAAATAGCTTTTGAAATAACTTACTAAATTGTTGAGATTTTAGTTTTATAAGATTGATATCACGTTACATCTTCAGTATGCTAGGATTTAAGGCATTACTGCATTAGGCTTTAAGACAATTCAGATAACACTTCTATTTAGATAGGATTTCACTTTGCACCTTCTAACAAAGCTCCAGGCACAAAACAAAGGTTCATTGGTTGGCGTTTATAAAACCCATGGCAGGTTAAAGTTCAGAGATAAGACTGTGGGGTGTTGCAGAACAAAATCAATAGTGACCATGCTATGAATATTGGCATAATTTAGTTACGTCTGATAAAAGAAAAATAGTCTTTGATAAAACCCTCATTTACTTCATTGGCTAGGAGTTTAGGAAAGAATTTAGAATCTCCTTCTGTTCTTAACTACTTGAAGAGAGTGTTACCATGTGACATTTAGGCCTTATAAAGTACGCTGCATGCATGCCATTCATCTGTCACCATATGATACTGAGCAGGTGAATAAATACTGCTGTGAATTCTGTATCTTGGTCCTCGAAATAGAAGCAATGCTTCCCAAATGGCTTAATCTACAACTATGAGTAAAGAAATAAATATGCATGTTTATAATATATGTGCCATGAAATTAAAAGACACTTACTCCTTGGAAGGAAAGTTATGACCAACCTAGACAGCATATTAAAAAGCAGAGACATCACTTTGCCAACAAAGGTCCGTCTAGTCAAGGCTATGGTTTTTCCAGTAGTCATATATGGATGTGAGAGTTGGACTATAAAGACAGCTGAGCTCCAAAGAATTGATGCTTTTGAACTGTGGTGTTGGAAAATACTCTTCTCAAGAGAGAGAGAAGAGACTTGAAGACTCTTCTTAAGTCTTTTCTGCAAGGAGATCCAACCAGTCCATTCTAAAGGAGATCAGTCCTGGGTGTTCATTGGAGGACCTGATGTTGAAGCTGAAACTCCAATACTTTGGCCACCTAATGCAAAGAGCTGACTCATTGGAAAAGACCCTGATGCTCGGAAAAATTGAGGGCAGAAGGAGAAGGCGACAACAGAGGATGAGATGGTTGGATGGCATCACTGACACAATGGACATGGGTTTGGGTGGACTCCGGGAGTTGGTGATGGACAGGGAGGCCTGGCGTGCTGTGGTTCATGGGGTCGCAAAGAATCAGACATGACTGAGAGACTGAACTGAACTGAACTGATGTATGTGGTATTATGAATTTATACTTTGTTAGATTATTATAAATTTCATAAATGTTATTCATAATTTACTCAATAAATATTTATTTAATAACTATACTGAGACAGGCATTGGGTTATATAGCACTTTTTTAAGCAAAATAAAAATTTTTCATAATGTTTTATAGTCTAGCATGGTGGTAAGAAGGAGGTTTCAAGCCAGACTTTCTGGTTTCAAAACCTGCTCATGTCATTTTCTAGCTCAGTAACCCTGGGCACATTAGTTAACTTCATTAGTAAAATAGAGATAATATTTCTACGAGGTTTGCAAGGATTAGATTAGTCAGTATAAAGAAACTAGAGTAGTGCCTGAGATGACGTTCACCTCCATAACTGATCTGTGTCATCTTATTTCATTCGTTGTGGTTCTGACCTTAAGAGCTTGTCATCGAACGGATGAGACAGATGCCATCTGTATTAGTTAAGCTTCTCCAGAAAACCAGGACCAGTAAGATCTGTGTATGTGCACAAGAGTTAATATAATTATAGATATACAGACAGGCAGTCCTAAGGTGGCAGAGGAATAGGACAGGGAGACCACTTTCTCCCCCACCAATCCATCAAAAGATCATTTGAACGCTGAGCAAATTCCACAAAACAACTTTCAAATGCTGGCGGAGGACACCAGGCACCCAGAGAGGCAGCCCATTCTCTTCGAAAGGAGGTAGGATGAAATATAAAAGATAAAAAGAGAGACAAAAGAGTTAGGGACAGAGATCCATCCCAGGGAGGGAATTGTGAAGGAGGAGAAGGTTCCAAACGCCAGGAAACCCTCTCGCCGGCAGGTCTGTGGGGAGTTTTGGAATCTCAGAGGGCAACATAACTGGGAGGGCAAAAAAAAAAAAAAACCCACAGATTACACGCCTAACGTCAACTCCCAGCAGAGAAATAGCCCAGACACTCACATCTGCCAGCAGTGAGCGGGGGCTGAACAGGGAGGTGCGGGCTGCATGCTTAGGGTAAGGACTGGGCCTGTGTGCCCTGAGGATAATCTAAGGGTGCTACCATGAGATAGCAACACGAACTGTGGGATAGTCAGAGAGAGGGGTAAAAAGAGAGAGAGAGAGAGAACTTGCCCGTGAAAAGCTCTAAGGCACAGCCGGGTAGCTCACAGAACAGAGGACTGGGCGAACACCAGAGGAGAGCTAGCGGCTGCGGACTGGCCCAGCCCTCTCTGGAGACAAGCAGGCGGGCAACAGCCAGAGCTGGACGGCAAGGGGAAATCTCTGCTACAGAGATGGCATCCTCCACCAAACTGTGAGCAGGCTCCCAGTTGCTAACCAAGTCTTCCTGGGATCCTGGACGGTTGACATCTGCCAGGAGGGTCGCAGTCAGAGATCAGCTCCCCAGAGGAGACACACAGCACACCTGATATGGCACTCCCGCTGTGCACCCAGGAAACTGAGGGGCTGGGACCGGGGAGGTGACAAGATGCACCGCCCAGCTCGGGAGAGTGCCATCGCCAAGCACCTGATTGCCTGCGTTGCTCGGACCTGGGAAGGGCACAAAACGCAGGCCCAACCAAGTCTGCGCCTTTGTGGAGTACCCAAGAACCTGAATCTGAGTGGCTCAGACTTGGAAAGTGCAAGCAACCCAGGGCCCACTTTAGATAGTTCACCTGCAGAGCAATATGGAACGTGAGCAGTGTAGATCAGGAAAGCCACGCTCTGTGAGCGGGGGCAAACCCAGTGTGGCCCAGACACTGCAAGCACTCCCCACACATGCCAGTGATATTTTTTGCAGTGTTCCTCCCTCCCCACAGCACAACTGAACAAGTAAGACTAAATAAGTGGCCACCTTCGCCCCCCTTGTGTCAGGGTGGAAATTAGACACTAAAGACACTTGCAAACAGAGGAAGCCAAAATAAACAAAGAGGGAACCGCCTTGGAAGAGACAGGCGCAACAGATTAAAACCCTGTAGTTAGCACTGACTGCTTTGGAAGGGGCCTATAGACCTTGAGAAGTGCAGACTGAAATAGCCAACTATCTGAAACTGAACTGACCCCACACTGCCCTCAACAGCTCCAGAGAAATTCCTAGAGGTATTTTACTATTATAAGTTTTTATTTTTTTAATTTTGAAGTTATTTACTACTACTTCATTTTTCATTTTTATAACCTACTATTTACCTTGCAAAAAGATCCTATTTTTAAATAAATTCCATATATATATATTTTTATAATCTTTGTGATTTTTTTAATATTGTATTTTGAGAGTCTAACCTCTAACTCTAGATTTTTAATCTTTGCTTTTTGGTATTTGTTATCAATTTTGTACCTTTAAGAATCCAATCTTCAGTACCCATTTTTACTTAGGAGTGTGATTAGTGGCTTGATTGCTCTCTCCCCCTTTGACTCCCTTTCTTATCCTCCAGGTCACCTCTATCTCCTCTCTCCCCCTTCTCTACCCAACTCTGTGAATCTCTTTGGGTATTCCGGGTGGTGGAGAGCACCTAGGGAGTTGATTGCTGGCTAGATTGCTCTCTCCTCTTTTGATCTCCCCTCTTCTCCTCCTGGTCACCTCTATCTCCCTCCTCCCTCTTCTCTTCCTCATGTAACTCTGTGAACCTCTCTGGGTGTCCCTCACTGTGGAGAATTTTTCACCATTAACCTAGATGGTTTATCATTGGTGCAGTATGGATGGAGAAGTCTTGAGGCTACTGTAAGAATAAGACTGAAAGCCAGAGGCAGGGGGCTTAAATCCAAAATCTGAGAACACTAGCGAACTCCTGACTCCAGGGAACATTAATCGACAAGAGCTCATCCAAAAGCCTCCACACCTACACTGAAACCAAGCTCCACCCAAGAGCCAACAAGTTTCAGAGCAAGACTTACCAAGCTAATTCTCCAACAACACAAGAACATAACCCTGAGCATTAAAATACAGGTGGCCAAAAGTCACACCAAACCCACAGACAAGAAATAAGAAAGCTTTGGTGCATATGCACAATGGAATATTACTCAGCTATTAAAAAGAATGCATTTGAGTCAGTTCTAATGAGGTGGATGAAACTGGAGCCTATTACAGAAAGTGAAGTAAGTCAGAAAGAACAACACCAATACAGTATATTAAAGTGTATATATGGAATTTAGAAAGATGGTAATGATGACCTTATATGCAAGACAGCAAAAGAGACACAGATGTAAAGAACAGTCTTTTGGGCTCTGTGGGAGAAGGTGACGGTGGGATGACTTGAGAGAATAACAATGAAACATGTATATTATCATATGTGAAACAGATTGCCAGTCCAGGTTCAATGCCTGAGACAGGGTGCTCAGGGCTGGTGCACTGGGACGACCCAGAGGGATGGGATAGGGAGGGAGGTGGGAAGGGCTTCAGGATGGGGAACACATGTACACCCATAGCTGATTCATGTCAATGTATAGCAAAAACCACTACAATATTATAAAATAATTAGCCTCCAATTAGAATAAATTAATTAAATAAAAGTAAAATTAAATTTAAAAAAGAAAAAAAATGTCTGCAGGGAAGTTTAACATTCTTCTTGTGAAGTTAGCTTTTGTAAAGTTTAAAAAAATATATATATATATATATGTAGAGAGAGAGAGATACAAACATCTACATGTATATATATATCTGTATACATCATATACACATATGTCCCAACATGTACATGTATACATTCTTACTTATGTATGTATATAGGTGAATTATGTTTGTGCATATATGCACATGAGGATTCTCTGTTGGCTCAGTGGTAAACAATCTGCCTGCCAATGCAGGAGATATGGGTTCAATCCCTGGGTCGGGAAGATCCTCTGGAGGAGGGCATGGCAACCCACTCCAGTATTCTTGCCTCGAGAATCCCATGGAGAGAGGAGCCTGGTAAGCTGTTGTCCATGGAGTTGCAAAAGAGTTGGGCATGACTTAGCAATTAAACAGCAACAGTATATGCATATGTAGGTATATGTAAGCAGCTATAGCCTATTTATGTATTTGTATTTATATTTAATTTTGGACCAGGTACATTTCACTGCCTGATGCCAACTAGGGGATAAGTGAAATTAATTTACAGGAAAAGGAGTACTTCAAGGCTGTATACTGTCACCCTGCTTATTTAACTTATATGCAGAGTACATCATGAGAAACACTGGACTGGAAGAAACTCAAGCTGGAATCAAGATTGCCAGGAGAAATATCAATAACCTCAGATATGCAGATGATACCACCCTTATGGCAGAAAGTGAAGAGGAGCTAAAAAGCCTCTTGATGAAAGTGAAAGAGGAGAGTGAAAAAGTTGGCTTAAAGCTCAACATTCAGAAAACAAAGATCATGGTATCCGGCTCCATCACTTCATGGGAAATAGATGGGGAAACAGTAGAAACAGTGTCAGACTTTATTTTTTTGAGCTCCAATATCACTGCAGATGGTGACTGCAGCCATGAAATTAAAAGATGCTTATTCCTTGGAAGAAAAGTTATGAGCAACCTAGATAGCTTATTCAAAAGCAAAGACATTGCTTTGCTGGCTAATGTCTGTCTAGTCAAGGCTATGGTTTTTCCAGTGGTCATGTATGGATGTGAGATTTGGACTGATGCTAAAGCTGAAACTCCAGTACTTTGGCCACCTCATGCGAAGAGTTGGCTCGTTGGAAAAGACTATGATGCTAGGAGGGATTGGGGGCAGGAGGAGAAGGGGACGACAAAGAATGAGATGGCTGGATAGCATCACGGACTCGATGGACGTGAGTCTGAGTGAACTTCAGGAGATAGTGATGGACAGGGAGGCCTGGTGTGCTGTGATTCATGGGGTCGCAAAGAGTCGGACATGACTGAGTGACTGAACTGAACTGAACTGTATGTCCAGTTCTGGTTACATTAAATCTTTTTTTTTTTTTTTAAAGCTGTTGGTGTTGGAAAATTTCATATATATACACACACGGATATTGTGAGGTTTGCTTTGTGGTGTGGAGCTGAACCTGTAACGTCTCTGGGTTTGTGTGCACGTGTGTACACAGATATTCACGGCTGTGCTCAGTCACTCAGTCGTGTCTGACTCTCTGCGACCCCATGGATTGTAGCCCACCAGGCTCCTCTGCCCATTGGATTCTCCAGGCAAGGATACTGGGGTGGGTTGTTGTTCTCTTCTCCAAAGGATCTTCCTGACCCAGGGACAGAACCTGGGTCTCCTGCGTTGCAGGCGCATATATATATATATATATATATATATATATATATATATACACACACATATATATAACCATCTGAGTCACCTATTCTTTTTCAGATTCTTTCCTCTTATAGGTTATTGCAAAACAGTTAGTGCTTTGTGCTATGCAGTAGGGCCCTACTGAGTTTCTGGTTTATGAATAGCATGTGTGTATGTTAATCCCACACTTCTAATTTATCCCTCCACTCCCTTTCCCCTCAGTAACTGTAAGTTTTCTTTCTTTGTCTCTGGTTTTATTTCTGCTTTGTATGTAAGATCGTTTGCATCATTTTTAATTTTTAGATTCAACATACGAGTGATATCATGTGCTATTTCTCTCTCTCTGACTTCAGTTAGTATAATACTCTTTGGGTTCCTCCTGTTGCTGCCAGTGGCGTCATTCTACCCCTTCTATGGCTGGGAAGGGCTCCGTTGTGTACGCGCACCAGGAAGGGCTCCGTTGTGTACACGCACCAGGAAGGGCTCCGTTGTGTACACGCACCAGGAAGGGCTCCGTTGTGTACGCGCACCAGGAAGGGCTCCGTTGTGTGCGCGCACCACCTCTCCTGTGTTGGTTCATCTCTCGATGCACACGTAGGCTGCCCTCACGTCTTGCACACAGTTCTGAGGAAACATAGGGGAGAATGCTTTGTCCTGGGCAGTGATGGTACCTGTGTTGATGACAGTTGAAGGCCATTTAAAACAGAATATAAGGGGAAAGCATTCACTGGAGTGCAAGGAAAGAAAGCCTTGTAAGTAGAGGAGGCAACATGAACACAGTCACTGATGAGAAAAGTGCCCAGAGCCTGGGTTCAGCCGCTGCTTCAGAGGGGACTGCGGGAGCAGTGAAAGGAAAGGACCCTCAAAGGACAGAATCCAAAAGATGTTTAAAGCTCTCCTTAGAGTTTAAACGGCTTCCCTCATAGCTCGGTTAGTAAATAATCAGCCTGCAACACAGGAGACCCCGGTTCAGTTCCTGGGTCGGGAAGATCTGCTGCAGAAGGGACAGGCTACCCACTCCAGTATTCTTGGGCTTCTCTGGTGGCTCAGCTGGTAAAGAATTCACCTGAAATTTGGGAGACCTGGGTTCCATGCCTGGGTTGGGAAGATCCCCTGGAGAAGGGAAACGCTACCCATTCCAGCATTCTGGTCTGGAGAATCCCACGGACTGTACGGTCCATGGGGTCGCAAAGAGTCGAACTCAACTAAGCGACTTTCACTTTAACTTCAGAGTTTAAAATGTAACCTGTGAGTAATGGGGAGTAATTGGATATTGTTAAGTTAGAATCACAAACAATCTGCTTTTAATTCATTTTATTCAGGAAATGCTCCCCCCCCCAACCCCCAACCCTGGTGGCAGTGCAGGATTAGATTTGGCTGGAGAGAGTGAGGCTGATGTAGTTGTGTGGAAATAAGCTGGTGATGGCTTAAAATAATTTTGTAACCATGAGGTTGAGTGAAGGAAATGGATTTTGCAGACAGGGAAAATTGGCAGCCTTTGTTTGAGAGAGCTGAAAGAGAAGGAGAAATGAAAGAACATTCTGAATTCTCTGCCTTGGTTGGCTGAGTAGATGGTGCAAAATTAATATTTGTCTTCATGAGACAGCTGCTAAGAATTTGTTGTGCATGGCATTGTAGCAGGCTTTGGGTATGCATTTTGATTTGAATTGCTGTAAATTTAGCTCATCACATAAAAACCAAGTACTGCACAAATATTTACACAAATTTTTAACAAGGCACTAGAATAGGTTCTTGGGGAAGGAAGGATTCAAACAAGAAAGGATGGGAAAAGGGTATATATAAATAAAACAAGAGAAAATGGGCATGGACCAATGGGGATGGCATGTAGGAGCTAATTGGTATAATCATTCAGCCCCAGACACCTGTGCTGTGAACTAATTAGTATAATTACTCAACCCTCTCCACCTGGGGTCTAAACAAGAGGATAATAAAATACACTTAGCATATTTCATTTTGGACCAGGTGAACTCCTCTGCCTGATGCTAAAGAGGGGGCAGTAAATACAATACATGTTGATTGATTCCCACAATGTATGTCCCATTCAGGTTACACAAAAATGTTGACCTTTTTAAGGCTGTTGGTGATCAAAAATCTTATATCAAGAACACTAATGTGAAGAATAAAATAGGTAACGTTTTTTGAGGGCTTCAGAGTTTTAGACACGTTCTAAGAGTTTTATATGTATTAGTAATCTCCACAACAACCCGATAAGATAGTTACTGTAATTATCCCCATTTAATAAGTGAGGAGCTTGAGGAACAGAGAGAATAAGCAATTTTCCCAAGATTGACTGGTTAGTAAGATAGGGATGGCATTTTAGACCAATGTTCTTAAACCCTGCTCTCCTGATTCTATGATCTTTCTCCATGGTGTCTTCTTTCTTTTGATATGTTTTCCAACAGAGAGGTTTGAATTGCACAATGAGCCTTTGGTTGTGAACCATTACTTTCCAGGGGCCCAGTCAAATGTATCCGTGCTCAACACCAGGCTTGTGATCCCTGGTACTAAGTAAACATTTGTTGTTGTTATTAGCCACTAAGTTGTGTCCGATTCTTTTGTGACCCCCATGGACTGTAGCCTTCCAGGCTCCTCTGTCCACGGGATTCTCCAGGCAGGCACACGGGAGCAGGTTGCCATATCCTTCTCCTGGGGATCTTCCCACGGCCCCTGCCGTGTCTCCTGTACTGCAGGGAGATTCTCTACCACTGCTGAGCCACCAGGGAAGCCCAAAATCACACAACTAATGGTGGCACGTGAATATTTAAACACAAACCCACACCTCAGCACACCTAACCACAAGAAGGAAAATCACAGGATGAAATGTGACAGTTTTCTGAACCAGGCGAAACCAAGCTCACCCAACAAGTGTTAGTCGCTCAGTCATGTGTGACTCTTTGCAACCCCATGGACTATAACCCACCAGGCTCCTCTGTCCATGGAATTCTCCAGGCAAGAATACTGGAGTGGGTTGCCATTCCCTTCTCCAGAGGATCTCCCTGACCCAGTGATCAAACCCAGGTCTCCTGCACTGCAGACAGATTCTTCACCAACTGAGCCCCTGAGGAAGCCCTGACATCCAGCAAAAGGCATTAAAAATAGAACTTTTTAGATTGAGCCCCTGATTCTGCTCCCTCACTGCAGACAATAATCTCCTTTCGCCCTCTTAATGGACATTCCAGAAGGAAAAGAGTCCGAGGCACTTATCCTTCTTGGACAACACAGAACCTCTCAAAGACTTGGCATTTAAAGCACATGTCGGAGTGAACAGAAGAAAAGCAACGCCAGTGATTGATCCTGGTTCTAATTTATGAATGTACCAGCAGGAAGGAAAAGGGAGTTGAAGTTTTATGTTAAAAACAAAAGGACTAAAGTAGACTTAACATCCGCTTTAGAGGCACGGGGCTGCCTGGTAGCGGAGACCAAGCAGCAGGGGTCAGGGGGTTCAAGGCCCCTCCGCCCACAGCTGGCGGTGGGGGAGTCAGTTACTGTCCTGGTTCCGGTTTCCTCATCTGCAAAACTGCAGAAAGGATTAAATGGGACAATGGCATTAAGTTCAGCACAGTGGTGGGCACTTCGTAAACACTCAATGAAATGGAAGCTGGAATTCGCTCTGATACCGCTGAGAATCGGTAAGCAGAGCTTTTGATGGCAGATCTGACAGTTTGATACTTAAAATCCCTAATGAGAAACAGAGAGCAGCGTTGCCTCCTTCTGATAACCATACAGAAACTAAAGGCAGATGTGACCAAATGCCTCATTTTTTAAAAAAAGTAAAAGCACAGATTTAGGAAAATATATCACACATTGTACCTCATATGTGGGGAGAAAAACTGTCTTATTTCTCAGATTAGGAGTCTGTACATACGTATATTAAACTATATATACATACATATGTATATATATAAAACCACATTCTGTGAATGCACAGCTATTGCTCAGTGATTACGTTGTGTCTGACTCTCTGCAACCCCATGAACTGCAGCACACCAGGCCTCCCTATCCTTCACTATCTCCTGGAGTTTGCTCAAACTCCTGTCCATCGAGTCGGTGATGTCACCCAACCATCTCATCCTCTGTCGTCCCCTTCTCGTCCCCCCTTCAATCTCTCCCAGAGTCAGGGTCTTTTCACATGAGTCAGTTCTTCGCATCAGGTGGCCGAAGTGTTGGAGTTTCAGCTTCAGCATCAGTCCTTCCAAAGTGTATTCAGGATTGATTTTCTTTAAGGTTGGTTCACTCTCTTTGCTTTCCAGGGATCCTGACTAAGGAAAGTTAAAAGTGTCATGTGAGCTGTCATGGAATTGTGGCTCTCAATATTTGCTAGCGTTTGTTGGGATTTAACCTCCCCTTGGGGTTCACCCTCATCTTTTTGTCTACATTTTCAGGTGGTTTAGTTCCTCAGCAGTCCAGTTATCCCAAGCACTTTGCTTAATGTTGACTTATGTACTCCAAGAATATGCTCAGAGACCTGGAGGACTCAATTTTTATTGCTTCATAAAAAAATTTAGAAATGGTAGGCCTCAGACTCTTTCGGCAAGAATTACTGAACTCAGAATTTTGATTCACGAATTCAAAGTTATGTGTGTGTATATATATATATATATGCATGTGTGTGAATATATATACTATGTGTGTATATTTATGCATATACACATATGCATGTGTAAATATGCACTTACATATGTAAATATATATGTATTATATATGTGAGTGTGTGTATATATATATGTGTGTGTGTGTGTCACAAATCAAATTTGGACAATGTTTAATGCCATTCTGATCTAGAAATCTTTGTTCTTATTTCAAAGCCATAGAATGAAATTAAAATATTCAATCTACAGGGTTTTTTTTTTTTAATCTCCTTTGCAAAGATTACATTTTTTTTTTTTTTTTTGGTATTCTGTACTTGTCCTAAGTGTTTGCATATAATTAGATTGTGTTGAAGAGTGGATCTTCACTTGAGAACATAGGTCCAGAGGAGATAATTTTCCAGATGTTTAACTTTCATTAGTAAAATCTCTTAAAGTAGATTTACTTGTAAGTATCTTGAATTCACAATTAGTCGTTTCTCCTCTTTATAAAAGAAATCCATATGCCTTACTCTGGTAATTAGTCATTTTAATGTTGTAATTTGCCCTTGGATGTGAAAGGTCTTCTAAACCTCTGTGTTTAATGGTGGGGTAGAATGGGGGAAATAAAACTCAGTAAGAGAAAAGTAGCTTCACATCTTCTGAACTCAGATACATGGCAGACTGGCAAAGAAATATAGTGTTCATTTATATTCTTTGCCTGCCTCAACATCTTGAGCTTTTTTTCAGAGAAAATATTCCTTTTGAAGGACAGAGATCTGCTGGTCTTGGAGAACCTCCAGAGAGGCGGGGGTAGTGGTACGCCCCCCCCCCCTCCACCAAGTGTGCAGACACTGGTGGCAGACATCCCTGGGAGCTCCCAGCCTTGTGGACACTGCCCAGCTGGTGCCAACATCTCAGATCGCCAGTACCAAGACTCCGTACTGCCCAGCCTCCTATAGGTGCCAGCACTGGGATGCCTCAGGCCAAACAACCAATTGCCAAAGTAGTACATGTTTAATACAAAGTACGTTGGGATTGATTCCATACCTTTCCCCTTGTTGAGATAACACACTCTTCTTGTGTGTTATGTGTGTGTATATGTCTCATACCTACGAGCTCTTCACTGAAAGGACTGAAAGACACAGTCAATGTCCGAATATTAATTTTGTGCTGGAACTAGCCTAGCACATAGCAGCCAGATATGAAAGGGCTACTTTGGGCTAAATATCAATATTATTCCTGATGCTAGGTCTAGTGATAAATCCCACAAGTTGATGCTTGCTAGGCAGGTTAGGCAACAAGTATTAGTTCAGACAACATATTCCTTATTCACCTTAAAGGAAAGAAAGGTCACTTATACTCTTTTGAATTTGCACAGATATTCATCTCTTATGGCTCTCATTGTCCTTTTAATATTCTATCTGTTATCTTTCTTTTCAAATTTAAATTTTAAGTTTTTTCTTCTGCTATTTCTGGTCACTACTTATATTACCTTCATAGTATCTACTGCTACTATCTGCTTTGGATACACTAGAATTTATCTTATTTTGCACCTTATTCCTATTTGTTCAGTTCAGCCACTCAGTTGTGTCTGACCCTTTGTGACCACATGGACTGCAGCATGCCAGGCCTCCCTGTCCATCACCAACTCCTGGAGCTTACTCAAACTCATGTCCATTGTGTCAGTGATGCCATCCAACCATCTCATCCTATGTCATCCCCTTCTTCTACCTTCAATCTTACCCAGCATCAGGATCATTTCCAGTGAGTCCTTCACATAAGGTGGACAAGGTATTGGAGTTTCAGCTTCAGCATCAGTCCTTCCAGTGAATATTCAGGACTGATTTCCTTTAGGATGGACTAGTTGGATCTCTTTGCAGCCCAAGGGACTCTCAAGAGTCTTCACCAACATCACAATTCAAAAGCATCAATTCTTTGGTGCTCAGCTTTCTTTATGGTCCAACTCTCACATCCATATATGACTACTGTAAAAACCATACCTTTGACTATACAGACCTATGTCAGCAAAGTAATGTCTCTGCTTTTTAATATGCTCTATAAGTTTGTCATAGTTTTTATTCCAAGAAGCAAGCATCTTTTAATTTCCTGGCTGCAGTCACCATCAGCAATGATTTTGCAGCCCAAGAAAATAGTCTGTCACTTTTTCCATCGCTTCCCCATCTATTTCCCATGAAGTGGTGGGACCGGACCAGAGGCCAAGATCTTAGTTTTTTGAATGTTGAGTTTTAAGCCAACTTTTTCACTCTCTGCTTTTACTTTCATTAAGAAGCTCATTAGTTTTTCTTTGCTTTTTGCCACAATGGTGGTGTCATCTGCCTATCTGAGATTATTGATATTTCTCCTGGTAATCTTGATTCCAGCTTGTACTTCATCCAGCCCAGCATTTGGCATGATGTACTCTGCATATAAGTTAAATAATCAGGGGGAAGAAGAATGGAGAAATACCTCTGCTGCAAAAGAGTGGAGAAATAACTCCAGAAAGAACTAGGAGACGGAGTAAAAGCAGAAACAGCGTCCAGCTGTGGGTGTGACTGGTGATGGAAGCAAAGTCTGATGCTGTGAAGAGCAATATTGCATAGGGCCTGGAATGTCAGGTCCATGAATCAAGGTAAATTGGAAGTGGTCAAACAGGAGATGGCAAAAGTGAACATCAACATTTTAGGAATCAGTGAACTGTGAACTAAAATGGACTGTAGTGAGTGAATTTAACTCAGATGACCATTATATTTATCACTGTGGGCAAGAATCCCTCAGAAGAAATTGAGTAGCCCTCATAGTCAACAAAAGAGTCTGAAAAGCAGTACTTGGTTGCAATCTCAAAAACTTCCAAATGATCTCTGTTCGTTCCCAAGGCAAACCATTCAATATCACTGTAATCCAAGTCTATACCCTGACCTCTAATGCTTAAGAAGCTAAATGGTTCTATGAAGACCAACAAGGCCTTCTAGAACTAACACACAGAAAAAGAGGTCCTTTTCATCACAGTGGACTGGAATGCAAAAGTAGGAAGTCAAGAGATACGTGGAGTAACAGGCATGTTTGGCCTTAGAATGAAGCAGGGCAAAGGCTAATGGAGTTTTGCCAAGAGAACCCGCTAGTCATAGCAAACACCCTCTTCCAACAACACAAGAGAAGACTCGACACCTTGACATCACCAGATGGTCAACACCAAAATCATACTGATATTCTTTGCAGCCAAATATGGAGAAGTTCTATACAGTCAGTTGCCGGGAGCCAGTGTGAGGAATCCCGCCCGTGACAAGGTCATGAGGAAGGAAGCTGACATACGCAAGGCATGCTCAGACTTCAGGGGCCCCTCTGGAAATTCCTAAGCATGTACCCCAACAAAAATCTGCCGGCTTTTGTGCTCTGCTTTTCCACTCTTCTGACATTTTCTGGAAAAAGTCAATTCAGGGCTTTAGTCTTCTGCATTTGAAAGAGTGTTTCAATCCAAAAAACCCTCTGATGGCTTTCTAGCCTGCCTGCAGGACTCGTACAGCTGCGCATGTGATTGTTTGAGGCCTCCTGACCGCAGGAGGCACAGGAAGCTTAAAACATCCTAGGAATGTAGGGGCTTCCGAAGAGTCAAAATCTTTAGAATAGGACTGATTAAAAGTTTCATTTGTTGAGCCAATGCTTGCTGCCAAATTTTCATATCCTTTATTTTTAGATATAGTTGGTATATAGAAATGCAAGTAGTAGATCTTGTATTAGCAACATTAGATCTTTGAGTTAAGTACCTTCTTTGTTATATCCCACTGCACCTTTGTTCTATAGAGATGTAACTTTAATGCTTTAAGGAGATGCAGATTAAAGAAAAACACTTCAGGGGAAACAAAATTAACATTCATTAAGGAAGAGAGCCAAAAAGTGTTAACAAGCCTCTTGGCCAGAAGATAATGTAAATCACCTGAGACCTTTTGTATACAAAATGATATACGGAAAGAATCTGGGTTGCGAACGCTACATAATTTTGTGTTACCCATTGATCTCCATGTTTTATCAAAAGTATAGAAGGCCTTCTGAACAATAAAGGATGGGACCAGCTTCTCGGACCAGTTTCTGGGCCTAGTCTCTCGGCCTGGTTTCTTGGGACTCTGGCTCCCCCTGTGTCTTTTTCTCTCTCTTCTTCTCTCCTTTCCCTCTCTCTGCTCTTTACTTTAACTTCAGGCTGAATCTCCACCTGGGGCGCGGAGGCTCGCCAGGTCTACTTACTTGCCCTGGCTGTTAAGACTCGCACGAAAGGAAGCTTAAGGCGAGGCACCCTTAGATATTCAAGCAGGCGCCGGTGGCCCAACGTAGATGGTGCAAATTCCTTGTCTGGAATTTTATTGGCCTTCCATGTAAACCAAGCTATTCAGCCCTCTTCCTCCACTTAATCTTCTCACTACACTATAGTTTCTTAATCTAATCTTATATTAATAAATAAACAAGTCTTTCCACGCCAACGCCGTCCACCCTTCGAATTCCCTGGATCCACCGGGGCTGGACCCCAGCAGTCAGTAAAAACAAGACCTGGAGCTGACTGTGGCTCAGATCATGAACTCCTTATTGCCAAATTCAGACTCAAATTGAAGAAAGTAGGGAAAACCACTAGACCATTCAGGTATGACCTAAATAAAATCCCTTATGATTATACAGTGGAAGTGAGAAATAGATTCAAGGGATTAGATCTGAAAGACAGAGTGCTTGAAGAACTATGGACAGAGGTTCATGACACTGTACAGGAGACAGGCAGCAAGACCATCCCCAAGAAAAAGAAATGGTAAAAGGCCAAATGATTGTCTGAGGAGGCCTTACAAATAGCTCAGAAAAGAGAAGCTAAAGGCAAAGGAGAAAAGGAAAGATACACTCATTTGAATGCAGAGTTCTAAAGAAAACCAGGGAGAGATAAGAACACCTTCCTTGATGATCAGTGCAAAGAAATAGAGGAAAACAATAGAATGGGAAAAACTAGACATCTTTTCAAAAAAAATTAGAGATACCAAGGGAATATTTCATGCAAAGATGGGCTCAATAAAGGACAGAAATGGTATGGACCTAACAGAAGCAGAAGATATTAAGAAGAGGTGGCAAGAATACACAGAAGATCTATACCAAAAAGATCTTCATGACCAAGATAACCATGATGGTGTGATCACTGACCTAGAGTCAGACATCCTGGAATGTGAAGTCAAGTGGGCCTTAGGAAGCATCACCACAAACAAAGCTAGGGGAGGTGATGGAATTCCAGTTGAGCTATTTCAAATCCTCAAAGATGATGCTGTGAAAGTGCTGCACTCAATATGCCAGCAAATTTAGAAAACTCAGCAGTGGCCACAGGACTGGAAAAGGTCAGTTTTCATTCTAATCCCAAATAAAAGCAATACCAAAGAATGTTTAAACTACCACACAATTTCACTCATCTCACACGTTAGCAAATTTATGCTCAAAACTCTCCTAGCATAGGTTCAACAGTACATGAACTGAGAACTTCTAGATGTTCAAACTGGATTTAGAAAAGGCAGAGGAACCAGAGGTCAAATTGCCAGCATCCATTGGATCATAGAAAAAGCAAGAGAGTTCCAGAAAAACATCCATTTATGCTTTATTGACTATGCCAAAGCCTTCGACTGTGTGAGTCACAACAAACTGTGGAAAATTCTTAAAGAGATGGGTATATCAGATCACCTGACCTGCCTCCTGAGAAATCTGTATGCAGGTCAAGAAGCAACAGTTAGAACTGGACGTGGAACAACAGACTGGTCCCAAATTGGAAAAGGAGTGTGTCAAGGCTGTATATTGTCACCCTGCTTATTCCTATCTGTGGGTCACCAAAAAAGCCTTAGACACTCAATCCCTTATAGCCAACATTAATCAACATGTGGTTTTGGAAATCATTTTATTCTGCCCCCCTCTTCTGTCTCTAACCTGTGGAACTCTTCCACTGATGCTTTCTGAAGCTTGTGGTCCAGGGTGCATTCATCTCCCAATCTGTCCTGGGTACACACTGCTTTTATTTTCCTGCTCTCACCGAGCCTGGCTTCACCAGGACGTTTCTTCTGCTGTAGGTTCTTCAGCTGGTGCTGCTCCTCTACACCCAGGCTTTCTCTCATTGCGCCTGGAGGTACTAGCTTTCCTCCCTGTCGCTCATTGCTCCTTTTCGCTAATCGTCATTTCTCCATCATTCTTAAAGATTCCCAGCTTGAACAGCATGTCTTTGGGCTGTACGTCATCCCCTGCTCTTCATTGCTCTTTTCTGGCCCACCCCTCCTGATCCCTTCATTTCCTGGTTCCTGGTTTACATCACGACCTACATTACTCCTGTTGTGTATTTTAGTTCAGTTGATTTTAATAAATGTGCAGACGATCCTTCCCCAATGCTGGAGTCCTCATATCCTTACACCCTTCTCCTCTCTGCTCTCTGAGCCTCTTCCAGGATCCTGCCTCGGACTTTGCATCACTAATGCCTACAAGTTCTCTGTAATCTGTTCATTAGTCACACTCCCTGGAAACCATCCAGTATCTCCAGTCCATTCTCAGAGTAACCTGACTAAAAATCCTCCAGCTTTACTGGAACCTATAATTTACTCATTCTACTGATGTTTATCATCCCTTGCTTCTTTGAAGTGTTCACTTGTTTCTTTATATGGCTTAAATGTTATGGTAACGGTTACATTCAGTCTGTTTCCAACATGTCCAACTTCTTTTCCACCTTCTTGCTTTATGGCATTCACTTGGAAAACTCACGATGCTGATTATACCCACTTTTCTCCATATTCTATGCTCAGACTTAGAGCAGCAGAACACAGATGGAGAAAAATGCATTTCGATGGCTTGAACACAGATCTCACGTGGGCTTTTAATGCTGCCTGCCCGTTATTTCTCAGTAGTTCATTTATTCCTGCGTCCTCTTAACCATCTTCTCACGTCTCTTGTCTCAGACATTCACCTCCCCTTCCTCTGATGAGCTGTTTGTGTCTTCATCTAAGGCTGGCTCCTTCATGGCTTCCGTTTCTTTCCTGCCATGAAGACGTCTCTCCTTTAGTTCCCTTCCTACCTGCGTGCCACTTCCCCTGCCTCTAGACCTGAATCGTTCCCATCAGCACCAACTTGTGACAGTGTCCATCCTAAAAACGTTGCTTTTTCCCCACTTCCCTTCTAGTTACTGACCTATTACTTTGCTCCCTATTGAAGCAGAATTGCTTGAAAGAATGTCAATACTAATTGTCCTTAATTCTTGTATTTCTTTTTCTCTCCTAAGCTCTTTTGCCCCAACTCCTCCATAAAAATCTCTCTTTGAGACTGCTATTGCCCCAATGATCTACTTGCGTTCCCGGCTTCTGTGATCTTTCGTAGCATTTGACTTTTCAGCAGCAGTTGGGCGCTTCTTCAGTTTACTTTGCTCACGTGGCTTTTCACTGTGAAACTGTCGCACACATTTGGTTTTCTTCCTACATGGTTGGTTCTTACTTCCCTGTCCCTTCTTCTGATTCTTTCAGTCACTAATTGTTGGAGCACCACAGAGCTTAGTAGTGACTTTTTCCTGATTTTTTTTTTCACTCTTCTTTGGAGGCTTATCAAGTCTTATGAATTACATTTCATCTGCATTATGACTCCCAATTTTTCAAAAAAGTATTTTATTGAAATATGGTTGATTCACAACATTGTGTTATTTTCTACTGTATAGCAAATTGATTCCAATACACACGTATATAATTTTTCATGTTCTTTTCCATTATAGTTTTATCATAGGATATTGAATATAGTTCCCTGAGCTATATATATATATAATATATATATATTATATATATAGTAGGACCTTGTTGTTTAATCCGTTTCATATATAGTGAATATGAAGTTGGCTCCCAACCGCAACCTCACAATCCATGCCTCCTGCTTGGCAAGCGCAAGTCTATCGTCTATGTCTGTGCGACTCCCAAGTTACATTACATGTAATTATATTTCCACTCCAAATTTCTACCTTAAATTTTAACTTGTATTCCAATTCAACATTTCCACTACAGTACTTCTATTCTGTATCTCAAACTTAGCAAATTTATAGCTAAATTTCCATCAAAATATAGATTTCTATAAAACAAAGCCCTTGCTCTTCTTATAGTTTTTCCCTATGTTGGTTAAAGATGAATCTCATCTCTCTTCTTATTCAGACTGAAACAACCATCTTGACTCTTCTATTTTTCCTAGCCTCCCAAAGGAAGGCTCTTGTAGGCTCTACTTTCAAATATATTGATCTGTCCAGCATCTGACTACTTCACGTTTATTGCTATCTGTCCAATCAATTCAGCTTGTCCTGCTGCCTCGTTTGAGTCCTTTCAATGTGTTTTTAAGCCAAGGCGATCCTGATAAAGTCCTTCAAAGTCCCCCACTTCTCTCAGGAATTAAGCTAAGTCTTTAGAATGGCTGAGAGCCGCATGCCCGGCTTCTTCTCTGACCTTCTGTCCACTGTGTCACACTTACTTAACTGGACCCAACGAAGCCAGGCCTCCTCTTGCTCCTCGGAAATCTTACACATGCTCGCATCTTAAGGCGTCTGATCTAGCTGTTTCCTCTTCCTTACAGCTCTCCTCCATCACATGTTTCTTTCAATAGTCTATCTTAGATTGAGCCCATCTTGATAAAACCATCTACAATTGCAAGCTTTCTTCCTCACTTTTGATCCCTTCCCAAATCTGCTCTTTATTTGACTACATCTCTTACACGCATAGTATTGATTATTTCTTTTCAATATTCCCCCACTCCCAGAAGAGTGTCTGGTACATAGTAGACCTTATTAAATGTTTGCTTGGTGTCGAACTAATTATTCTCGATGTGCCTTATCTTCCATACACTGTAAGCTCTTTCCCTTCTTTCCACAAACAGATAGCTCCCCAAAGGTTTCCCATGTATCTACACAGGAATACAAAGATGAGTACAATGGCCCTGTCCACTGGGAGACTATAATTTTGTAAGAGAAGCAGGTTAAGAATTCTATTGTAATTAAATACCATGCCAAATGTGTGATAATAGCTCTGGGAATGTGAGCCTGGCTAGGAGATTCAGGGACAGCTTTCTATAGAAGCTCTAACAATTAGGTTTGAAGTATGAGTTAGAGCTCACTAAGCAGACTAAACAGAAAGGGCATCTTATGAGTAAGGGAAACATGTCCACCCAAACCTGTTCATCACAGTAAGACCCAAGAGTAGGTTTCTTTCAAACTGTTTATTTTGTATTGGAGTATGGCTGATTAATAATGCTGTGATAGTTTCTGCTGGATGGCAAAGTGACTCAACTATAAGTGTCGATGTATCCATTCTCCCCCAAACTCCCCTCCCATCTAGGCTGCCACTTAACGTTGAGCAGAGTTCCCAGTGCTATGCAGTAGGTCCCTGTAGGCTCCATCTTAAATATTAACATAAGAGTACATTTTCTAAACTCAGAAAGGTAATTTCTGCACTGAAAATACATGTCACACATGGAGATGAATTTACTAGGAAGTCAGTGAAGCTTCAGGACTCCTCACATGCATGGGTTCCTTCCAAGAAAGGACCCTATCCGTGTGTTCACACAATCCTTGGTTGTTATTCTTCAAAAGGCTAAACTAAGGCATATTCACCTTCATTAATGAAAAATGAGGCAACTTTCCACTTTCCCTTCTTGCCACATTCCATCTCACATTTAGTGGTGTTGAAGTGGCTATGGGCACTTCTGGGGTTTAGCTAAGGGTGAGTTGAAAAGGGACACTTGTAGTGGAATACTTGGGTTTTCGATCACATTTGTGTATAGTTATCTCCGGGTGCTTCTAATCCCCCTCTGCCCACTTACTTACAGGTAGGCCATACAGCTGTATGAACTCTTTCCACCGGTCCCAGCCCAAGCTGTGGGTGTGGAGGATAAACAAAATTATGAAATGTACAAAGTCAGAAGATAATATGAGGAAGAAAGATCTTCTACTTTTCAGATTTGAAAAATTGTTAACTAGAAGATTAATCCACTTGCTCAAGATGAAACTGCACTGTTTCAGAAATGATAATGTAAAATTCATTATTTATCACAGCAGTAAGGGCATTAATACAAATTGAGCAGCAGATGTCCTCAATTTAAAAATTACTTAAGGTTCATGTTGAAGGAGGGAACATAAAAAGACCAAATTCTTACATTTTCTGTGTAAAAGAAACTTGATTTAGAAGCACATGATGGCATTAGTTTCGTAAGGCTGCCGACTTAAGAGATTTATTCTTCTCACTCTCTTGGTGGCTCTGAGTCTGAAATCAGGTGGCAGTAAGCTTGGTCTTTCTGGAGGCTCCGAGGGAGAATCTTGTGCTCGTGTGTGCCTGTGTGCTCAGTCCTGCCTGAGTCCTTGTGACCCACGGCCTGTAGCCCACCGGGCTCCTCTAAAGGAGGTCTGCCCCCCACCTCTCTCACAGCTCCTCGCTCTGGCCATCCTCAGCAGCTTTGTTTTGTAGACACATCACTCCAATCTCTACCTCTCTCTTCGTATGGTTTCCCTTGTGTCTCTCTCATGAGGACATCAATCACTGGATTAAGAGCTCACCCTAAATCCAAAATGATCCCATTTCCAAGTCCTTTTTGATCTCTGAGCTGGGAAGATCCCCTGGAGGAGGGCACGGCCACCCACTCCAGTGTTCTTGCCTGGAGAATCCCACAGACAGAGGAGCCTGGCGGCCTCCAGTCCATGGAGTCTCAAAGAGTTGGCTGCGACTAAGTAACTAACACTTTTCACTTTCGAAGTCTATGATTTAGTTAGAGCTACAAAAACCCCTATTTTCAAATAAGGTCACTTTCACAAGTACCAGGGGTTAAGACATAGACACTGATTTTTTTTAGGGGGCACAATTCAACCTACCAAAGTGACATTACCAATAATGACAGTTCCAAAACTGAAAGAAGCATCTATACACTATGATTTTGGTTAATCAGGCTAGGTAGAAAAAAGATCAAGTTATTCCTATGTTCCTCCTTTTTTAAAAATTTTTAGCTGATTCACTTTCTTTTTAGACTAAATTTTTTAAATTAATTTATTTTAAATTGAAGGATAATTGCTTTACAATACTATGTTGGTTTCTGCTATATATCAATAAGAATCAGTGATAATTATACATCAGTCCACTCCCTCTTGAACCTCTATTAAAATTTGTGTTTCTAAACTTTATATGATGTGTTTGAAGACTATGCAATCAAAAACTATAGAAGAAAGTATATTGTGTTAAGCAGTTAAATAATAAAATTCTTAGGATATTTTTCCAGACAGGTGATGTCAGTTGTCATTCTAAGCTTTTCAAATTTCTAAATTATAGCTTTTATCAGTCTAAATATTTACTTTCATGTCTAATCATGTATTTATATTTTTGCACTATTTTTCTCCAAAAAGAGCCCCCACACTATAGATGCTTTGGGCACAAGCTTATAAAACATATTCACAAAATGGACATCACAGAAGATGATTCCTGCCCCATAATGTTCTTATTTTTCTAACCTGTGTTTTCGTTCTCCATTCAGTCTCCATTGTTTGGTGCACTTGAGCATACAAATATGCTCAAAACCAGTCCTAGAGAGTGATCATTTATGTAAATTACCGGGTTACAAAGGTTTTTTTTTTTTAATCAAAATTCCTTTTAGTTTACCTCTAAAAGAATGAGAAAGAGTTTTTGTAGTCTTACCATCAGCCAATCAGGAAAATGTTGCTTCAAAAGTTTACATGTGATTATCTGAGGGACAGTGCAGTTGTTTTATTGCATATTTTGCTGGAATCCTGGACCTCAGTTATAAATAAAAGCTTCCTCACAGCACGTGGGTCCTTGGATCCATTCCATTTTCTCCAAGTAGGTGTGTGGGAAGTGTGTGGGTAACAGGGCGTGAGGATTCTGATGAGATCATTTTTCTTTTGCAGAAAAAAACATCACTTTGTTGTACACCTGAAGCTAACACAGTATTGTTAACCAACTCTACTCCAATACAAAATAGAAAGTTAAAAAACAAAAGAAGCACCTGAGTTCCCCTTGTTCCGGCATGTAGCTCTTGTGTTTTAACATTACCAAAGAGTCCTTTCCTAAGTGGGAACTAGTTTCAGGCATTTAAGATTGTTAGCGATCTTTTAAAAGTGTTGAATGCTTTGTTGATAAGAATTCCTTTGGGCCTTCCCTGGGGGCTCAGTCAATGAAGAGGCTTCCTGTAGTGCAGGAGACCCATGTTTGATCCCTGGGTTGGGAAGACTCCTCTGGAGAAGGAAATGGCAACCATCTCTAGTATTATTGCCTGAAAAGCCACGGGCAGAGGAGCCTGGTGGGCTACAGTCCCTGTGGTGGCAAGAGTCGGGCACGACTTAGTGCCTAAAGCAGCAGAAATACTGAGAGAGACTGTCTTGCTTCTTCAGAAAATCCACCATCATTCTGTCGATATGATACCGACATTTATTGACAGAACAAACACTCATGAAGGAGCATTATTAATTAAAAGTAAAAGGAACAACCTTTTTTTTTTTTTTTGAAGGGCAGACTACACTGTAGCCCTGTTTTTTAGAGCATAATACTCTGAAACGCCAATACTGTGGCCACCTGATGCTAAGAACTGACTCATTGGAAAAGACACTGATGCTGGGAAAGATTGAAGGTGGGAGGAGAAGGGGAGGACAGAGGATGAGATGGTTGGATGGCATCACTGACTCGATGGACATGAGTTTGAGCAAGCTCTGGGAGTTGGTGATGGACAGGCAAGCCTGGCATGCTGCAGTCCATGGGGCCACAAAGAGCTGGATGTGACTGAATTGAACTAATCACTGTATTATCCAACTAAATTCTTGAAAAGGAAGTATAACATTTTTACTGGCGATATTTAAGTGGCATGGAAATATGTGGAAGACTGGGTGGCTCAGTGGTAAAGAAGCTGCCTGCCAAAGCAGCAGACGAAGGTTCAATCCGTGGGTCAGGAAGATCCCCTGGAGGAGGAAATGGCAACCCACTCCAGTATCTTGCCTGGAAAATCCCATGGACAGAGGAGCCTGGTGGGCTACAGTTGTTGGATAGCAAAGAGTCGAACACGACTGAGTGTCTGAGCATGAGAAGAGAATAAGAAATGTGATGACTGCTTCATTTTTCAATTTCTTTTTATTACTGCTATATTTAATAATTAGTAGAAAAGCTTTAGAAAACATTTTCCTAACTTTAATTCTCACGAAACAACTTTATAGATTTATTCAATTATGAAAGATTTTTTCTCTTCTAGAAATTAAAGCTAAAATCTATCTTTTAATGTCCAAAACAGAAAGATTAAAGTATCTTCTCTTTCTTTAGTCATGCTAAATACATTATGTATGTGTGCATCCAATTTTAAAGAAATGGAATGGGATCAAAGTCACAGATGATAAGAGGAAATTTATATGAATGACCAGCATCTAAGACTCCCAGAGAATCCTCAGTAATAAAATTTTAATGCCTATGAGGTGATGCATGAAGGTAATTTGAAAGGAAAAACTAAACTCATTGATAAATTATTTTCTAGTTGGACAAATTCCCTGAAGGATCAGAACACATGGAAGCATAGTCTTCTTTCAGAGGCAATTGTGTTGATTATGTGACCATAATTTAGTTAAATATTCGTACTTCTAACTCTCTGCAGACATTCGGATGATTCTTACCTGCCGGCACTTCCTCGAACGTCCTTCTTTAGTTCAGCCTTTATTTAACACCTTTTTGTTTGTTTGTTTGTTTGGTTACAACCAAATTCTCTTCCACTTAGACTCTTAAAATGGAGTGTCACTGAAGGGACTTCAAGGATTTGTTAATAGCTTCCATTTCAGTTTCACAATTTAGACTCAAATGTAAACCACTGATAAAACTCTTCAGATTAGAAAAGAAGATTTATTTCCTTTAAGGAAATGAAAACTTCAGAATGTTCAGCTAGTAAATTTTCTTTTATTTTTTAAATTAAGGAAACATTGGTTTATAACATTACGTTTCCCGTGTACAATACTGTATTTTCACTTCCGTACACATTACAGCATATTCACCACAAAACTTCAGTTTCCATCGTCACCATACTGTTGACCCATGTAACCCATTTTACTCTCTCCCCAACCTCTCTCCCCTCTGATAACCACCATTCTATTCTCTATATCTATGTGTTTGTTTTTTGCTTTGGTTCATTCGTTAACTTTTTATTTAATATCATGTAGATATTCCACATCTGAGTGAGATCATATGGTATTTGACCTTTATCCATCTGATTTACTTCATCTAACAGCACCCTCAAGTTTCATCCTTGTTGCTGCAGATGGCAAGATTTCATTCTCTTATGCAGCTGAGTGGTATTCTTTTGTGTGTCTCTGTACATCTTATCTATTTATCCATCGATAGACACTTAGTTTGCTTCCATATCTTGGTTATTATATACAATGCTGTTTTTTTAGCGACCCCATGGACTGGAGCCTACGAGGCTCCTCCGTCCATGGGATTTCCCAGGCAAGAGTACTGGAGAGGGGTGCCACTGCCTTCTCCTCACTGTCTCCTGGAGTTTGGTCAAACCCATGTCCACTGAGTTCATGATGACGTACCATCATCTCATCCTCTGTCACGTTCTTCTTCTCTTGCCCACAATCTTTCCCAACCTCAGGGTCTTTTCCAGTGAGTCAGCTATTTGCATCAGGTGGCCTAAGTATTGGAGTTTCAGCTTCAGCATCAGTCCTTCCAAAGAACACCCAGGACTGATCTCCTTCAGAATGGACTGGTTGGATCTCCTTGCAGTCCAAGGGACTCTCAAGAGTCTTCTCCAACACCACAGTTCAAAAGCATCAGTTATTTGGCACTCAGCCTTCTTTATGGTCTGACTCGCCCTTTGGTACATGACTACTGGAAAAACCATAGCTTTGACTATGGGTACCTTTGTTGGCAAAGTGACATCTCTGCTTTTACACTGTCTTGGTTGGTCATAGCTTTTCTTCCAAGGTGCAAGCGTCTTTTAATTTCATGACTGCAGTCATTGTCTGCAGTGATTTTGGAGCCCAAGAAAATAAAATCTGTTTCTGTTTTCACTTTTCCCCCATCTATTTCCCATGAAGTGATGGAACTGAATGCCACGCTCTTAGTTTTTTGAATGTTGAGTTTTAAGCCAACTTTTTCACTCTGCTCTTTCACTTTCATCAAGAAGCTCTTCAGTTCCTCTTCACTTTCTGCCATAAGTGAAAGTGAAAGTAAAGTCGCTCATTCGTGTCTGACTCTTTGCCACCCCATGGACTGCAGCCTACCAGGCTCCTCCGTCCATGGGATTTTTCAGGCAAGAGTGCTGGAGTGGGTTGCCATTGCCTTCTCCAGGGGATTTTCCTGACTCTGCCGTAAGGGTGGTGTCATCTGCATATCTGAGGTCATTGTATTCCTCCCAGCAATCTTGATTCCAGCTTGTGCTTCATCCAGACCAGTATTTTGCATGATATACTCTACATATAAGTTAAATAAGCAGCGTGGCAGTATACAACCTTGATGTACTCCTTTCCCCATTTTGAACCAGTCTTTATTCCATGTCCAGTTCTAACTGCTGCTTCTTGACCTGCCATATGAGTTTCTTAGGAGGCAGGTAAGGTGGTTTGGTATTCCCATCTCTTGAAGAATTCTCCAGTTTGTCCTGATCCACACAGTCAAAGGCTTTAGCATAGTCAATGAAGCAGATTTTTTTTTTTTTTTTTTTTGGAATTCCCCCTTTTATTTTTTCTACGATCCAGCAGATGTTGGCAATTTGACCTTGGGTTCCTCTGCCTTTTCTGAGTCCAGTGTACATTTGGAAGTTCTTGGTTCATGTACTGTGAAGCCTGTCTTGAAGGATTTTTAACATTACCTTGCTAGCATGTGAAATGAGCACAACTGTATGCTAATTTGAACATTCTGTAGCATTGCCTTTCTTTGAGATTGGAATGACAAGTGACTCTTTCCATTGCTGGGGCCACTGTTGAGTTTTCCAAATTTGCTAGCATACTGAGTGTATTATTATTTTAATGTGTGGTTGTGTTCAGTTTGCCAATATTTTGTTGAGGATATTTATTTCTAAGTTCACGAGAGATGTTGATTTGTAGTGTGTGTGTGTGTGTGTGTGTGTGTGTGTGTGTGTGTGTGTGTGAATTGTCCTTGCCCGGATCTGATATCTGAGTAACTTTGACCTTGAAAAATGGTTTAAGAAGCATTGCCTCATCTTCAGTTTTAAGGAAGTATTTAAGAATAGTTATTAAATCTTTGAGTGTTTTGTTGAGTTTATCTGTGAAGCCATATGGTCCTAAACTTTTATTTTGAGGAGGTTTTTGAATACTGTTGCAATTTCCTTACTAGTAATCAGTCTCTTTGGATGTTTCTAATTCTTCATGATTCAGACTTGGAAGGCTTATAATTAGAAGAATGTATAAATTTTTCTAAGTTTTACAGTGTTGGTGTGTAAGTATTCGTGACATTCCTTAGAATCCCTTTTTGTTTCTGTGATAGCCGCAGTTATCTCTCATCTTGCATTTCCGTGCTGTTTCTCGGTCCTGTCCTCCTTTGTGACCCCATGAACTGTAGCCCATCTGGCTCCTCTGCCAGGGGGATTTTCCAGGTAAGAATACTGAAGTGGGTTGCCACTTCCTAATTTCACTTATTTGAGCTTTCTCTCTGTTTCATAGTGAGTCTAGGTAAAGGTTTGTCATTTCAAAGAACCAGTTCTTAATGTCATTGACTTTTTCTATTGCTGTCTTAGTCTCTATTTCATTTCTGTTCTGATCTTTATTATTTCCTTTTTTTTCTAACTTTCATTTTTGTTCTTCTTCCTCTAGTTCCTTTGGGTGCAAGTGTACATTGCTTATTCGGGGTTTTCTTGTTTCCTGAAGTGGGCTAGCACTACTGAGATAAGCTTGCCTGTTAGTGTGGCTTGTGCTGCATCCCACAGACTTTGGTATGTCATACTTCAATTTTCGTTTGTCTTCAGCTATTTTAAATAATTGCTCCTTTGATTTCTTCTTTACTCAATTGTTGTTTAGTAGCATGTTTAGTCTCCACATATTTGTAATATTTCCAGATTTCTTCTTATAATTTATTTCAAGTTTTATACCATTGTGATTGGAAAAGATGTTTGATATATTTCAATTTTCTTATATTTATTGATAATTGTTTTGTGTCTCAATATATGGTCTATTCTTGAGAATGTTCCATGAGTATGTGAGAATAATCCATCCTGCATTGGGATGGAATATTCTGAGTAAATCTATTAACTACATCTGGTCTAATGTTTCATCTAAGGCTTCTGTTTTCTTGTTGACTTTGTCAGGATAATCTATCCATTAATGCAAGTAGGGTGGTAAAGTCCCCTGGTATTATCATTGAGTTGCTGGCAATCTCACCCTTTAGCTGTGTTAAAAATTGCTTTGTATATTTTAGTGTTTCTATGTTATATACATATATATTAATAACGGTTATGTCTGCTTGATGGATTTTCTGCTTTATCATTATATAATGTGAATCTTTGTCTTTATTCACCTTTTTTGGCTTGAAGTCTATTTTATCTGATATAACTATGGTGACATAATTATGCACCCTATATAGTTATGCACCCTGTCTTAGCTGACATTTTCTTAGAATATTATCTTCTATCTTTTATTTTTGACATTATGGTTGTCTTTAGAGCTGAGATTAACCTCCTGGAAGCAGCATATGGTTGTCCTGTTTATTAATGTATCCAATCACTCTGTGTCTTTTGATTGGTGAATTCAACCCATTTACATTTAGGGCGACTATTGATAAACAAGGATTTAGTACTGCCATTTTAAATTTGTTTTTCTGGTTGTTCTATATCTTCATTATTCATTCTTTCATTTCTGCCCACCATTTTAAGTTATTGGTCTTCTATGATGTTTTCCATTTTCCATTTTTTAAATGTTTTGTATGTTTTCTCTAAGTTTATGTTTTGTGTTTACATGAAGTTTGTATAAAATGCAGCAAAGATAAGAGAACCTTTTTCTTCAGACAGCGTCTTATCTTTATTTCCAGTGTGAGTCCTGGTCTCTTCCTCTTCCCTTTCTATGTTTTTGTTGCCAACAATTATTCCCTTCTATGCTGCAATTTCATTACCAAGTTGATGTAGCTATAGCAATTTATACTGCTTTCCCCTTAACCTTTATGCTACAGTGACGTGTTTAACAGCATATCCTAATTTTGAGCTGTGGTTTTTGATTCTGTCCATCACCTTGGTCAAAGTTCTATGTATTTCTGACTTTTGTTTCAGGTAAAAGAACTCCTTTCAATATTTCTTGTAAGGCAAGTTTCATGGTGATGAACTCTCTCAGTTTTGTCTGTTGAAGCCTTTATTTCTTCTTCACAACTGAATGATAACCTTGGTTTATAGAGTATTCTGAATTGACAGTTTTTATCTTTCAGTGTTTTGAGTATGTCATTCCAATCTTCTCTGGCCTGTAGAGTTTCTGCTGAGAAACCTGTTGACAGCCTAATGGGGATTCCTTTATAGGTTACCATCCTTTTTTCCCTAGCTGCCCTGAAAAATTCTGTCTTTGTTGTAATTTTTGACACTTTTAATATAATGTGCCTTAAAGGAGGTCTTTTCTACATTGAGGTAATTAAGTATTCTCTTAACTTCACGGGCTTGCATATCTGGTTTCTTTCAAGATTTGGGAAGTTCTCCACTCTTGTTTCTTTAAAGAAACTCTCTGCTCCCTACTCCCTCTCCTCTCCTTGTGGGAATCCCATTATCTTAATGTTCCCTTTCATAATGGGATTATTCTCACAGAACTTCTTAATTCTTCAGTATCTTAGTTCTTTCTTCCCTTCTGCCTGTGTATTTCTGGATTTCTATCTTGCAGCCAGCTAATTCCTTCTCCCGTGTGGTCTGCTCTGTTTCCACTGCTTTCTACTGTGTTCTTCATCTCCTTTGATTTCCTTCAGTTCCATTACTTTCGTTTGGTTCTTTTTAGGTGTTTCAGTCTCTCTGACAAGGTATTCCTCCTGTCTGTTAGTTTTGCTCCTGAGCTCACTGTGCTGCCTTTCTGAGTTTTCTTGTAGCAGACTGTGTTTCTTTCTAACAGCCATTTTGAATTCTCTGTCAGTTAGATTGCACTCTTCTGTGACTTTTAAGTTTAATTTCTGGAGAATTTTCATTTTCTTTTTATGAAACCATATTCAGTTCAGTTCAGTCGCTCAGTCGTGTCCGACTCTTTGTGACCCCATGAATCACAGCACTCCAGGCCTCCCTGTCCATCACCATCTCCCAGAGTTCACTCAGACTCACGTCCATCGAGTCTGTGATGCCATCCAGCCGTCTCATCCTCTGTCGTCCCCTTCTCCTCCTGCCCCTAATCCCTCCCAGCATCAGAGTCTTTTCCAATGAGTCAACTCTTCCCATGAGGTGGCCAAAGGACTGGAGCTTCAGCTTTAGCATCATTCCTTCCAAAGAACACCCAGGGCTGATCTCCTTCAGAATGGACTGGTTGGGTCTCCTTGCAGTCCAAGGGACTTTCAAGAGTCTTCTCCAACACCACAGTTCAAAAGCATCAATTCTTCAGCGCTCAGCCTTCTTCACAGTCCAACTCTCACATCCATACATGACCACTGGAAAAAACATAGCCTTGACTAGACGGACCTTAGTCAGCAAAGTAATGTCTCTGCTTTTGAATATGCTATCTAGATTGGTCATAACTTTTCTTCCAAGGAGTAAGCGTCTTTTAATTTCATGGCTGCAATCACCATCTGCAGTGATTTTGGAGCCCAAAAACATAAAGTCTGACACTGTTTCCACTCTTTCCCCATCTATTTCCCATGAAGTGATGGGACTGGATGCCATGATCTTCGTTTTCTGAATGTTAAGCTTTAAGCCAACTTTTTCGCTCTCCTCTTTCACTTTCATCAAGAGGCTTTTGAGTTTCTCTTCACTTTCTGCCATAATGGTGGTGTCATTTGCATATCTGAGGTTATTGATATTTCTCCTGGCAATCTTGATTCCAGCTTGTGTTTCTTCCAGTTCAGCGTTTCTCATGATGTACTCTGCATAGAAGTTAAATAAGCAGGGTGACAATATACAGCCTTGATGTACTCCTTTTCCTATTTGGAACCAGTCTGTTGTTCCATGTCCAGTTCTAACTGTTGCTTCCTGACCTGCATACAGGTTTCTCAAGAGGCAGGTTAGGTGGTCTGTTATTCCCATCTCTTTCAAAATTTTCCACAGTTTATTGTGATCCACAAAGTCAAAGGCTTTGGCATAGTCAATAAAGGAGAAATAGGTGCCTTTCTGGAACTCTCTTGCTTTATCGATGATCCAGCGGATGTTGGCAATTTGATCTCTGGTTCCTCTGCCTTTTCTAAAACCAGCTTGAACATCAGGGAGTTCATGGTTCACATATTGCTGAAGCCTGGCTTGGAGAATTTTGAGCATTACTTTACTAGCATGTGAGATGAGTGTAATTGTGCGGTAGTTTGAGCATTCTTTGGCATTGCCCTTCTTTGGAATTGGAATGAAAACTGACCTTTGCACTGTGTTTTTTTCATGGTGTTTCACAACTTGTTTCTCTGCCAGTACACTGAAGTAGTGAAATCTTTCTCTTTGTGGTAAAGTTTTTATTTTTACTTGATTCTAACAATTCAGCAAAACACTGGCTCTCTCTATATGTAGATATGATGCTGGTGGTTTAGCCACTAAGTCGTGTCTGACTCTTGCGACCCCATGGACTGTAGCCCCCCAAGCTCTTCTGTCCATGGGATTCTCCAGGCCAGAATACTGGAGTGAGTGCCATTTCTTTCTCCAGAGCATCTTCCCGACCCAGGGATTGAACCAGGCCCCCCGCATTACAGGCAGATGATTTACCAACTGAGCTATGAAGGAAGTGCATATATATAGATATTGATTCTAAAGATTCTAACAAAACACCCACTCGATGGACGTGAGTGTGAGCTAAGCCCCGGGAGCTGGTGATGGACAGGGAGGCCTGGGTGCTGCAGTCCCGGGGATCACAGAGAGCTGGCCTCGCCTGAGCGGCTCAACTTCAGGTTAGTCCGTACTGGCCTTCTGTTTTCCGACAGATGGCGCGGCGGGGCAGGCTTTCGGTCGGCTGCGCGCGGCCTGCGCTCCCGTGGAGACCGCGCGCGCCCCCGCGGCCTCCGCCCGGCGCGGGCCCTCGTTCGCGTCCCCTCCGCCTCGGGGGTTTCCGTTGCCGGGGCCCCGGAGGCAGACGCCCCTGCCGGGGGAGGCGGAGGCCCGTGGCCCGGCGGACACGAGCGCAGGCGGGCTCTCGGCAGGTGGCCGGTGGCGCCCCGGCGGGGAGCAGGGTCGGGGCCGGAGCTCCGCGCGCGGCCCCGATGCCCCGGGTCCTCCTGCCCACGGCGCTCACAGGGCCCCCGCCTGCTCTGCGCGCCCAGGGAGCGGACCGATGGGCGGGAATCCTCGGGCTGCGGCGCGGCCGCGGCGCCTGAGTTACGGAGCCTCCCCGCTTGTGGACGGAAGGGGGCAGGCCGTGGGAGCCTCTTAAGCCACCGTGGTGCTGACATCAGTCCCGTCATGAGTTTTATTTTTTATTTTTTATTGAAGAGAAAATATTTATTATTATTATTATTTTGTTTGTTTTTAATTTTAAAATGAGTTTTAAAACCAAAGGGCACGTCACAACTCGGTATAAAATGAATGATTAGTATTTTTATAGTTCACATTAAATTACTCTTGTCATTATAGTCAAGATGCCGTAGTGAATTAAATAGAAATTTAAAAATATTTACTTAACCTTTCTCCTTTATACAGTTAGCTTTATCACCGTAAAAGGTCATAATGATTTTCATCCGCATTAACATTTGAGATGTTTCATTTGGATCTGTTCATATTGTGCCAGATTTCTGCCAATATCTGATGCTTATAACACGATTCTTAATATGTCATCTCAGTTGATCGACAAATTATTTTTAGCACCTTCACTTCAGTTTAGTTCAGTCCCTCAGTCGTGTCCGATCCTTTGCGACCCCATGAATCGCAGCACTCCAGGCCTCCCTGTCCATCACCAACTCCCAGAGTTCACCCAAACTCTTGTCCATCGAGTCCACCGATGCCATCCAGCCATCTCATTCTCTGTCATCCCCTTCTCCTCCTGCCCCCAATCCCTCCCAGCATCAGAGTCTTTTTCAATGAGTCAATCGCATGAGGCGGCCAAAGTACTGGAGTTTCAGCTTTACCATTAGTCCTTCCAAAGAACACCCAGGACTGATCTCCTTTAGAATGGACTGGTTGGATCTTCTTGCAGTCCAAGAGACTCTCAAGTGTCTTCTCCAACACCACAGTTCAAAAGCATCAATTCTTCGGTGCTCAGCTTTCTTCACAGTCCATATTTCACATCCATACATGACCACTGGAAAAACCATAGCCTTGACTAGACGGACCTTTGTTGACAAAGTAATGTCTCTGCTTTTGAATATGCTATCTAGGTTGGTCATAACTTTCCTTCCAAGGAGTAAGCGTCTTTTAATTTCATGGCTGCAGTCACCATCTGCAGTGATTTTGGAGCCCCAAAAAATAAAGTCTGACACTTTTCCACTGTTTCCCCATCTATTTCCCATGAAGTGATGGGACCAGATGCCATGATCTTAATTTTCTGAATGTTGAGCTTTAAGCCAACTTTTTCGCTCTCTTTCACTTTCATCAAGAGGCTTTTAGTTCCTCTTCACTTTCTGCCATAAGGGTGGTGTCATCTGCATATCTGAGGTTATTGATATTTCTCCCAGCAACCTTGATTCCAGCTTGTGCTTCTTCCAGCCCAGCGTTTCTCGTGATGTACTCTGCATATAAGCTAAATAAGCAGGGTGACAATATACAGCCTTGATGTACTCCTTTTCCTATTTGGAACCAGTCTGTTGTTCCATGTCCAGTTCTAACTGTTGCTTCCTGACCTGCACCTTGGTTTGTATTTATTCATTATTGTTGTTTTTCTATTAACTCAATGTAGAAAATATCCTCCTCACTAGGTACCTAGGCAGCAGAATAAGAACATATCAGAGTAGTCATTCATAATTAGACTTCCTACATTTTTTAAATTAAAAAAATTTTTAATAGGTAGATGATTGTTTTACAGCGTTGTCCTGGTTTCTGCTGTACAACAGTGTGAATCAGCCCCCAAAAAAGTGTATATATATATACACACATATATACATATATACATATACATATATATATATATACACATAATGGACTTTCCAGGTGGTGCTAGTGGTGAAGAACCCACCTGCCAACACAGGAGACATAACAGACATGGGGTATGATCTCAAGGTTGGGAAGATTAGCTGGAGAAGGGCTTGGCAACCCACACAGCATCCTTGCCCGGAGAAGCCCATGGACAGCAACGTAGCCACTTTCCCTCCCAGCCCTCTAGGTCATGGTGGAGCACAGGCTGAGCTCCCTGCCAGCTACCTGTCCACAGTGGTGGTGCGAGTCTGCCAGCGCTCCTCTCTCAGTCCCTCCCACCTTTTCCCTCCCCCACTGTGTCCACAGGTCTGGTCCGTAGTCTGCATCTCTATTCCTGTCCTGCAAATGGCTTCCTAAGCACCATTTTTCTAGAACCTTCATTATTTTTCATTAAAGCTTTTGTTTTCCCATTTTTGAATCTGGCTGAGGGAGTATTTAATTCGCAAATTTAGAAAAAAGACTTCGAGTCAGACATATCTAACAAACTCAAAAAGTCTGGTCAATTTTCCTTTATGTAGCAGCACCGTCTTGATGATTGACTGACGCATCACATTTATGCAGGCAGCGTGGTTGTTCATGAGTTTTGCTCCATTACAGCTGCTTTACACTCAGTGTGCAGACCTATCTGGACTTCCCTGCTGTCCCAGTGGCTTAGAATCCATCCTGCAATGCAGGGATGTGGGGTCAGGCCCTAGTTGGGGAACTAAGACCCACATGCCGTGGAGCAACCACTGAACCCTCGTGCCAGGACTTGAGAATCTGTGCATTGCAGCGAAAGATCCTCATGCAGCAACCAAGACCCAACGCTGCCAAAATAAAAGAGCCTGTGTGTATAGGGGCCTATCTGTAGGGTTAGAGTGGGGCTTTTCTGGTAGCTCAGTTGGTGAGGAATCTGCCTGCAGTGCAGGAGACCCAGCTTCGTTCCCTGGGTCAGGAAGAGTCCCCTGGAGAAGGAAATGGCAAACCACTGCAGTATTATTGCCTGAAAACCCGTGGACAAAGGAGGCTTGCTATAATTAACAATGTTTTTTCCAGTTGTGTATCAGTTAACTATGGCCACAATAACTTTGGGTAACAAGCCACCCCGAATGCACTGGCTTAAAACAAAGCATTTACTTTTACTTGCACACTTACTTTTAGCATTAACTTTCACATACGTTCACTGTAGGTCAGTTGATCTAGACTAAGCTCAGCTGGGCTTGACTCCAAATCACAGGTTGAGTCCAAGTCAGGCTGGTGTGTCTCTTACCAGCTCTGTATCAGTGGACTATCCAAGAATGTTCTTTTCATGGTGTCTTAGTCTGTTCATGATGCTTAAAAAAAAAATAAAACACTGACTTCATGGCTTATAAACAGTAAAAATGTGCTACTTACAGTTCTGGAGACTGGATGGTTGACATCAGGGTGCCAGCTTGGCCAAATGAGGGCTCTCTTCAAGGTTGCAGACTTCTCACTGCACCTTCTTATGACAGAAGGCTCTAGGGATTTCTCTGAGGCCACTTTTTTAAGGCATTAATCTAATCCATGAGAGTGTGGAACACCCTCATAACTTAGGTACTTCCCAAAAGCCTCACCAGGTAATGCCATCACCTTTGGGGGTTAGGATTTTAACATACAGATTTTAGAGGGATACAAACATTCGGACCATAGCACATGGCAATGTCGAGAGCCTGGTTAGGCAAGTCCCACTACATGATCATATCTCAACCCTTTGTTTTTATCATGATTTCTACCTATCTACCTATCTATCTTTAATACATATATCAACAACCTCAGATATGCAGATACCACTCCAATGGCAGAAAGTGAAGAGGAGCTAAAGAGCCACTTAATGGGGGTAAAAGAGAAAAATGAAAGAGCTGGCTCGAAGCTTAACATGTGAAAACTAAGACCATGGCATCCAGTTGCGTCACCTCATGGCAAATAGCAGTTGAAAAAGTGGAAGGACTGACATTTCATTTTCTTGGGCTCCAAAACCACTGGGGACAGAGATTGCAGCCATGAGATTAAAATGTGAAGTGTGCTTTTGCTCCTTGGAAGCAAAGCTATGGCAAACCTGAAAGTGAAGTGAACTGAAGTCGCTCAGTCGTGTCCGACTCTTGCAACCCTGTGGACTGTGGCCCACCAGGCTCCTCCATCCATGGGATTCTCCAGGCAAGCATACTGGAGTGGGTTACCATTTCCTTCTCCAGGGGATCTTCCTGACCCAGAGATTGAACCCGGGTCTCCCGCATTAGAGGCAGATGCTTTAACCTCAGCCATCAGGGAAGCCCATGACAAACCTAGACAGTGTATTAAAAAACAGAGATATCACTTTGTTGACAAAAATCCGTATAGTCAAAGCTATAGTTTTTCCAGTAGTAATGTATGGATGTGAGAGTTGGACCATAAAGAAGTCTGAGTGCCAAAGAATTGGTGCCTTTGAATTGTGTTGGAGAAGACCCTTGACAGTCCCTTGGACTGCAAGGAGATCGCACCAGTCAATCCTAAAGGAAATCAACCCTGAATATTCACTGGAAGGACTGATGCTGAAGCTGAAGCTCCAGTGTGTTTTTACATCTGATATGAAGAGCTGATTCACTGGAAAATGACCCTGATGGCTGGGAAAGGTTGAAGTCAGAAGCAGTAGGGGTGGCAGAGGATGCAGAAGATAGCATCACCGACTCAACAGCTATGCATTTGAGCGAACTCCAGGGGGCGGTACAGGACTGAGGCGCTACAGTCCATGGGGCCACAGTTGGACACGACTTAGCAACTGAACAACAGCAGCATGCCATTGACCGCAGCGAGTCACGCAGCCACGACCAACTGCCCTGGGGTGGAAAGTATGCCCGCAGCAGCAAGGAAGGGAGAGGAAGTATTTGGCGAACATCATTTGGCTTATCATAATTTGGAGTTTCATTTTGTAAATTTATGGTCTAAAATTCACGGGTAGGCAGAGTCTGTCTTAAAACTTGTCCTTGGAAGGAATTTTTAGAAGAAATTCAGATGTAAGGCAAACTCAAGCCCTGTGCCCAGAGGGAATATTGCAGTGAGGCTCCATTTCACGTAAAATGTGTATTTATTTCAATGTAAAACAATAAGCTCAGGTGCAATTTGAACATTCAAAGAGAAAGATGCCAGCAATCAGCTGCTTAAATGAAGAGCATATGCACAAATTGGCGACATTCAACATTACCCTTCGGCATATTTGTGTGCTCTTTGGATCCAAGGTAATATATGCTCTTGACAGAAAATTCACTTTCTGTCAAGCTGCTCAGTTTTACCTCAGAGACTCCCTCTTCTTTAATGTCCTTCATGTGCGTTCACGGCTCATAGCTCTGTGATTCCTTTGGAAAAACGATCTTAAATAACGTGCTATGGATTTCTTGGTTGGATGTATAGAAGAAAGGACGAAATGAAGGGAGCTGTTTCCGGGGTGAAGGCTTTCCATTTTCTCCCCGGGTTAAGTGGCAGGGGGGCTTGTTGAGCCGTTAGAAGAGCCGCAAGTGGCAGACATGCTCTTGTCTAGACGGGGGGAGCAGGTGTTTGTTTACTTGGGACGTTCTGCGGGAGTATTTGGAATATCGAGGAAATGGAAAATTGCTCTTTTCCCAGCAAGTCTGAGGTGTCAGATAGTCCTAAAACCCTCCCATCAGTTAACGACTGCACTGTAAAATCTACTGTTTGAGAAACACAAGAATAAAATTGATGTCCCCTTTCTGGTAGTGTAATAGCCAACTGAATTACTTAATATATTTTATACTCCCCTTCCCTTCTCATACACATACTGTATTAAAATTTCATTAGCTAAGTGGAAGAATGAGCCCGCCTTTAGCACAATGGGAATTTTAGATTATAAATGTCAGTGTTTATTGCGAGGCATAATGCATGTAACACTTCTGCAAGGCTGTTCAGTGTATCATGAGACAGGTTTTGTAAGTCATAGTTTGCTCACTTCCTTACTGTGATGCAAAGTAGATGTTACATACAAAGAAAAAACTGAGTCATGTCTTATGCTGGGGTATGTGCCTTGAAAACATATTGGGTTTTAACTTTGCCAGTACATACGTATGCATCAAATGTACAACTTACAAGATGTATTCTTAAAAAGGAAAGTGAACTCTCTAAATCAGGATTCTGGGTTGACTAACAGAGAGAAAATCCTTTCCCATGAATTTTCTGGGACTTAGACTTATTATTTTTAGATTGCATCTGATGCTCTGTTTCAGGGACTGGATACTTTTGGTGACTCATTTTAAGAAATGGAATTTGGATGGTTTGACAATAGCACTTCAACTTTAGTGTACTTTTGAAATAAGAACCCAGTTCAACCTTAGCTCTTGTCTTTTAAGAATTTGAAAATACTTTAAGAATTTGTTTTAAATTTGCATGATATTTTAATCACTTCAAGACACAATTTCCAAAACAAAAGACCTGGTACTTTGGGGAAACTTAATAGGTTTTTGAGTTGAAGTGTTGAAAGTTGAAGACTGTTTGAAAGTTGTCTGGAGTTGATGCTTTGAGTTCTGGATTTTAGTTCCATTGGTATGCTGGTGCAGGCAGTAATAATATCAACTACCTATGTGTTTATCCAGAACTTTCTGAATTCCACAGTCTTAATCTGTAAATGAGAATAATCTTATTTCAAAGGGTTGGAGTGACAATAGAATAATTCAGAAAATATGAAATTACCTTTGAAAGATTAAAATACTATACAAATGTGTGGGTAAAACTAGGCACTTTTATACTGTGCTTTGACGTTTGGGGTAAAAACTTTACCATAATGGTGACTTTTGACTACAAATGTCTTAGTAGTGGTGATGGTGTTAAGGTGCTGAGTTGTGTCCAACCCTTTGAGACCCATAGACTATAGCATGTCAGACTTCCCTGTCCTTCATTATCTCCTGCAGTTTGCTCAAATTCACGCCCATTGAGTCAGTGATGCCATCCAACCATCTCATCCTCTGTCGTCCCCTTCTCCTCCTCACCTCAATCTTTCCCAGCATCAGGGTCTTTTCCAATCTGTTGGCTCTTCACATCAGGTGGCAAAGTATTGGAGCTTCAGCTTCAGCAACGTCCTTCCAATGAATATTCAGGACTGATTTCCTTTAGGATGGACTTGTTGGATCTCCTTGCAGTCCAAGGGACTGTCAAGAGTCTTCTCCAACACCACAATCCGAAAGCATCTGTTCTTTGGCACTCAGCCTTCTGTATGGTCCAACTCTCATACCTGTATGTGACTACTGAAAAACCATAGCTTTGACTATACAGACCTTTGTTGTCAAAGTGATGTCTCTGCTTTTTAATACACTGTCTAGGTTTATGATAACTTTCCCTTCCAAGGAGTATGTATCTTTTGTTTCCATGGCTGCGCACCCTCAACATTGATTTTGGAGTCCAAGAAAATAAAATCTGTCACTGTTTCTACCTTTCCCCCTTCTATTTGCCGTGAAGTGATGGAACTGGATGCCCTGCTCTTGGTTTTATTCATGCTGAGTTTTAACCCAGGTTTTTCACTCTTATTTTCACCCTCTTCAAGAGGTTCTATAGCTCCTCTTCACTTTCTGGCATTAGAGTGGTATCATCTGCATATCTGAGGTTGTTGTTATTTCCCCCAGAAATTTTGATTCCAACTTGTGAGTCATTCAGGCCAACATTTAGCTTGATGTACTCTGCATATAAGTTAAATAAATAAGTTGACAATATACAGCCTTATCGTACTCCTTTCCCAGTTTTGAACCAATCAGTTATTCCATATAAGGTTCTAACTGTTGTTTCTTGGCCTGCATACAGGTTTCTCAGGAGACAGATAAGGTGGTCTGGTAGTCCTGTCTCTTTAAGAATGTTCCACAGTTTGTTGTGATCCACACAAAGGCTTTAGTATAGTCAATAAAGCAGAACTAGATGGGTTTTTTTTTGTTTGTTTGTTTTTTCTGAAATTCACTTGCTTTCTCTATGATCCAAAGAATATTGGCGATTTGAACTCTGGGTCCTCTGCCTTTTCTAAATCTGACTTGAACATCTCGAATACTTGGTTCACGGTCTGTTGAAGCCTGTCTGAAGGATTTTTACTATAACCTTACTAGCATGGGGCTTCCCTCATAGCTCAGTTGGTAAAGAATCTGCCTGCAATGCTGGACACCTGGGTTCAGTCACTGGGTCGGGAAGATCCCCTGGAGAAGGAAATAACAACCTACTCCAATAGTCTTGCCTAGAGAATCCCATAGACCGAGGAGCCTGGCAGGCTACAGTCAACGTGGTTGCAAAAGTCCGAGGGTCGGACACGACTTAGCGACTGAACCACCACCATGTATTTACTAACGTGCGCAATGAGCACAGTTGTGCGGGGGCTTGAGCATCCTTCGACATTGTCCTTCTTCGGGATTGGAATGAACGCTGACCTTTTCCAATCCTGCCGCCACTGCTGAGTTTTCCAGCTTTGCTGACATACTGAGTGCAGCACTTTCACTGCATGATCTGTTAGGACTTGAAATAACTCAGCTGGAATTCCATCATTTCTACTAGCTCTGTTTGCTGTAATGCTTCCTAATGCCAACTTGACTTCACCCTCCAGGATATCTGGCTCTAGGTGAGTGACCACGCCATCTTAGTTATCTGGGTCAGTAAGACCTTTTTTGTACAGTTCTTCTGTGTATTCTTGCCACCTCTCCTTAATCTCTTCTGCCTCTGTTAGGTCCTTACAGCTTCTGTCCTTTATCATGCCCATCCTTACATGAAATGTTCCCTGATCGCTCTGATTTTCTTCAAGAGAACTCTAGTCTTTCCACTGTTTGCTTCTACTTCGTTGCTTTGTTCATTTAAGACCTCTTTTCTCTCCTTGCTGTTCTCTGAAACTCTGCATTCAGTTGGGTCATCTTGCCCTTTCTCTCTGTTCCTCACTCCTCTCCTTTCCTCAGCTATTGGTAAGTCTTCTTAGACAATGACTGTGCCTTCACGCATTTCATTTTCTTTAGGGTGGTTTGGTCACTGCCTCCTGTACAATGTTATGGGCCTCTGTCCACAGTTCTTCTGGCGCTCTGTCTACCAGATCTAACCCCCGAATCTACTCATCACCTCCACTGTATAATCATAAAGGATGTGCTTTAGATCATATCTGAATGGCCTCGTGGCTTTCCCTACTTTCTTCAGTAAGCCTGGATTTTGCAATAAGGAGCTGATGATCTGAGCCACAGTCAGCTCCAGGTCTTGTTTTTGCTGACTATATAGAGCTTCTCCATCTTGGGCTGCAAAGTATATAATCAATATGATTGTGGCATTGACCATTTCGTGATGTCTATGTGAAGAGTCATCTTGCCGTGTCATTTTGTTGGAAGAGGATATTTGTTATGACCAGTGTATTCTCTTGACAAAACTCTGTTAGCCTTTGTCCTGCTTCATTTTGTACTCCAAGGCCAAACTTGCCTGTTACGTCAGGTATCTCTTGATTTCCTACTTTGACATTCCATCCCCGAAGACAAAAAGGACATTTGTGTGTGTGTGTGTGTGTAGTTCTAGAAGGTCTTGCAGGTCTTCAAAGAACTGGTCAACTTCATCTTCACTGTCCTCAGTGGTTGGGGCATAGACTTGGGTTGCTGTGATGTTGAATGGTTTGCCTGTCAAGGAACCAATATGGTTCTGTCATTTTTGACATCGCACCCAGGTACTGTATTTTGGACTCTTTTGTTGACTGTGAGAGCCACTTCATTTCTTCTAAGGGAGTCTTTCCCACAGTAGTAAATAAAACGGTCATCTGAATTAAATTCACCCATTCCAGTACGTTTTTAGTTTATTGATTTCTAAAATGTCAGTGTTCCCTCTTGCCATCTCCTGTTTGACCACGTCCAGTTTATCCTGGTTCATGGACCTAACCGTCCAGGTTCCTATGCAATATTGTTCTTTATAGCATTGGACTTTACTTTCACCACCAGACACGTCCACAAGTAAGTGTCATTTCCACTCTGGCCCAGCCACTTCGTTCTTCTGGAGCCATTAGTAACTGCCCTCTGCTCTTCCCTAGTGGCATATTGGACGTCCACCAACCTGGGGGTGGGGAGGGTGCTCACCTTCCAGGATCATCTCTTTTTGCCTTTTCATACTGTTCATGGGGTTCTTGAGGAAAGCATACTGGAGTGGTTTGCCAGGCCCTCCTCACTTGGACTGCGTTTTGTCAGGACCCTCCACCATGACCTGTCTGTCTTGGGTGGTCCCGCATGGCATGGCTCACAGTGTCATTGAGTTATGCCAGCCCCTTCACCGCAACAAGGCTGTGAGCCATGAAAAATCAAGAGTAAAGAGGTTTGAAAGTGAAAGTGTTAGCTGTTCGGTTGTATCTCCCTCTTTTTGATCCCATGGACCATAGCCTGCCAGGCTCCGCTTTCCATGGAATTCTCCAGGTAAGAAGGGTGGAGTTGATTGCCATTTCCTTCTCCAGGGGATCTTCCCAGCCCAGGGATTGACCCCCAGTCTCCTGCATGGTAGGCTGGTTCTGTATCATCTTAGCCACCAGTGAAACCCTGTCTAGGATCATATAAATACAATAAACCTTCAACAGACAGAGTCCAATTTATGTTACTGTTCTCACTACTCACTTTACTCATTTCTTTTTAGAAGGACAACCACATGAAATCTATCCTAGCCACAATAGAGCAATTTATATTTTTCCTAAGGTAATTATGTTTTAATTTCTATTGCAAATACAATACATGTTATATAAAATTAGGGAAATACATTTACACACACACACATAAATGCAGATAAAGCAAAAGTAAAAAATTGAAATCACCTATAATGAAAAACACGTTTTGAGATATAGCCTCCCAGTTTTATTTCAAGTACATGTTTGTATGTGTGTATATATAAAACAAACCCTTTTTTTCACACACACAAAAAAAGCTGTTTTGTGACTTTAAAAATTTACTTTCCACCTTGGACATTTTTCCAGGCCATGTGGTATTTTTCTTTTATGCATTTTTTTATGGCTGTTCACACTGTCATATGACTGTGCCATACTTTATTTTGGCTATTCCCTATTGTCAAATATTTAGCTGGTTTCCGTTTTTATTATTATGATCAATAGTGCTGCAGAGAACACTTCTACAGCAAGTTACTTCCCAGGAACTTGGTCTATTTCTGCACTTATTCAAGTTATCCTTTTCATTTTCCAGTGAAGTTTTATAACTTGCATAGGGCTTGGATGGCATATAGATGTATTTGCACACACATATACATTGCACTTTATTAAACTACCTTATTAGTTACTGCTTCTAGAAGTGTGATTTTAGACCTTCTTGGATTTTCCAGGTAGTTAGGAATGTCCAGCTCTGTCTCCTTTTAATAACTTTTTTGTCTTACTGCAGGAGCTTACACTAGAGGACGACGCTGAATAACGGTGACAATGGATATTGGCAGGTTGTTTTCACTTTTAGTGGTTACTCTTCTATTAAAACGTCAAATGCTGGTTTGAGATTAGTATTACTTATCATGTTAAAGAAGGTTAGCAATAAATTTTTTTAAGTATAGAATAGATGGTTGTAGAATGGAATTTATCAAATGCCCTTTTTGGCATCTGTCGGGACACTCATAGAGCTTTTGTCTTTTGGCCTAATGACAGGATTAGTTCTAACACAGGTCCGAGTAGTAGAGTTGACTGTGAAACTGCAGAATGAGGACTATACTCAGAGACAGAAAAAAAGTGCCGGCAATATAGGGTTCTGGAGCTTATGCAGTTAACCACCCTTTACAAGTCATTTACCTATTTTAAACTGTAGTTTCTTTATAATGGAAGCAATAAATGTCTCAGAGAACTAATACTATGGATACCGAAGGGCTTTTAAGACTGTGATGTTTTAAGTATCAGGATCTCCTCTATAATTTCGTTTTGCTACACCCTTCTTCCTAATGGAGAAGGAAATGGCAACCCACTCCATTATTCTTGCCTGGAGAATCCCATGGCCAGAGGAGCCTGGCAGGCTTTATAGTCCATAGGGTGGCAAGGGTTGGACACGATTAAGATACTAAACCACGCACCCGCCCTAGTCAGTTTTCAGGGCTTCCCTTGTGGCTCAGTTGGTAAAGAATCCGCCTGCAGCACAGGAGACCTGCGTTTAATCCCTGGGTTGGGAAGATCCCCTGGAGAAGGGAAAGACTATCCACCCCAGGATTCTTTCCTGGAGAATTCCATGGACTGGGGAGGAATTCCATGGACGGAGGACCTTGGTGGGTTACAGTCCATGAAGTCACAAAGAGCTGGACACGTCTGAGTGACTAAACAACTTACAGTCAGTTTCCAAAGTCCAAAGATGAACATGGGGTTCAGTTCACTTCAGTCACTCAGTCGTGTCTGACTCTTTGTGATCCAATGAACCACAGCACAGCAGGCCTCCCTGTCCATCACCAACTCCTGGAGTCCCCCCAAACCTATGTCCATTGAGTTGGTGATGCCATCCAACCATCTCATCCTCTGTCGTTCCCTTCTCCTCCTGCCCTCAATCTTTCCCAGAATCAGGGTCTTTTCAGATGAGTCAGCTCTTTGCATCAGGTATTGGAGTTTCAGCTTCAGCATCAGTCCCTCCAATGAACACCCAAGATTGATCTCATTTAGGATGGACTGGTTGAATCTCCTTGCAGTCCAAGAGACTCTCAAGGGTCTTCTCCAACACCACAGTTCAAAAGCATCAATTCTTCAGCGCTCAGCTTTCTTCACAGTCCAACTCTCACATCCATACATGACCACTGGGAAAACCAGAGCCTTGACTAGATGGATCTTTGTTGGCAAAGTAATGTCTCTGCTTTTGAATATGCTATCTAGGTTGGTCATAACTTTTCTTCCAAGGAGTAAGCGTCTTTTAATTTCATGGCTGCAGTCACCATCTGCAGTGATTTGGGAGCCCAGAAAAATTAAGTCAGCTACTGTTTCCACTGTTTCCCCATCTATTTGCCATTAAGTGATAGGACCAGATACCATGATCTTAGTTTTCTGAATGTTGAGCTTTAAGCCAACTTTTTCACTCTCTTCTTTCACTTTCATCAAGAGGCTCTTTAGTTCTTCTTTACTTTCTGCCATAATGGTGGTGTCATCTGCATATCTGAGGTTATTGATATTTCTCCCAGCAATCTTGGTTCCAGCTTGTGCTTCATCCAGCCCAGAGTTTCTCATGATGTGCTCTGCCTGTAACATGGGATTAGTGCTTCTTTTTGTGGAAAGTCTTTTGATTTTTCTAATTACACATTTTTTGTTTTTGTTTTACTTTAACTGAAGTAATAAACAAAAAAGTGCAAACATCATAAATTAAAACTTGGTGTATATAACACAGAGGATACAGTCATGTGTCTGCCTGCCAGCTCAAGAAATAGAACATTCCAGTATCCCAGAAGTGTGAGATATGATTCCACTTTTAAACGGCTAATTTCACCTGAATCTTTTTCGGACCCCAGACTCTGGCTACTGCTCATATGCATGATACAGAAGGCAGCATTTTGTCAGAAGAAATTTCAGCACCGGAGTCAATTTGCATTTCAGATCAGGATTTGAGGGCTAATTAAACACTAGGATGATATGACCCTTTCCACAGTAAAGAGCAGTCTTCTCTAAAGTCACCTTTTTGTTTCCTTCTCCAGCAGTTTTATTGCCTTCATCTTAAGTCCTTGAAATTTGAAATTTAAAAACAGAAGAGGCTGATCTCGTCATTTCAGGTGCCTTTCCAATATCCTGCATTCACTGTTTCCTCCTCTCATGATTGCTGTTTTTGATGTCATGTTCATATGTGGATGATTTCCTGCCTTTGTTGAATGTTTGCCTTTACTGGTGAACTTTTTCACTTTATAATTTTTTTTTTCAGTTGTGGCCTTGTTTTTCTACTGAGAGAAGTTCTCACAAAATACAAATACTTAATTTGACCAAAGAAGACTGCAGTATTGAAAAAAGGTTCAAATTGGTAACCATGAGACCATACATTGGCATTCTGAGATTTAAAGAAAAAAGTTCTTGAATTTTTAATTCAGATAGTTCAGTGGGCTTGAAAGTTTGAGGAAAATTATCAGACCACTTCATTTCATTGTGTAGATGCCTATGACTCAGCCAAATAATAGAAAGAGAAAACAGGACCCAGAGAAACCGCTTTATTTGCATGAAGGCCAAATAAAATTCCAAGTCCTCTATCTTTTAAGAGAACAGCATTTACAGTGTAGGGTCTTGGTGACTCTACAGCGAGTTCTGTATTTGTGATATACAGTGCAATGTCTCTTGCAAACTTGGTAAAAAGATGCTGATGTCTTGGTGAAAGGACAGAGGGGGTAAATGAGACAAACTTAGGGAGTTGATCTTCCACACTGTTGCCTCACATTGTGGTTTTCACAAACAGAAAATCTTGGAAGAGGGTCAGGATTGGGGGAATTGGTCAGTGTGTCTCAGGGGACTACAGTAAGCCCACTAGAGTCTGCCTGAGTCCTGCCACAGCATATGAAGTTCCAATATCTGAAATAATGGATATTCCTATTATTGGAAAAACAAGCCAAGAATTCCATCGTTACTGGTAATAACAGGTACAAATTTCACAGGCCCCTAGGTTCATGTGTACAAGAAGATGTAACATTTTTTTCTAAATGTGTCTAATTTCCTGACAGCTTAAATACCATCTCAGCAGAGCAAAGCCCATGCGATGTCTCTTTCTTTGCTTTTCTGCTGAAATAGGCCTCCCCAAATGGAGGGATTCCTCTGATGCAAGGTGCAGCCAGATGGGCCATGTGTAGGGAATAGGTCTATAGGTATGGGAGCAAGGAGTTTGGGGTGGAAAGAAACTCTGGTCATTACCAAAAATTATTGACTTGGCCAAAAAGTTGTTCGAGTTTTTCCATATGCCCTTACAGAAAAATCCAAACAAATTTCTTGGCTAACATGATATACCATCACACAGGCCTAACTGCTACTCAAAGGGCTGTAACAGAGAAATTCTGCACCGAACTGGTAAAGGAAAATGTTATTCCCTTCATCTTCTCTTTTGGTCTGTCCCCACCCACTAACAGATGAATAATTAGGCTCATTCCCTTTTAATAAAGCACTGCATGGGAATAGATATGCATTTGCAGAGTGATTAACAGAGAAACTTGACACTTTTGCTTCTAGAAAAATAATGGCTGAGTATTTAGCAGACACACAGAAAACCACAGATATGCCAGATTCAGTCTGGGAGCTTAAAATCCTCCTCTGCTGCTGCTAAGTTGCTTCAGTCATGTCCGACTGTTAGAGACCCCATGGACTGCAGCCTATCAGGCTCCTCTGTCCATGGGATTTGCCAGGCAAGAGTACAGGAGTGGGTTGCCTTTGCCTTCTCACTTTTCCAGTGAGTCAGCTCTTTGCATCAGGTGGCCAAAGTATCAGAGTTTCAGCTTCAGCATCACTCCTTCCAATGAATATTAGGGACTGATTTCCTTTAGGATGGACTGGTTGGATCTCCTTACAGTCCAAGAGAATCTCAAGAGTCTTCTCCAACACCACAGTTCAAAAGCATCAATTCTTCGGCCCTCAGCCTTCTTCATAGTCCAACTCTCACATCCATACATGACCACTGGAAAAACCATAGCCTTGACTAGACGGACCTTAGTCGGCAAAGTAATGTCTCTGCTTTTGAATATATTATCTAGGTTGGTCGTAACTTTTCTTCCAAGGAGTAACCGTCTTTTAATTTCATGGCTGCAGTCACCATCTGCAGTGATTTTGGAGCCCAAAAAAATAAAGTCTGCCCCTGTTCCTACTGTTTCCCCATCTATTTCCCATGAAGTGATGGGACTGGATGCCATGATCTTTGTTTTCTCAATGTTGAGCTTTAAGCCAACTTTTTCACTCTCCTCTTTCACTTTCATCAAGAGGCTCTTTAGTTCTTTTTCACTTTCTGCCCTAAGGGTGGTGTCATCTGCATATCTGAGGTTATTGATATTTCTCCCGGCAATCTTGATTCCAGCTTGTTCTTCATCCAGTGTAGCATTTCTCTATCCTGGAGGATTTAAAGGAATTTCCTCTGCATGATACATGGTCAGAGGTAACAGGCAGAGTGGTGGGTTTCAACATAGCCATTATTTTGGATCCTGGGCAACTGAATGTAAAAATATCAGCAAGTTTAAGACTAGTTAAACTGAAGATTTGGCAATTGTTTAAATTATAGTTGTGTGGGATTTGAAAATATCAAGACCTTTGGTTGTTTAAAATTACTCCCCATTACCAGAGTAATTCTCATACTGCTGTATGAAATCACATTTTTTTCCCTTACAAGTTAGTCCAATTATTGCATATCCTTGTAACCAATGACTTTGAAATTTTCTTTCTTTTTTTTTTGAAACAACTTTATTATTATTTTTTATAGGATTCATGTTGATGTATGGCAAAACCAATACAATATTGTAAAGTGAAATTTTCTTTCTAAACCCCTTTGATAACTTACTTTGTAAAAAAGCAGATGAGAAAGAAGGGACAAAAATTTGAGTAAAGTTGCATTGACTTTCCTTGGGATGGCATTTCTACTGGGACATATGAATGATTGTGGAGGAATCACTGTAGAGCTGGAAAGGAGTTTGCAGAGATCATGAGATACAAGTTCGTTGTTTTATAAAAGCGCGTTCACACTGTATGTCAGTCAGACTGAAATTCAAAGCACAATGTCTCACATGAACATTACCTGCAGAGGAGATGACAGACACACGGGTTTCTATTTTAAGAATTACTTGGTCTGCAGTATAAAGGACATATCAAGAGACGAGTCACTGTCCTTTGATCATTGGTGTTGAAGGTAAATGGCGTTAAGGTCATTTTCTCCAGGTATGTCTGAGGTTGTCCTTGCCTGGGTTGCTGGTGTGTGCATGACCCCTTGGTTTCTTGTCCCAAATTGTTCTCAAGTTATATTTGCAACAGTTATTGAAGACTGGGTTTTAAGCTCTAAGAGTAACTTGATTCGATCAGGAATTGCCTATGATTTCTTTGGAGTCCTGTTAAAATTTCTCTGCCTACTTGTTTTTACAAAGTGAGTTTTGCTAAATCAGTACTCAGAGTATTTAAAAAATCCAACAGACTGAGTGGACTTCAATGCAACTGCCTACTTACTTTTATGACTCTGAAAGAAACATAACTTTGGCCTTTGACACATTTTGTAACAAATGTACAGGCCAAGTGACTCTCCATAATGGAGTTGCTTTCTATTGATTAAAAAAAAAAAATGTTTATGTTCAAAGACCTTGACCTATTGCCTTGGAAAGGGTTAATGTGGCTCTATAAGAATTCTGTGATTAAGTGGCTGCTATCTGTTATGTCCATGGGGTCTGTCTTCTAGTTATAAGCCAGTTTATTCCACAGATACCCACTCAGGAAGAAAATCTGTATTCAACTCCCTTCTCTCTTTCCCTAGCATGACTCTCCAAATAGTCAGTTACTCATTCAGCCATTCAATACGTCAATCACTTATTCACAAGCGTACAATAAGTGCTTTTTATGTTTCAAGCACTATATAAGCTGCTATTGAGAAAAAAGTGTATGAAACATAATTATTTCTGTCAAGAATGTACAGTTTTTGAGCAGCAATAAGATGCATGCAAGTGACTATGATGTGAGCTGTCATAATGGGAAGTGTTAGGAGGTACTTTGGACTTGAAAAGATGGTCGCTAAATCATGTCCAACTCTCTGTGACCCCATGGACTGCAGCACACCAGGCCTCCCTGTCCTTCACTGTCTCCCAGAGTTTGCTCAGACTCATGCGCATTGAGTCAGTGATGCCATCCAACCATCTCATCCTCTGTCGTCCCCTTTTCCCACCTTCAGTATTTCCCAGCATCAGGGTCTTTTCCAGTGAGTCAGCTCTTCACATCAGGTGGCCAAAGTGTTAGAGCTTCAGCTTCAGCATCAGTCCTTCCAATGAATATTCAGGATTTATTTCCTTTAGGATGGACTGGTTTGATCTCCTTGCAGTCCAAGGACTCTCAAGAGTCTTCTCCAGCACCATAGGTCAAAAGTATCAGTTCGGTGCTCAGTCTTCTTTATGGTCCAGCTCTCACTTCTGTACATGACCACTCCTTTCTAGACTCTGTCTAGGTTTGCTACAGCTTTTCTTCCAAGGAGCAAGCACCTTTTAATTTCATGGCTGCAGACTCTTACAGTGATTTTGGAGTCCAAGAAAATAAAATGTGTCACTGTTTCCATTTTCCCCCCATCTATTTGCCATGAAGTGGTGAAACGAGATGCCATGATCTTAGTTTTTTGAATGTTGAGTTTTAAGCCAACTTTTTCACTCTCCTCTTTCACTTTCATCAAGAGGTTCTTTAGTTCCTTTTCACTTTCTTCCATTAGAGTGGTATAATCTGCATATCTGAGGTTATTGATATTTCTCCCAGCAGTCTTGATTCCAGCGTGTGCTTCATCCAGCCCAGTATTTCACATGATATACTCTGGATATATGTTAAATAAGCAGGGTGACAGTATACACCCTTGATGTACTCCTTTCCCCATTTTGAACCAGTTCTTTGTTCCATGTCCAATTCTAACTGTTCCTTCTTGACCTGCCATACAGGTTTCTCAGGAGGTAGGTAAGCTGGTTTGGTATTCCCATCTCTTGAAGAATTTTCCACAATTTATTGTGATCCACACAGTTAAATGCTTTAGCGTATTCAATGAAGCAGAAGTAGATGTGTTTCTGGAATTATTTTGCTTTTTCTATGATGTTTACAGATGTTGGCAATTTGATCTCTGGTTCCTCTGCCTTTTCTAAATCCAGCTTGTACACCTGGAAGTTCTCGGTTCACATACTGTTGAGGTTAAAGGATTTTGAGCATTGCCTTGCTAGCACCTGCTAGCTCAGCTGGTAACGAATCTGCCTGCAATGCAGGAGACTCCAGTTTTATTCCTGGGTGGGGAAGATCCACTGGAGAAGGAATAGGCTACCCATTCCAGTATTCTTGGGCTTCCCTGGTAGCTCAGTTGGTAAAGAATCCACCTGCAATGTAGGAGATCTTTATACAATCCCTGGGTTGGGAAGATCCCCTGGAGAAGGGAAAGGCTACCCACTCTAGTACTCTGGCCTGGAGAATTCCATGAGCTGAATAGTCCATAAGGTCACAAGGAGCTGGACATGACTGAGCAACTTTTTCTTCACTTCGCTAGCATGTCAAACAAGCATAATTGTACACTAGTTCGAACATTCTTAGGCATTGCCCTTCTTTGGGATTGAAATGAAAACTGACCTTTCCCAGTCATTTGGTCTTTTGTGTTTTCCAATTTTCTGGCGTATTCTGTGGCAGCACTTTTAACAGCCTCATCGTTTAGCATTTTAAACAGCTCAGCTGGATTTCCACCACCCCCACTAGCTTTGTTTGTACTAACTCTTCCTAAGGCCCATTTGACTTCACACTCCAGGAACTCTGGCTCTAGGTCAGTGGCCGCATTCGTGGTTATCTGGGTTACTGAGACCTTTTCTGTACAGTTCTTCTGTGTTTTGTTGCCACCTCTTCTTAATCTTTTTGCTTCTATTGGGTCCATACCAATTCTCTTTTATTGTGCCCATCTTTGCATGAAATGTTCCCTTGGTATCTCTAATTTTCTTGAAGAGATCTCCAGTCTTTCTTATTCTATTGTTTTCCTCTATTTGCATTCTTTACTTAAAAAGGTTTTCTTATCTCTCCTTGCTATTCTTTGGAACTCTGCATTCAGTTGGGTATATCTTTCCCTTTCTCCTTTGCTTTTTGCTTCTCTTCTCAGATACTGGTAACTCTTTGAGACCTCTTGAACTGCAGCCCCCCAGGCTTCCCCATCTATGGAATTCTCCAGGCAAAAATACTGGACTGTTAGCCATTTCCTTCTCCAGAGGATCTTCCCGACTCAGCAGCTGAACCCAAGTCTCCTGTATTTCAGGAAGATTCTTTACCATTTGATCCAGCAGGGAACCCGGGAAAGCGGGGGGTAAGATATTAGCCCTGTTTACTTGTAGATGCTGCCTATGTTTGTGCACGTGTGTTACACAGACATACGTGAAGTGTGCGTGTGTACTTGTGTGTACTCTGTTTATAGATGCGTACAGAGAGTTATACACCTACATACGAGGCGAAGATCTACATCCACACATACATATATACACACACACATACTCGTATTCAAAATGTGTATGTATATGTTTGTGTAAAATATGTGTGTGTATATATAATACGTATTATATATATATATAGTGTGCGTGCATGTGCATGTTCAGAGATAATGCTTTTGTGTTTTATTTTGTTATTATTTTAAAAGAGTCCTTTCAAGTGTTGTTAGGAAAAGTGATTTACTTAAAAGTGTTACCAGACCCATCAATATCATTTGTTCAACATCTACATGTGAAATTGATAACTTTCTACTTTGTTCTCTTTGCATCTGAGCATAAGTATTTGGGTGGTGCTCTGGGATGTTAAGTATTCCTTCTTAATCTATAAGCTATAAACTTTTTATCTCTAGAACCTCAAACCTAACACAGAATTAAAAAATATTTTTTGAATGAAATACCTTGGTCAGCCCAGGTAGTAGCATCCATACATCAGTCAGGGGTTTCCTTAAACACTGTAATAAATATGCAAAATAATATTGATACAAGCAAAATTGAGATTTTTCTTTCATGCAACATATTCTGATGTTAATAGTGTAGGTCTGTTTCATCATTTCATGATGCCAGGAACCCAAGGTTCCCTTCTTGTATTCTGTCACTATCCATAGGGTATTGTTTTATTTAGCTAAAGCAATTTAATTTGCCATGTTATCTGAAATCCTGCCTGCAGTAAGAGGGAAGTGGGTAATGTGGGCTTGGTTGTTCACTTTAAGATGATAACTTGAAGTTGCACAAATCATTTCCACTCATATTCTAGTGGTCACTAGTTGTCACATGGCTGCTGCTAGTTGAAAGCATGGCCAGGAATGTAGGTACTGATTGGGCCACTGTAACCCCTAGGCTAGAGAAGGCAATGGCGCCCCACTCCAGTACTCTTGCCTGGAAAATCCCATGGGTGGAGGAGCCTGGTAGGCTGCAGTCCATGGGGTCGCTAAGAGTCGGGCACGACTGAGTGACTTCACTTTCACTTTTCACTTTCTTGCATTGGAGAAGGAAATGGCAACCCACTCCAGTGTTCTTGCCTGGAGAATCCCAGGGACGGGGGAGCCTAGTGGGTTGCCATCTTGGGTTTCACAGAGTCGGACATGACTGAAGCGACGCAGCAGCAGCAGCAGCAGCAGCAGCAGCAAGCCCTAGGTAATCAGGTCTGATTAGCAGTTTCTGTCACAACCGTGTACTCTTGCTGTAAGCGTGATGTTTACTTTGGTATCATCCTGCCGCATGTCATGTTTTCATTGCAGATCTTGGCAGCTGCAGTTTTGGAGGGTGTGAGATGAAGACCTCACCTCATTCTCTGATGCTTTTTCTAGTTGAAGAAATTGCTCTCTGATATTCACTGGATTATTAAACTTGTGTGTGGTTATTACAGAAATTCACATCATTCTAGAATTTCCATGTGTCTTTGCCAAGAAAACAGTTCCTTTTCACAATGAATGACCCTCACCCCTCCCACTCAGGGCGAGTATCCAAGCAGAATAGATCCGTTATCTTCTCCAGTCAGTGTCCCAGACTGTGCGTTAACTCATCATCTAGTAGGGACTGCGCCAGGTAGCTGAGGTCTGTTGAAGGCAAGGTTACACATTTTTGGTTGAAGACAACCATCGAAATCTCTTTTGGATCCATTTCTCCTTCATCTTAGTATAATCCTCATAACACTTGACAGATTAAAAAAAATAAATAAAATCGTTAGCTTCATTTCATGAGGAGAAACATCAACAGATCTTCTGGATTGCCCAACATCACAGAGGAGATTTAGCAGAACTAGATTGTCGGGCACCCGTACTAAACTGTGTTTCTTTCTCTATTTGCCGTATTTATTTAAATGTCAGAGAGCTGAAGGAGATTTCGCACACGTCTGAATACTGTCAGGTCCGTGACACGGTTGCACTGATCTGGGGGTCTTGTGTAGTCGTTTCGTGCAGCAGAGATCGAAACTGAATGTGCTTTCTTTGGTTGTTTTGAGCTCCAACCGTTCAACGCAACACGTTCTCTTAGTAGGTGGTGATTAAACAGGAGATGAACTCTGACTGGACCACCACGCATCTTCTGTAGATGATGGATTTACTCTCAGAGGGAAAAACGGAGGCTGATCTCTAATGTGAGATGACAGTGTTAATGTTTTTCCCTGCCCCACATAAGGTACTAAGTATCACATTCTTAATGATGACATATGCTGTATACCCTGAAGGATAAACATGCGACTGTAGATTGAACTTCTACCACAACTCAGATGGAAGGAAAAATGGAACATCTTTCTCCAGTCTATAATAAGTTTCATCTTTCATTTTCATAATTAAGTCTGTACTTGATAATCCTATGCAGTTTAGTTCAATCTTGTAATGGATGGTGTAGTCTTTCTGTGAAAAAACTGCCCTGGTGTCCAGCCATCTGTTCCCTGTGCTTGCTTCTTCTTCCTGAAAGAGCATCTAGCGGTATGAGGACTCACATACCTTTGGTAGGAAGGCTACTTCTTGGTCGGCTGGACCTTCAGTGGACACGGCTCACATCTGCCGTCTGTTGGCCTTCCAGACTTGCCTTGGTTTCCTTTAGATTCAGGTCTCTAAGCTCCCTGCCCACTGTGGCCTCCTTCCAGCCATGCTGAGTGCACCGTGGATGCTACCACTGCACCTCCATGCAACCCGACTGTGGACCCCGGAAGGGAGAAGAGGGCTGGCTCTCAGGCCTTTCTCTCCTGGACGCTACCCTGTCAGTGACAGGAGCCTTGCCTTCTCTTTGCCATGGGCGTTAGAGACTTCAGTGGGGCAGGATGTCTCACTCACACTGTGGGAGGGTCCGTGACCTGAACTGTTGACCTGGAGAGAGGGGAGATAGATGTTTGGGAAATTCTTTCTCAAGGTGCTGAATTTTATTTGAGCCATTCACTAACATTCTTTCTGTAACAAATTCTAATGGCTGTATATTGAGGACTCTGAAAAATGTAGTGGCATCAGAAAAAACGTAAAAGAAATGCAGATAAAATTATACATACATCTCCTAATGATGCATTATTTGCAGTGGATCACTGAATCCCAGTGCCTGGTCCATCCAGTCAGCGCATAGATCCTAGAGTCACGGTCTTATTTTTCCATATGACAAATGAGCTATTACCCTGCCAATATTACAATTCTTGTAAATTAAAAATATATTTGGTTCACCATTTATCCAGCTATTGTCCTGTCTTCTCTTTCATTAATGTTGCCTGAGAAAAAGGCAAGGTGATATGTATGTGTGTGTGTATATATATATAGCTATTGTTTTCATGTGTCCAGTAACAGATGTAGGGAGAAGGCTAATAGATTCTTTTTATTTTTATTTTGTCCTGTGTAGATTCTGAGGCAACTCCCTAGGATAGGCATATTGTAAACCAATCACAAAAGCCAGATTCACCTCTTTTGGAAAAATGGTGGACTTATTTATAATTTACTTTTACAAAGTGACTGCTCTAAATCAGGGTCAGCCCGCAGAAAACAGACCACATAATCTATTGATAATTTTGGAAAACTCTTCATGTTACTTTCCTCTCTTGGAAACAGATAGTGCAAATTAGCATGTTATAGGGTCTTGCAGTTAAGAACCCTAGTTTTTGCTCAACATACTGGTTTAATAACCCAATGGTATCAGACCAGAGAAACATTGTACCTTAATATTTCTGTGGGACACCTCTTAGCATCATGTGAAGAATGCTGAACTCTGGAACACACTTTAGGAAATGCTCATTTAGGTGTCAGTGCCTTCAAGAAATCATTATGCAAAAATAGAAAATATTGTAATGTTGGCAAATAATCATTTTATATCAAGAATGTTCTTTGATTGAGTATATAGCATCAAGTAGATATACATATGCATATCTGACAAATAATGCCACTTTTCCTACAAAACATGTTTATTCAGACATTTTTTTATTCTGATGTTATGTTACTCTAAGGGATTCCACAGCCAACAGCTATAAATGTCATTCAGCCTCCCAACCTTCCTAGTCAAACCTGCCCAGCTACTCACACATGAAGGAAATAACATATCTTTCAGCTGCCTGATAACCCACTGTTGGAAGTCTCTCTCTCTTTTTCCCATTTAACTGTTTTTAATAGTTTGGTTTAAAGGTCAGTTAAAGAGGGTAACTTGTATTTTTCCACAGCACAAACACCATGCAGAGTTCTGTTGTATATTACTAAAGCTGAATTGCACAAGCTCCTTGGGAAGCTTCAAAAATTCATCTCCTTAAAAAATTCAAATCGTATGGAAATTTGTTCAATTTTTTCTCCATTAAGTGTTGCTCATAATTCTGATTTTTTTTTCTCCCTTGGAGATTGATGCTTGTGCATTTCACCAGTCCTTACCTTGGTTGCATGCCTGGCTGTTGAAAGTGAGTGAATTTTGAGCTGGGGACCTTCTGAGGCTTTACCAGATGTGTTGATTTTGGCCTTTGGCAGCACACGTCTCCTTGTCATAGGTAGCAGATGGGAGGCTGGGTTGCAGCTTGAGTCCCAGTCATTTTCACTAAAAGCAGCAAATAATGGGTATTAAGTACTTAATTAGACAGGGAACATTCCAGATTGGAAGGATTCAGCCACAGCTTTGAGGGAGCAAGCGTTCAGATTGCATCTCCAAGGGAAAAACACTACCAAGTAATCCTTCTGTGAATCAGGCAGAAAAGCTGTTTTACTCCACAAAATATCTTCCAAGCCCCAAATACATAAATGGGTATGCTGGAGAAGTTAATGCCCTTACCCTCAAATAAAAACATGACTGATTTTGACAGAATTTCCTCTTAGTTACATGCGGATGAACCAAGTTTGGGGTCAGCGAAAGTCAATGGAAAAACAAGTGAAATTGCTTTTGAAAACCCTGATCCTGGACCAGCTCTGACTTCAGTTCAGACAAACCACTGCTGTCTGGGCCTTAGCTCTCTCGTCTTTAAGTCGAAGGGGATTGAAAAATAGTCTTAAGCAAATGGCTTTTCTAATATTTTTGGATTACAATATTTTAAAGAATTCACACTTATTTCTCTGGACTCCATGTTCATTTCTAATTTCCCCGGAGGGCTGGCCCAGAGTAATGTGTGTGGCCATCTGGATTTACCATCCCCTGATGTAGAATACCAATTTAAAGCAGCATCCACAAAAGAAATAACAGAGAAGCACTGAATTCAGAAACTTTTTCGAGTACAAGTTTCAAATTAACCCTTTTTCATATGATTTAAAATATTTCTCTCGTCATTTATGGCATGACTGTATCTTAGCGTTTCCACAGACTCTTTCCCAAAGGGGAAGTGTGGTTCTATTTTTAATTACTTCTCAGTGGTCATATGATTTTTTTTAATCATTTTTATCATGTTGATACTTAAGGTCAGCCCTCAAGGGCAGAGCAACTGGCAAGAGTCCATGCGGGATGTCAGCCCTTGGATCTTAACGCCTGGATCCAGCTTGGCTGGTGGGATGCCCAGAGTCCTTGGCTCGCTTCTCCTGCCGTCAGAGCACAGGAGGTGCATTGGGAATCCACTTAAAGTGCAGGATCTCTAGAAACCCTGGAAACACAAGTGAATATGTTAAGTCATCAAGGAAGCTTTCGATCTGTAGGAAAAATTAGTATTATCCATATTACCAGTTTTAATGGACATCCTGTAATAGGAGAGTCTGTTTTGAAAGCTTTGGCTGGCTTGTTAATAGAACGCTTTCCTGAATCGATCATCTAGGTTTAGCTGCCTGTAGGAGGAAAAGCAATAATATCTTCAACTATATAGAGACACATATCTAACATAAGGTAAATCCAAAGAGGTACATTCCAGGGATGAGCTTGTGTCTGTACAGCACATTCAGCAGGGGAAATGTCCATTTTTTTTCACCATTTGAATACATGGCTTTAGTCCTCCAAATCACTTCATGATTTAAAAAAAGAGAGAAAGAGAAAATGAAAGCCACTTGCTAGCTGATTCTGCCTGCCTGGGGGTCCCAGGCAACACTTCTGCCTGCCTGTGATTCAGTAGGTCTGGGGTCAGGCAAGAGAAGCTGGCAAAGGCAATGTGTTACTACTGTAGGCAATGTACCCAGTTGGAAATGGGTTTCTTTTATTGAGCAGGAGGGGAAGATAGAGCTTCCAAAGAAACAAGCACTGCCTGCATACAGATAAAATCTCACATTTTATGAAGAAACTGAGTCCTGATGATATTAAATGATTTAGCAAAAAATTGCATAACAATTGGACTTCCCCGAGGCTCAGCAGGTGAAAAATCTATCTGCAATGCAGGAGACACAGGTTCAATCCCTGGGTCGGGAAGATCCTCTGGAGTAGGAAACGGCAACCCACTCCAGTATTCTTGCCTAAAGAATCCCATGGACAGAGGAGCCTGGTGGTCTACAGTCCATGAGGTCTCAAGAGTCGGACAAGACTGAGCTACTGAGCATGCGTGCATGATGCTTACATACGTGACAGTTGTGTGTGTTAGTCACTCAGTCATGTCTGACTTTGCGACCCCGTGGACTGTAGCCCACCAGGCTCCTCTGTCCATGGGATTCTCGCGGTAAGAATACTGAAGTGGGTAGCCTTTCCCTTCTCCAGGGGATCTTCCCAACCCAGGGATGGAACCCAGATCTTCCTCTCTGCAGGTGAGTTCCTTACCATCTGAGCCACCAGGGAAGACCAACATGATAATTGGTGATATAGAAATTGAAATAATATATACCGTGGAAGTGTCAACATCTAGGGAAGGCTGACTGACCTTAGTCCCTCCTAAAAATGACATTTACTTTGATCAATAGTTCTTAACTTATGATGACTGGACCAGAATCACCTAAATATTTTGTAAGAAATACAGGTTCTTAGGCCCCACCCCAGACCGACTGAAACAGAATTTCTGAGCATGGGGCCTCGGAATCTGTGTTTCAGCAAGCCCTTCAGGTAATTTTTATGTGCATTAAAGCTTGAGAGTCTCAGTTCTTGATTTTACTGTGGGCCATAGTCTTGATGTGAGCCCAAGAAGCCCAGAAGATTTATCTCATGTTTGCAGTTAATTCAGAGATGCTGACTCATGGTAACAAAGTACTGACCACAAAAAATGGCATTTCATTGATTTATAATCAAAGCCAGGAATGCTCAGGCAAACAAAAAACTCATGTCATCCTAACCAGCACATTATTTTCCTGTGGACAACTTTACGGGAAACCAGATTCTCAGAATGTGACTTGGGAGCCCTTCCTCAGTTCAGTTCAGTCGCTCAGTTGTGTCTGACTCTTTGCGACCCAATGGACTGCAGCACGCCAGACCTCCCTGTCCATCATCAACTCCTAGAGCTTGCTCAAACTCATGTCCATCGAGTCAGTGATACCATCCAACCATCTCATCCTCTGTCGTCCCCTTCTCCTCCTGCCCTCAGTCTTTCCCAGCATCAGAGTCTTTTCAAATGAGTCAGTTCTTCACATCAGGTGGCCAAAGTATCGGAGTTTCAGCTTCAACATCAGTCCTTCCAGTGAACACTCAGGGCTGATCTCCTTTAGGATGGACTGGTTGGATCTTCTTGCAGTCCAAGGGACTCTCAAGAGATTTCTCCAACACCACAGTTCAAAAGCATTAGCTTTCCTTATAGTCCAGCTCTCACATCCATGCATGACCACTGGAAAAACCATAGCTTTGACTAGATGGACCTTTGTCGGCAAAGTAATGTCTCTGCTCTTCAATATGCCGTTGCTCTTGCTTTAGGCGTTTGTGTTAATCTATACATGATCAAGAAGGGCCATATTAAGGAGGGCTGCGAGTATCTTCGAGGGTAATCTTAAAGGAAATCTCCCACTTTGCTTCCCCCATATTTCCCTCCCTGCCAGCAGTCATTTCCTGCTCATTTGCCTGCTTATTTTGGTAGTTACCTTCCTGGACTTTGAAGGGAACTCCTTGGACAGGGACCTGTTGTATAGCGCATGAGCATGGCTCAGTTTTGCACGGCAGCCAGGGGCGGGAGGGGAGTTTGGGGGAGAATGGATATATGGGTATGTGTGACTGAGTCTCTTCACTGTTCACCTGAGACTCTCCCGTTACTTGTTAACTGGCTATATCCCAGTACAAACTAAGTAGTTTAAAAGAATACTTAATCGCTAACGTATGAACACAAACAAACAAACAAAAAATACCAGGCTTGAACTAACCTTTTACAGAAGTGAGGACTCAGTTCTCCTTTCCCTCACCTATACTCCCACATCACACTTAATTTTTCATGTTTTTCATTCCCCCAATAGAATAACATTACACAGATCAATATTCAGTGCTTCCTACGGCTGTGCGGGCGCTGCTTAAGGATGAATCACCTGATCCCACGAAAGCTTCCTTGCCCTTCGCGCTTTCCTGTGCTGCACAAAAGTAAGTTTGGCTTCTTTTTTCACTGATTTAAAATCTCTGTACTTATCATCAATTCAACTTACACGCTGCAGAAATTAACAAGACTTTTGGCCACATCAGGGACTTTATCAAATTTGTCTTCTGAGAAATCTTTCCTATAGACAGCTGACTGACTCTGACATCAAGTGGCTCTCCTCTGTGTCAGGCAATTAATTGCGTCCTGGGGAATGTCTTCTGCTTTGCTACTCTGCTGAAATTTTCTTTTCCTGTTTCCTTCCTCTTTTTTTTTTTTTTCTTTTGGAAACTTTGTTGTAGACATGTATTTATTTATTGGCCGTAGCGCACCACGTGGAGCCCTATTCCCTGTCAAGGGATTGAACCCACACCCCTGCAGCAGAAGCATAGAGTCTCAGCCACTAGACTGCTGGGAGTGTCTCTTGCTTATTTTTGATTTTAATTAAGCACACTGGCTTCTTAAGAAATGGTGAATGGAAAGGAACAGTTTAGAAAACTTGAGTACTGAAAATATTTCATTTATATTGACATTTGATAATTCTGTTGAGTATAGACTTCCTTTTGGAAAACTAGTTTTCTTCAGTAATTGGATGGTGTTACCTCACTGTCTTTGAGCTTTCACTGTGGCTTTTGATTTCGATCCAAATCCAGGGCATTGGGATCCCTGATTGTGATTTATGCTTACTTCCCATTTGGTTTTCCCTGTTCTTGACTTCTAGAACTTTTTCTGATTGGATACTTACCAGTTGTCTTGTTTCTCCACCAGGTTCCATCTCTCTACTTTTCACCTTCCCTTCTTGACAAGTTTCTCATTTTATTTTCCAAACTTTCTTTGAGATGATTTTATTATATTTTAACATCCAACAGATCTTTGTCCACCATTTTTTAAACATATGGCAACGTGTCTCTGTCTCATGGTTAAAATACCTCCCTCGATATGCAGAATGGCACACACACACATATGCACACGCAAACTGTTAAGTCTTTCTTAACGTGAACAGTCTCTGGCTCTTTGCTTGCCTGTGTCTTTCATGTTAAAGAAATTTCTCAGGAATCTTGTGTATTTGAGAATGTGTCAATGCAAAAGGCTATTGTAAACTCTGAGTTTGCTGAGCACAGGGGCTTGCCAACCATGAGCTCATTCCGGTTCTTTTGTGATACAGCCTCCAAGAGCAGCATCTTTTGGTCTTTCCTCTTGAGTTACTCAGCCTCTGCAGAAAAGAAAATTCCTGGCTCTTGCCCAGAGTATCATAAGCCCTGGGCTCCAGTGCTCCAGGAACTGTGTGAGGGAAGACTCCAGGAAGCTCAGCGTTGCTTATAGATACATTTACTAATGCCTCTGTTTTCAACATGACAGTCCCCTTAGAAGTGCATGGTGTCTTCTAGCCCAGACACCCTCTTACTTTACCTTCTCCTGAGGCCACACTTCCTTTTCATTTCTGAGGATGGGACCACACGCTGTGGTTTGACTGTGAACAAGAGTCAAGGAGGGGGACAAACTGTCTCGTAAAGAACGTGCAGCCCTAATGAGGACCTGCCAGGCAGCACAGGGAGCGCTACTAAAGCTCTTGGGTGGCCTAACTGGGAAGGGACTCTGACAAAAGGGGTGATGCGTGTACATGCAGCTGATTCAAAAGCTCTCCAGACAAGCAAAAGTAAGAGAGTTCAGCACCACCAACCCAGCTTTACAACAGATGCTGAAAAGACTTCTCTAGGCAGGAACCATAAAAGAAGGAAAAGACTCACAAAAAATAAACACCAAACAATTCAGAAAATGGTGGTAGGATCACATGTAAGTGTGTGCTAAGTTGCTTCATTTGCGTCTGATTCTTTGTGACGCTATGGACTGTAGCCTGCCAGGCTTCTCTGTCCATGGGATTCTCCAGCAAGAACGCTGAAATGCGCTGCCATGCCCTCCTCCAGGGAATCTTTCCAACCCAAGGACTGAACCCACATCTCTTATGCCTCCTGCTTTGCCAGGTGAGTTCTTTACCACTGGCACCACCTGGGAAGTCACAATAGGATCATACATGTCAGTAATTACCTTAAATGTAAATGAATTAAGTGCACCAACCAAAAGGCAAAGACTGGCTAGACTGATGAAAATGTGTGTCTGTATGCACTTTCACTTCCCTCATCACTCTACTTAACTCTTCAAATTGTAGGCAATTATTTTATATCCTTAGGTTAATCATGTTTCCATTATGGCTTGCAGTTGTAATTTCTGTCTGGCTATCCATTGTGAAAACTGATAAACGTCCTTTACTATTGTGACTATGTAACTGTTATTCATTTTAATACCATTGTATCATGATTGGTCAACAGAAAACTATAGAATTCTATATCACTGAAACTACCTCTAAATGAAAAACCTGTAATCACTTTTAAAATCCAGATTCAAATTAGAATTATTGTGGAATTTTTTTGAAAAATACAAATGCCCAGATATGGATTTTTCTCAAAAGTTCCAGATGTGATTCTTATGATGCTTAAAAATAATTAGACTATATGATGATCTTTTAGTTTCATTTAATTTGTTTCAGCTTTTCTATTTCATATCCAGTGCTCCCATTTCATTTATTTTATGTTTTCCAAATTCTTTGTCCCATTTTTTGATAGTTCTTTCTCAAGCCTTTATCAAGTATATTAGAAAAACTTGTGTGTGTGTATGTATATATTTATTTACTGAACTAAAAGTAAATGAAAAAAATATATAATATTATGTGTGATATAATATTATTTTAGAAAACATGAATTTTTGCCTAGCTAAAAATTCTGTGATATTTTGGTTCCACCTATTTGAATTACATGAATAGAACACTAGATTTCTAATTTATATTCACCCCAAAATTTGATATAGTTCCATTTATTCTGGCATCTTGTATTACTGCTAAAAGTCCAGAAAGCCTTTTATCTTAGGGATTTTTTAAAATAAATTGAATAAAACTTGAAACTTCTAATCAAATTCTGAGAATATAAAGAAATTCTACATTGTAATAAAAAAAGAAAACAAGAAATTAACATATGATATAGTGTTATTGACTCAAGTACAGATTTTGTTCAAATTTCACAAACTGCATGCTCATGCCCATTGCCTGTTCTCATGCCTTACTCAGGGTCCCACGTTGCATGTAGTTGCACTGAGCAGGCTCATCTGCCTGCAGCAAGTTCTGATAAATTCTCTTGTCATTTTCATCCTGTTACAAATATTTTCTAATTTTCCTTGTTATGGCCTCTTAGATCCACCCATCATTTAAAAGTGGACATTTAATTTCCAAATCAGTTCAATTCAGTTGCTCAGTTATGTCCAACTCTTTGCAACCCCATATACTGCAGCATGCCAGGCCTCCGTGTCTATCACCAACTCCCTGAGCTTACTCAAAGTCAAGAATGTCGAGTCGGTGATGCCATCCAACCATCTCACCCTCTGTCATCCCCTTCTCCTCCTGCCTCCAATCTTTTCCAACATCGGTGTCTTTTCCAATGAGTCAGTTCTCAAATCAGGTGGCCAAAGTATTGGAGCTTCAGCTTCAGCATCAGTCCTTCCAATGGATATTCAGGACTGATTTCCTTTAGGATGGACTGGTTCGATCTCCTTACAGTCCAGGGGACTCTCAAGAGTCTTTTCCAACACCACAGTTCAAAAGCATCACTTCTTTTTTGCTCAGCTTTCTTTATAACTCTCTATTTCCAACTCTCACATCCATATATGGGTTTTTTAAAGTATATTTGATACCGATTTATCATTTTGATATTAATTTCTCATTTAAATGCTTTCTTCTCTTCTATCACCCATGTTTTCTCAGTATTCTAACTTTTTTGTACCTTTATAGAGGCTTTCAATAGCTAGCTCAGAGATCTGTCTTAGTAAATATCACATTGCACTTGAAAATTTGTGTATTTTCAAATATATTTTGATATTCACTTCTAGCATAATTCCAAGTGATAAGATAACAGACTCTCTATGATCTCAGTATCTTTAGACCATGGAAACTTGCACCTTGTCTTATAACCCTGGGTATATCCCAGTGTCTCCTGCTTTATCATCTATGGCAACTTGAGTAGAATTTGTATCCTGCTGTTGTGTGAAAATTGTATAAACCCTAATTATGTTCTCTTGGTTTGTAGCACTTTTCAGGTCTACTATATCTTTCTAATTTTCTGTCTATTCATTCTGTTAATTTTTGAGAGTTTGATATTGAAGCTCCAACTAAATATCTTAACTTACCTAATGAAGGAAATGGGAGAGGGCGAGGGTGGGATGATTTGGGAGAATGGCATTGAAACATGTATAATATCATATATGAAACGAATTGCCAGTCCAGGTTCGTTGCATGATACTGGATGCTTGGGGCTGGTACACTGAGACGATCCAGAGGGATGGTACTGGGAGGGAGGAGGGAGGGGGTTCAGGATGGGGACACATGTATACCTGTGGCGGATTCATGTTGAGTATGGCAAAACCAATACAGTATTGTAAAGTAATTAACCTCCAATTAAAATAAATACATTCATTTTTTAAAAAATATAAATAAAATTACCTTACCATTAAGAAAAAAACAATTTTGCATTTTAGATGACTTTTATATTTTCAGAAAGGTTGCAAAGATAGTACAGAGGTTTCTGGTTTTCCTGCATCCAGTTCCCCCTGTTGTTCCATCTTCTGTCAGTGTGACGCCTTGTCGCAACTAAGGAAAAGCAATGATATGTAATGATTAAGGAAGGTGATGCTTGGTTCCGAGTTCTTTCTCTGGGAGCACCGCCAAGCTTCTCCAGGTCACCGTCTCCCTCAGAGGCTTCTGCCCAGAGGCGCCTCCGCCGTTGACCCGGCGGATGCGGGGTGACGGGGCGGCGAGCCCTGGGGCTCTGATGGCGCTCTGCTCTGGGGCCTTGAGACCCGTCCTTATCTGGGCGGTGGTTTCCTGCAGGAGCATTTTTTTTCTCCTTCCCTCTCTCCACAGCTTCCTCTCTCTAGCTTATTGTGGCCTCTCCTTGATTGTCAGCGACGTTATGGGCATGCTCACGTCCTGTCTCGTATCACAGTCATTTCGTAAAGTAAGGGCAGTTGAGCACCAAATGTAGGCAGGATACAGTATCGGAAGAGAGGACAGGGCGGCTGTGACCCAGCGCAGGCAGTTAGGAGGCGCGGGTCCGATTCACGCGGGAGCCGCGCGGCCAGCGTGGAACGCGGCCGCAGAGGTCCAGCCTCCACCCGCTCCCATCCTCGTCCCCAGGCCCCTGCCTGGCGTCCCCGGGAGGCGAGGAGGCTGCGTCACTCTGCTTCTCCGGAAAGCGGCCTTTCCGCGCAGTGCGATCAGTCTCACTCAGGTGTGCGCTGGAGAGGAAAGCGGTCCCTCTGAACTTGGTGTTGGGTGGAGTTCTGGTATCTCCGCGCTTCTCGTCCCGTTGGGGCAGGATGGTCCCTGTGGTCTTGAAGGAGGACATTCTGGTCGCTTCTTCACTCTCCTTGCCCCACCGAGAGGAGGACGGAAGCTCGCTGCCTTTGGGGTAAGACGACCAGCATCCCAGTGAGCCCGGGACCGAGGCCGCCCCGGGACGCGGACCTTCGTACTGAGACGGGAATGCGCCCTGCAAACGGGCCCTGCCCGCCCTGCCCGGAGCCCGCGGGTCCCGCGGAGACGGCCGGGCGTGGCAGGGGTGTGTGTGTGTGTGTGGGGGGGGGGTGTCTGTGGCCCCGGCCCGTGCAGGGCTGCGATTCTGCAGCGTCCCTCCGTGTCCATCTCTGCCTCAGGAGGGAGAGGCAAATAGGGCGAGTGGCGGGAGCATAACGCACGAAACACTAAAAACCACTTCCATAGTTTTCATTAGCTTTTTATTTCTGGAATTTTGGGGGATCCCTGGAAATCCTCAGTTCAGTTCAGTCGCTCAGTCGTGTCCGACTCTTTGCGACCCCATGAGTCGCAGCACGCCAGGCCTCCCTGTCCATCACCAGCTCCCGGAGTTCACTCAGACTCACGTCCATCGAGTCAGTGATGCCATCCAGCCATCTCATCCTCTGTTGAGTGCAGACTCCAGATCACGCGTCTTGAGCTGAGCACGTGGGCGCCCGCAGCGGCAGAGACCCTTGGGGTCCGGCGCGCTCCGTGTCTGGGCCCTTCTGCAGCGCCCCCTCAGCTCCTCCTGGAGCTGCCCCTTCTTCCTCACCGTCTCTCTGTCTCCCTTTCTTCCTCCTCATTATTTTCTTGTGTTTTCCCTTCCTCTTGGTTCTAGTCTCTCTCTCTGTTATTCTGAGGGTCCACAGTGGAGAGAAATTCTCAGAGCCGCTGTCCTTTCTGTGGGCTGTTATTAACATCCCGGAAAAATACTGACGGTTCTTTTGGAGGATAATAATCACCTCGGGCCGTATCTTCTGCACGGAGGAAAAGGAACAGTAATCAGCCGTGCTGTGTTCTGGGCGTTCCTGACCCCATCTAAGCAGCTTTGGATGCTCCCCTCCGGGTGTGTCCAGAGCTGAGGCCAGCCTGCCTGCCACCACATCGTGAGTTCTCCCACCCTTCTCCGACCTTCCTTTCTCTCCTGTGTGGCTGGCATTGACTCCTCTCCATGCCAGAAGCATAGCCACACGGAGACCCAGGAATCTCTGCAAAGATCGGGAAAACAACCTTGAAACATTATGGACAAATATTGCTGAAATTCAGCCTCTGTTCACCTGTGCTGAATAGAAATGGAGACAGAGTTTCAGGTGAAGTAGAAGAAAATACCTTTATTGCCTTGCCAGGCAGAAGGGGCCCTGGCGAGCTGGTGGCCTGGACTGAGTGCCCTGCCCTGGAAGAGGGCAAGTGTCCAAGGGGCAAGGTGTGGTCATCTCTGGGCACTTCTGACTGGCTGGTGATGAGGGAAGCAGGGGTCAGCACCGTCAACCTCTGCTTCCAACTGGTCTGACGTCTACATGTTTGTGAGTAGAAGACAGCTTATCTACCTGGTGAGGGTTTCAGGATCTGCAAAACAGCTCAAAAGACATGGCTCAAAATATCCAAAATATGGCCCTTGAGGAGGAACTAAAGGTCCTCGGCTTTGTTTAATGGCCTTTTTTTTTTTTTTTGCCTTACTTGACTCTTTCCCTTTCTTTCTGCATTCTCTCACTGCTCTGATTAAATCTATTCTTTACTAAAGTTTTTCTACAGAGAAATAGCAAGTGGAGGGTATGGGTGTAGGTCTATTTTGGGAATGCCTTGTAGGGTTCTGTTTGGTTACAGAAGCATCTGTCTCATTCTCATCTCTGCTGCAAACCTACCCCTGCCTGGTCTGGGTTGTCTACAGTTTCTAAGACAAGGACATGACAGGCACAAAGCAGTTTCCATGTTCTGGAAACATCTATTTTTAGAAAGACTTCAGAATATGTGGTATCATTGGAGAGCATTTTGGTGTATTACCGAGAACTTTCTCTTGTAAATTTGTGTTCGTCCTTCTAAACATTTGCTTTTGACTCATTTCCCCACCCACTGTCTTTCTTTCCCTCGAGCGTAGTCACTGTCTGAAATGTTGATGGCCGGGGGCACATGGACGTTGCTCCTCCACCCCCTCAGAGCTGAACCAGTGTCTGCATGTCTTCCTTCACCACCTGGTCCAGTGTTTGGAGGTGAGAGTAAAACTTGTGCTTTCTTTCTGAATTCTCCTCAGGCTTTAGGGACCCCCACTCCCTGCAGCCCCTACTTCAGTTCCCCCATGCGACTGCCTGATTTCTTTTTAGATAAGTTTGCTGGATCATCAAAAAAGCAAGAGAGTTCCAGAAAAACATTTACTTCTGCTTTATTGACTATGCCAAAGCCTTTGACTGTGTGGATCACAACAAACTGTGGAAAATTCTGAAAGAGATGGGACTACCAGACCACCTGATCTTCCTCTTGAGAAACCTATATGCAGGTCAGGAAGCAACAGTTAGAACTGGACATGGAACAACAGACTGGTTCCAAATAGGAAAAAAAGTACATCAGGGCTGAATATTGTCACCCTGCTTATTTAACTTATATGCAGAGTACATCATGAGAAACGCTGGGCTGGAAGAAACAGAAGCTGGAATCAAGATTGCTGGGAGAAATATCAATAGCCTCAGATATGCAGATGACACCACACTTACGGCAGAAAGTGAAAAAGCCTCTTGATGAAAGTGAAAGAGGAGAGTGAAAATTTTGGCTCAAACCTCAACATTCAGAAAACTAAGATCATGGCATCTGGTCCCATCACTTCATGTGAAATAGATGGGGAAACAGTGGAAACAGTGTCAGAATTTATTTGTTTGGGCTCCAAAATCACTGCAGATGGTGACTGCAGCCATGAAATTAAAAGACGCTTACTCCTTGGAAGGAAAGTTATGACCAACCTAGACAGCATATTCAAAAGCAGAGACATTACTTTGTCAACAAAGGTCCATCTAGTCAAGGCTATGGTTTTTCCAGTGGTCATGTATGGATGTGAGAGTTGGACTGTGATGAAGGCTGAGCACCGAAGAATTGATGCTTTTGAACTGTGCTGTTGGAGAAGACTCTTGAGAGTCTCTTGGACTTCAAGGAGATCCAACCAGTCCATTCTGAAGGAGATCAGCCCTGGGATTTCTTTGAAAGGAATGATGCTAAAGCCGAAGCTCCAGTACTTTGGCCACCTCATGCGAAGAATTGACTCATTGGAAAAGACTCTGATGCTGGGAGGGATTGGGGGCAGGAGGAGAAGGGGACGACTGAGGATGAGATGGCTGGATGGCATCACCAACTCAATGGACATGAGTTTGAGTGAACTCTGGGAGTTGGTGATGGACAGGGAGGCCTGGCGTGGTGTGATTCATGGGGTCGCAAAGAGTTGAACATGACTGAGCAAGGAGAAGGCAATGGCACCCCACTCCAGTACTCTTGCCTGGAACGTCCCATGGATGGAGGAGCCTGGTAGGCTGCAGTCCATGGGGTCACAAAGAGTCAGACAGGACTGAGTGACTTCCCTTTCACTTTTCACTTTCATGCATTGGAGAAGGACATGGCAACCCCCTCCAGTGTTCTCACCTGGGGAATCCCAGGGACGGGGGAGCCTGCTGGGCTGCTGTCTATGGGGTCACAGAGCTGGACATGACTGAAGCGACTTAGCAGCAGCAGCAGAGCGACTGAGCTGAACTGAACTGAACTGAACTGTGGGTGTGCGAGAGGTGCAGTCATTTTCAGAACTGTCTGAACACAGAAAACAAATAACAAATAACAAATATTGTGGAATTTCTGAAATCTGCTCTGAGGAGTAGGCTTCTGGGCATTTGATCATGGCTGAAAAAGTACAAAGCAGAACTGAAAGAGATTGTTACCAAAAGTAAAAAAAAAAAAAAAAAAAAAAAGATCATCTCAGAAGAAGGTATAAGAGACATAGTAGGTTTATGTCGCTAGGTTTTTTAGCTTAGATGTAAACCAGAAACCTAACTGTACTAAAAGCCTTTCTTACACTGTCTGTTGTGCCATTTGGGGTAAGTTGTTTTGAGAATGCTTTATTACCTGAATTTGCTTCCCTGTAAGCATGTAGCTTATGTCTTCCTTTTGGCATTGAAGGTTTTCTTCAGGATTTTCTAATTGTTCACACTCATTGAGGGCTGACTCATTGGAAAAGCCCCTGATGCTAGGAAAGATTGAAAGCAGAAGGAGAAGCGGGGACAGGAGGAGGATAGCATCACCGACTCAGTGGCCATGAGTTTGAGCAAACTGTGGAAGGTAGTGAAGGACAGGAAGCCTGGCGTGCTGCAGTCCATGGGGTCGCAAATAACTGGAAATGATTTAAACGACAACAGCAACAGAGGGCATAAAAAGATGCTGTTCTCTGGCCTGCCCAGCCAAAAGCAGATGGTACATTCAGAAAGGGTGGTTAATTTGATGAAGAGACTGTTCATGAATGGACTGTTTGCAAGCTGTGGGCAGAGTGAAGGGAAACCCACAAGACAGACTGGCATAATCCGGTGTGGGTAATAGCAGAAGGCTGTTGCCACACTAAGGATGAGGACCAAGGAAGGAATCGTCAGTAAGAAGCACAAAAGCTGTAGCAGTCGGGTAGTGTGGCTTGTTGGAGCTGAGGCCTGTAGTGGAAGACACGGCCACTGCCAAGAAGGAAATAAAAAACATTCTCCTTAGTTCTGCTCTAACCTCATACGTCTTCTTCGGCCAGACTCATCCGGACGTCAGAGGACAAGGCAACATCACTGGTTCTGTCCATAGATGTCAGCTTCTCAGGATACAGCACATCGGGGAGAAGGGTAGACGGTGATCCAGAGATGGTTCACCATGCATCCAAGCAAAAACATTGGCAAAAGCATTTTGTCCCTCATCAGAAGCTGCCTATTAAATCTATATCTTGAGGTTCACTTATAAAAGAGACGATTTGCTTCGGTTTGGAATTGTATGTGATAAGCTGAACAATCCTCTGCCTACTCTGGAGCATAAGGATATGTTCGTATGTTTTCATGTTAACATGAAAAAAGTTTCCAATATAAACCAATACAGGAGGGCATGAATACTAGGTTAGGGGAGAAATCAGCAATTTCAGGATCCTGTCAAGATGATGGATTAGAGCTGGTTACTTTCTTCTCTGTCAGCCCAGGGAAGGCTATTGAAGAAAGAGAAGCATGGACACAGGTCCAGCTTGCACTCACAAGGCTGCAGGCTGCACTGAGGTGGTAAACCGTGTGTGTGTGTGTGTGTGTGTGTGTGTGTGTGTGTGTGTGTGTGTATGGGCCCTGTGGGCTGATGAACTCTGGGCCCCGAATGGCCAGGGACAGCAGGGAGAAGGCAGAGTGGAGGAGAGCTTCGAGTTTTGACATCTTCCTTGAATTGCCCTGAACAACTCTTCTCATCCAGTTACTGATGAAAGTGCTGGTGAGGAACAGGTGTGGATTGACAGTCCACCTGCAGACACTTGCTTCTCAATTTCTTTTTTTCTGTTTTAGCTTTAGAATGAGAATCTAACTTCTCCTTTCAAAGCTACTTCTTGATAAGCATGTAAAAGGTAAAATTTAAGGATAGCAAGTGTAAGGGATCAGCAGTGTTTCTATGCTGTCCAACTCTTCACTTCCTTCCTTAGATACATGAGGCTAGTTTAGACAGGGGCTTCTCTCACCCCATGTCATGATACATCTCTAACCCAAGTGCCTGGCAGCCCCCATGAACAGGAGCCCACAGGCGCTAGACATCTGGGATGGACAACCCTGCAGAGAGAGACAACATACTGAACAGCACATTCAATCAGGAGCAGAGTTGTTTGAGCAGACTGGCATAGGATTTTAAATAATGTATTTAAAGAGGTAAATGCTATATGAATATCCACGAAAAACACTGAAGTCAATACATTTTTGGATGAAGAGTCTGAGAGGTGAAATAACAGTTTAATAATGGTAAATATTAAATTAAAATGGATATAACTAAAGAATGAGTTAATGAATTGGAAGATAATGTTGAAAGTATCTCAGAAAACACCAAAAAGAAGAAAATCATATAAACCACAAGAGAAATGCTAAAAATATGGAGGGTTTCAGTAATTATTCAGTGTCTATATAGTAGTTTGGAAAAAAAATTAAAACATGAAAAGTGAACAATATTTTCAGAAACAGAGATAATGAAGATCATAAATGAAGAGGAGTCAGTGGACATGGTGGGTTTCTGACAAAAAATCTACACCTAGACACACTGTATTGAAATGCAAGTCCATCAGTGATAGAGAATTCTAAAACATTTCAGAGAAGAATATTTCTAAAAAAGCAAGAACTCTGTGTCTATCAAAAATTTCTGCAAAAGCTCTGGATGCAAGAAAGATAATTATAGAAGGAAAGAACTTTGATTTAGATCATATGAAAAGTCAAATTTTCACTTAAATCTGTGGGCATAATAAAAATACTCCTAAATGTACCATGACTCAGGATGTTTGCTACTCTGAATACCACATTCTGGAAAGAAAAGACTTAAGGACAAATAGTCTTAGTGATTCTGCAAGAGATGTGGGCAACAGAGATGATCAAATCACTGACAAATATGCATAAATAATGGTATGATGGCAAGGAGGGAAGGATAGAAACAGATGCAGAATTGAATCTAGACATGACCAGCATGAAAGTGGTGATCAAAGGTCCCTGAGACCATATCAGCATTTGTCTTACTGAAAGATACATATTGATGAGTGTAAAACTCTGTGGAGGTCCATGAGTGTAAGCATGAGCATTTAAGTACAACCGCCAGAACAAAGGAATAGTGTTTAACTTTATCTTTAAGCAAGATAAAAATTCTATCCACTGAAAATATTAATAAAAGGGCAAGTAGAGTATATGAAAAATGTGAAATGAGATGTTAAAATTACTTACATGTCCTAATATAACAGTAATTCTGATAAATAGAAATGGATTGAATTTATCAACTCAGTGACAAAAAAATTTTTTTTAATTGGATTAAAAGAACAGGACTCCAAAAATATGTTGTCAATGTGAGACTAACAAAAAAATAATAGGAAACTTAAAAATAAAAGCAGAGAAAGATTATCAGGAAGTAAGGAGTAAAAAGAGAGCCAATGATAAATCACTAGCAGAGGATGCAGAAATTAATCCTTTTGGTGGTAAAATAGTTATAATTTTAGATACTTAGAAAAGAGCCATCCATGATCCAGGGCAGAAGACCTCCCTATTTCTCATCACCTCCACTCCTGAGACTCAGTTCTTCAAAGGCTTCGATGTCTTAATAAAATGCATTTTGCTCAGTCTTCTCTCAATACATGTCACGTTTAATTTATAGACCAAAATTTGTCCTTACAATAGGGTCCATTTAGTTTTGATAATTTGTGTTGTTTCTCTGCAAAATACTTTAAAAAATAATATTCAAATGAGGCATATTAACTTGACAAGACAGTCTGACCGTTTATATTAGCACCACGTTTCTTCCTGAGTCTCCTGGCATCGTCTCCCATATTCAGGCCCTGACTCTTGGGATGTGCTGTGCTCAGCACTAATAGGATGCTGTCCTAACGTCTAATAACCCAGCTACTCTGCAAGTAGCCAGTTTTATTGACTTATTTATGGATCAATCCTTTCAAGAAATATCTGCTGAATATCTAAAATGTGTTAGGAAAGATGGTAAGTGTAGAGATCACAGTTGTGAGGAAAGGTCACCGTTCTCATAGAGCTTGTAGTTTAAGGAGGGAGAAAAAAATCGCAAAATCAATATAAAATTGCACATTAAGATGAGGCAGAAGGGAAATAATGGGCGCGATGTGTGTTACAGCACAGGGGGTTTTGCAGTGTGTGGGGCCCGGGTCATAGGAGTCTTCCTTGAGGAATTGCTGCTTAGGTTGGCGTGAGACAGTTGGGTTGAGTCTCCTGGTCAAGAAATATAGGAGTAATACACTTCTCACAGATGGACCAGCATGCACACAGGCTCTGATGTGGGAAAGCATTTATTTCAAGAAACAGAAAGAAGATCAGAACCCAGGAAGTAAGAGTGATGCTAAGCTAGTGGAAAATGTAGACTAAAGACAACTTAGAGGCTTATAACCCACGGCAAGTACTTTGATTTCCGTCATAAAATGGAAAATGATGGCCGGTTTTATAAATGCATGGATACAGAATTGGCTGTATATTTTAGGAGAACATTCTGGCTGTTTATGGGAGGTAAGAATGAAAACAAAAAATTGTGTTAGAAAGATGTATACACTGGTATGCTTAAAGTGGGGGCTTACAGTCTAGCACGGGAAACGCTTCTCAATATTATACAATAATCTTCATAGGAACATAATTTGAAAAAGGAGTATGTGTGTATATATACATATCTATGTATATGTAACTGACCCTGTTTGCTGTACACTTGAAACTAACACAACATTATTAATCAACCAACCCTAAATATTAAATAAAAAGTTTAAAAAATTAAGAAAGCTTTTAAAGGCATCCAGTCAAAACATTATGATGGCTTGGATTAAGAGCAGTGGAGAGGGAGAAAAGCTGATGGGTTGGGCCATAGTTTGGAGGAAGAGTTTATAAACATTGGTGATAGACTGGTTGTGGGAGATGAGGATTGGGAGGGGGTGGGAATGGTTCTGGGGATTCTAACACGAGCAACCAAGCGGCGGAGATGGGGCTCACTACCAGGCGCAGTTTGCAGAAGAAGACCAAAAATGCAGTTGAGTTCATGCTCAGTTTCAAATAGCCTTAAGACTGCCACGTGGAAATGTCTGCGGGATAGCTGGAATGTGGAAGACTGGAGCTCTGACAATTAGGCTTGACTGTAAGCATCACTTGAAATACACCAATGGAATACGTATGATTCATAGAAGCATGACCATGAATGAGATACTCAAGGGAGTTTAAAGTAACGACAGAAGTAGTTTGCTCATAGCATTTGGATAAAGAAGGAAAACGTAGGAAGGAGAACTCAAGAAGGTGCTAGAGAGAAGAGAACTTGGAGAATTGATTTTTCCTCAAGTTGAAAGAAGGGAATGTTCTGTAAAGGAAAGGAAGTTAGCCTTGTGGGATGTTGCTGAAAGACCAAGATGGAGACTGAAAAAGTGTTCTTGGAATTTTTAGACTTTCCGTTCATTTCAGTTCAGTTCGGTCACACATTTGGGTCCGACTCTCTGCGGCCCCATGGACTGCAGCACACCAGGCTTCCCTGTCCATCACCAACCCCCGGAGTTTACTCAAACTCATCTCCATTGACTCAGTGATACCATCCAACCATCTCATCCTCTGTTGCCCTCTTCTCCCACCTTCAGTCTTTCCCAGCATCGTGGTCTTTTCAAATGAGTCAGCTCTTTGCATCAGGTGGCCAAAGTATTGGAGTTTCAGCTTCAGCATCAGTCCTTCAGATGAACATTCAGGACTGATCTCCTTTAGGATGGACTGGTTGGATCTCCTTGCAGTCCAAGGGACTCTCAAGAGTCTTCTCCAACACCACAGTTCAAAAGCATCAGTTCTTCAGCACTCAGATTTCTTTATAGTCCAACTCTCACATCCATACAAGACTACTGGAAAAACCATAGCTTTGACTAGACGGACCTTTGTTGGCAAAGTAATGTCTCTGCTTTTGAATATGCTGTCTAGGTTGGTCATAGCTTTTCTTCCAAGGAGCAAGCATCTTTTAATTTCATGGTTGTAGTCACCATCTCTGGTGATTTTTAAGCCCCCCCCCCAAAATAAAGTCTGCTACTGTTTCCACTGTTTCTCCATGTATTTACCATGAAGTGATGGGACTGGATGCCATAATCTTTCTTTTCTGAATGTTGAGCTTTAAGCCAAATTTTTCACTCTCCCTTTCACTTTCATCAAGAGGCTCTTTAGTTCTCCTTCACTTTCTGCCATAAGGGTGGTGTCATCTGCATATCTGAGGTTATTGATATTTCTCCCAGCAATCTTGATTCCAGCTTGTGCTTCTTCCAGCCCAGGGTTTTTCATAATGTATTCTGCATAGAAGTTAAATAAGCAGGGTGACAATATACAGCCTTGACGTACTCCTTTTCCTGTTTGGAACCAGTCTGCTGTTCCATGTCCAGTTCTAACTGTTGCTTCCTGACCTACATACAGGTTTCTCAAGAGGCAGATCAGGTGGTCTGCATTCCCATCTTTCAGAATTTTCCACAGTTTAGTGTGATCCACACAGTCAAAGGCTTTGGCATAGTCAATGAAGCAGAAGTAGATGTTTTTCTGGAACTCTCTTGCTTTTTTGATGATCCAGCAGATGTTGGCAATTTGATCTCTGGTTCCTCTGACTTTTCCCAATCCAGCCTCAACATCTGGAAGTTCACGGTTCACTTATTATTGAAGCCTGGCTTGGGGAATTGCAGACTTGGTGACTGTTAATAACCCATAAACTCACCACTTTATCATGATGCTGGACTCTGAGGGCTGGGAGTCTGGATGGCCACGGGAGTCTGCTTGGGGCAGTGATAAGATGGCTTGAGGCTGAAGCTGTCCGCAGGCTCAGGCACGAACATCTGCTGTTGGAGCAGGGCCATGGGGATCCTGGGACAGCTAAGCCCGCTGACCACACATGGCCTCTCCTGGTGGCTCAGCTTGGTTTCCTCATAGGGTGGGGTTTCAGGGCAGAGACGTCTTACCTGGTGACTCCAGGCTTCAGGTTTTCTGTCTGTAGAGAGGAGCAGAAGCTGCACCTCCTCTGGTGAAGTCTTGGAAATCACCGTGTTCTGTTGGTGACAAGTGAGTTTCAGGCCTGCTCAGATTCCAGGGTCAAGAGCATCGGCCTTACTCCATTACTAGAGAGGCATCAGTGTCTGAATATTTCTGAACTTGTCTCAAGACCACATTGGTTAGTTAGTGTTAGTCGCTCAGTCTTGTCTGACTCTGTGTCCCGATGGACTGCAGGACGCCAGGCTCCTCTGTCCATGGGATTCTCGTTTCTGGGCAAGAACACTGGGGTGGTCTGCCATTTCCTCCTCCAGGGGATCTTCCCCACCCAGGATCGAATCTGCATCTCCAACGTTGGCAGGCAGATTCTTTACCAATGAGCCACCAGGGAAGCCCAAGACCACATAAGTGGGACTTTAATAATGGTCACAGGGGAAAGAAGGATCCAGACTAATGGGGGGCGGGGAGGACCAAAGTGAGTAGAAACTGAGAATTGCCACTTTAGCAAAGATTAGTTTTATAATTAGAATAAAGAGAAACTCAACATTTACTGGAACTTGATATGAAGGAGATGCAGAGAATTGTAAAGGATTTCAATATCCTTCAAAACTGGAACAACTGACTTGAGTCTGCATTTGGATATTGCATCTGCAAACTCTGGCTTTAAATCAAAGTATCTTAAACTATCTCCAAAATAGTTTGTAAAAAATTAAACTACCCATTCTTAGGAAAGCGAGTGGAAGTGACCACTACATCTGGCTAGCAGAGGAGGCGTGGGAAGGGTAAGAAGTACTCCAGCTTCTCTCTAGGCTCTGGCAGGTGGCAAGTCAGAGCAGGGCTTGTCCTGGGTCTGTGTGGTCCTTATACGTGAACAGACGTGCACAGGAAATGCAGTCAGATCCTTCTCTCGGAAAGAGCATTAGTCTAACTTCGGCAACCATGTTGAATTCTTTTTCTCACTTTAAGTTCTGTTTCACTTTTATAATAGCCGTCAGAATTTGCATATATAAAGCATACATTACACATGCGTTTGTATATCATTGGAACTCCCTGTTGGCATAGCTGAAAATACCCAGCTAATAGCACATCTGGAAAGAATAAGCATAAATCTGCAGCATAATAACTCCAACATCTTTAAACCTCAGGAATTATTTTTTCCTACATTGTTTAATTAAAGCTCCCAAAATACAGTTAAATAAGCAAACATTTTTCTTTTTATTTGCTACAAAATTGATCACAAAATGATTTTAAACTACTGGTGACATTAGCTAAAATTTACTTTTGGTCATTATTTACGAATTTGTCCTTTTATTCATTTATTCATTGGTTCATTTACTCAACAGTTATAAATTGCTCATTCACTTTTTTGTGTGTTTTTTACTTTGAACTTTTTAAAAAGAAACTTTAAAAGTTTAGAATAGCTTTAGATTTACAGGAAAGTTAAGAATTTTCCACAACTAAGACATAAAGAGGAACCACAATGAGCTTGATGGGAAGGCTGGAGGTATGTCAATACCCACAAATGGACCAACGCTCTTAGACACCTCCCCAAAGAAGATATACAGATGGCAAACAAGTATATGCAAAGATGCTTCGCATCGTCTCATCAGGGAGATGCAAATTAAAACAATGAGCCAGCACTCCACCTCCACACCTATTAGACTGGCCCAAACCCAGAACGCTGATGGCCTCTGCCTCCTCACTGTTGGGGATGCAAAATGGAGCAGCCACTTTGGAAGATGGTTTGGCAGTGTCCTACAAAACTCTTACTATCCGATCCAGCAAATATGCACCTTGGTATTTACCCAAAAGAACTGAAAACTCATGTCTATACAAACTGCTCACGAAGGTTTAAAGACTGGGAGAAATTGATCGAGAAGTCCTAATCTCCCTCTTTTTCACTGAATAAATGGAACATTATTATTCATTTTATAAAAGAATGTTTCAAACAGCTCTATTCATAATTACCCAAACTTGGAAGCAACCAAGACATCCTTCAGCCAGTGAACGTGTGCATTACTTACACGAAGACTCTATCATTTACACTGAGTGCATTATTTTCATAAGATAGTGAAAACACTGGTGAGTGGAAGGGCTCCTGAAGATGGAGGGGTGAGTAGGCGGAGCCCCAGAGAATTTTAGGGCAATGAAAATTCTCTGTATGGTGCTGGAATGATGAATACATGCCATCATACATTTAAAAATCTACAGCCAACAACTTGAGAGCTGACTGGTTGCTCGTGGGAACTGGAAAGCAACCGTGAGAAATGAAATGGAATCCACTGACCTTGGACCTGGGTGGGTGCTAGCTCACAAAAAGTAAAGCACTCTCTATTCTGTAAATGTTAAAACGCTCTGTAATTGGGAAGCATCATGTAACTGCAGAACGTGAGAGAACAAAACCCACTGCTATTGTTGTCAACTGAAATGCCCATAAGAGTAATTTCTCCTTCATAATTTGTTTCAAAAGAATTTCTGAGTCTCTTAGGGTGAAAACAGTATGTGATACAGATGAAATAAACAAGAAGAACTGAATTGTAATTTTACAGCTCAGCTGGTAAAGAATCCACCTGCAATGCAGGAGACCCCCCAGTTCGATTCCCGGGTGGGGAAGATCCCCTGGAGAAAGGATCAGCTACCCACTCCAGTATTCTTGGGCTTCATTCTGATGGCTCAGATGGTAAAGAACCCACCTGCAATGCGGGAGACCTGGGTTGGGAGGATCCCCTGGAGAAGGGAATGGCAACCCCCTTGAGTGTTTTGCCTGGAGAATCCCATGGACAGAGGAGCCTGGAGGGCTGCACTTCGTGGGGCCACGATGTGACTGGGAGGCTAGGCACAGTGCCGCGCGTGTATATACCGGGGCTTCCCAGGTGGCTCAGTGGCAAGGAATCTGCTTGCAATCCAGGAGACACTGGTTTGATCCCTGGGTACATTAAGGGATCCCTGAACATACTCATGTTCTTGCCTGGAAAATCCCACAGACAGAGGAGCCTGGTGGGCTATAGTCCATGAGATCTCGAAGAGTCGGACGCAACTGAACACGCATGAATGCACTGCATGTATCGTTGTTGTCTGGTCGCTACGTCTATATAATTTTCAGTTCTCATGTTGAGGTATGACCTGCTGCTGCTAAGTCGCTTCAGTCCTGTCTGACTCTGTGAGACACCACAGATGGCAGCCCACCAGGCTCCCCTGTCGCTGGGATTCTTCAGGCAAGAACACTGCAGTGGGCTGCCATTTCTTTCTCTAGAGGCATGACCTACATCACTTTATGAACCATTGCCAAAACCAGACTTTACGTCTTCTTATGACACTAAATACACATTTGTTTTTCAAATAAATGGATGATTTAGAACTTAAGGGAGAAGAAAAGAGAGAAAAAGTTTGTTTGTAATAGGGATTATATTTATATTCACTTAGCTCTTAGTAGGTAAGAGTTTTACAGTTTACCCTATAGAAGGAAAGTTAAGGAAACTGAGGTCTTGTTGTCACCAGGAAGTTTAAGAAGGCAATTAATTTTTCACAGATAAAATAGCAAAGTAAACTCCGGTTTTCATCGTTAAATATTAATTCCTCATTTTGTTCCCCCAGATTTAAGAGCAAAGCTGTTTAGAATGTTGAAGAACCTTATAAACTCTCTTCTACCAGTTACACAAGATCTGGTTAAAGTGACATCGAGCATCAACAAGAATGACTAATTTTGTCAAATTTAGCTTTAAAATGCCAAGCGAGACCTCGTTTCAGTTTTTGTTCGGGCTTCAGCTGGGTTTCTGGGAGAAAGCCTACCCTTTAAATTAGATTTGAACTTTTTACTAGAGAAGGAAGAAAATAGACTGTGTGCGGCGAAAGAACATGGACTGGTGTCAGCTACATGGCGCTGCCTCTTATAGACTCCCGTGCCCATCTCCAGTCTCCAAGAACTGCAGAGTTGTTATGCGAGAGGGGTGGCTTTGTTCCTGAGCCCCAGGCATCTAGTTTTTCTCAGGAATTTACCTAAGAACTGTCGTTGTATTTCATACGTAGATAGAGTTTCAGTTAGAATTGCTGTGAAGCAAAAGGCTATCAAACGCAATGCCTTAAAACCCCAACTATTCATTTTTTCTCTAAGTTGGGGTTACTTATCAAAGACCTGGGCAGTTCTGCTGATCCAAGCTGGGCTCAGCTGATACCAGCAGACCCTGCTCAGTCCTGTGCTTGTGGTCTCTTGGCTGGGAGCCGGCTGGTCTAGGAGGTGGGGTGACTCAACTCTGTTGTTTATCATCCAGCAGGCATCCTAAGGTCTTTCTGGTTCCAGTGGAGAGATTTCAAGAGATACTGTGAACGTGCCCAAGGCCTCTTGGGGCCTAGGCTTGGGATTGTCATAGTCACCTCTCCTGCCTTTTTATACAGTTCATGGGGTTCTCACAGCTAGTTTACTGGAGTGGTTTTCCATTCCCTCTTTTGATGGAAAAAGCTGACTGAAAACTCAATAAAACTACAATCTCTTAATAAAACTGAACCTTAAAAAAACTAAGGTCATGGCATCCTGTCCTGTCCCTTCATGGCAAATAGAAAGTGAAAAGGTGGAAGCAGTGGCAGAGCTCCTCTTTTGGGCTCAGAATGAATCACCGTGGATGGTGACTGCAGCTGTGAAACTAAACGCTTGCTTCTTAGCAGGAAAGCTATGACGAGCTTAGGCAGCGTGTTCAAAAGCAAAGACATCACTTTGCTGACAAAGGTCTGTATAGTCAGGCTATGGTCTTTCCAGTAGTCATGTACAGATGTGAAAGCTGGACAATAAAGAAGGCAGAATACCGAAGAACTGATGTTTTTAAACTGTGGTGTTGGAGAAGACTCTTGAGAGTCCTTTGGACTGCAAGAAGATCCAACCAGTCAATCTTAAGGGAAATCAACCCTGAATCCTCTTTGGAAGGACTGATGCTGAAGTGCCAATATTTGGGCCACCTGATGTGACCAGGTTACTCATTAGAAAAGACGGTGATGCTGGGAAAGATTGAAGGCAGGAGAAGGGGACGGCAGAGGATGAGACAGTTGGATGGCATCACCGATTCAACAGACATGAACTTGGGCAAACTGCAGGAGATGGCGAGGGACAGAAGAGCCTGGCAGCTGCAGTCCATGGGCCGTGAAGAATGGGACACGACCTGGTGACTGAGCAACAGCGCCTCTACCACTTCTGTTGGTCTAAGCGAGTCAGAGCCCAGTTCAAAGTGTGGGGGAAACAGATGCCAAATCTTGGGGAGGAGGTACAGGTCGTATTTCATAGTACACACAGGCAGGGAGAGGTGGAGACTTGCGGTTGTTTTTTTTTTTTTTTTTTTTTCAGTTTTCCAAAAATACTCTCCTCTCCAATAAAACTGCCAAATTATTATGTAATCACGTAATGCCTTTACATGTGATCTTTACTTTTTTCATAGGCTTTTGGCTTTCCTAGCAAGAAGCACACCTATACTTCTTGCAAGTTCTTACACAAATTATCTTTTTTTCACTAATAACTTCAAGTACTTACTTTCATTGCTCAAAGATTAAAAAAAAAAAAAAAAAAAGCTTTTTTGCTGTGCTTATCAGCATAAGCCCTCCAGTTTCCATTGCCATCATTCGCCTGTTGCACAGACACTCTCTTGGATATGATGAACATTCGTCTGACATTCCTAAGCAGGCTTACAGTAATTTTAGCTCCCCATTGAATTTCAAACAGTAGCCTCCGCGTTGACATTAAAAGCATTCACATTTGCAGGGACAGAGCAACCTGCTGAGCGGGGGCTGCTCTCGCTCGCCAGGCTCTCCCCCTGGGCTTTTTCTCAGAAAGAGCAAAGCGGCGGGATTTGTCTGGGCGGTTCAGGCTGCACTCTGAGCAGCTCCGAAGACGGAGGGCTTCTGGCTGGCAGCAAATCCTTCCTTCAAGGTCCTTCCGCAGAAAGGCAACGCCCTCCCCCTCACTGACGTCCGTCCTGTGTGTTGCAGATAAGTTCCCAGCCATAGAAAGGCAGCTACTTTCAGGGTTTCTGAAGCTTCCCCCACAGCGTCTCCTTCACCTGTTCTTTTGCCCCCAGTGAGATTTCCCTCTTTGCCGTGTACAAGAACGCAGTCAGTGCCGAGTGGCCAGGCTTCTGATTGAGGTGTGCTGGGATACTTTGTTCTGAATCTATATATATATATTTTTTTAATTGAAGGCCTTTATGGACAAGCAATGTGAAATCAGAGAATTTTTTTCTGCAGCTATTTTTCACCCCTTCAGCCTCTCGTTTTTATCATGTCCCATCACCATTATTATCCATTATATGCATCCAGTGGTCAGCGGGCTGGCGGCCGGCTTCTCTAAAGGTGTAATGAGCAATCTGGGTTCATGGTTTTCCACAGCTGCTCGGAACAGCTGGTACTAGCGTCACCGTTCACGCCTCCAAAGAAATGTGACCAAGGCATCAGATGCAGACCAACCTGGCCTTGCCTGGTGAATGGAGAGAGGAAGCAGAAGTGTGGATGGGTGTGCGCGTGCGTGTGGATAACAATCCACGCATCTTTCTGTGTGTGTGCACGTGTGTGTGTGTATGGAATAACAGTTCATGCATCTTTGTGTGTGTGTGTGTGTGTATGTGGAATATCACTTCATGCATCTTTGTGTGTGTGTGTGTGTGTGTGTAATAACAGTTCATGCATCTTTGTGTGTGTGTGTGTGTGATAACAGTTCATGCATCTTTTATCCCTTGACTGGATAGTTGCTGTTACTGAAGCCTCTCTCCTAAAGAATCTTGGTGCTGGGAGAGAAAAACGGCTCACAACAAACAAACGTATTAGGCTTGCCATCTTGATTAAAGGGTATTGTTTTGATAGAACTGTGAATTTTTACCCAGTTGTATAACTTATAGGAGAACTTTGAAAAAACATAACAGCAACACCCTTGATCTCCATTTAGGGAGTAAAGAGGCTGATGGGGAGAAAAGAACACTGGATTGAAAACAGAGCAATGGGGTTCAAGGTTTTTATTTTAGCTGCATGACCTGGAGCTAGTAGTTTAACTTCTCTGAGACTCAATTCCCTTTTCAGTGGGAGTATTGAATGTCATAGGGCTGTTTCAGGGAGAAATCATTGCGTGAGAGCGTAGTTTATTGTGGCATGCCCGTGTCAGCTGTTACTACAGACATCTGCAGAGGTCTTCCTGTTGAGTTGTGTGCCCAAGTGCAAACCAGAAAGTTTCTGCACCTGTAAGGCTGTCTGACCTCCCTGTTTCCTCAGTCCATCATTTATTAACATCTAAAGGTCTCTCCTGCTGATGTTCACTCATATTTTCAGCCTTCCTCTTTCTCTATCTCTGGCTCTTCTCAGATTTATGGAAGTAATGTAACATAATGACCGTTTTGCTTTGTGTTGGTAATTTTCATATTTTAGGATTCAGAATTTTATGAGTAAATAACCTATATCTGGTAATCTGTAGGCTTACTTAGGGACAGTTCAATTCAAAATTTTAGATAGGAATATTTTTGGAGTTTCCTTCTAGTCCTGTCCTCCCCTCTTAAATATGTGTGAGGTAAGTGTGGATTCATTAACACCTTCTCCTTTTGATACCAGCCCCCTCCCCTCTATGATATCCTATATTCTGAATCCTTGGATTTCCGTATGCCGTGACTCAATCTGTTGCATGTTTTCTGAAATTGTAGAAACTGTGCTCCCATCTTTCCACATTAATAAAAAATGCTTTTTGGTGGCACCACATGGCATGTGGGACCCAGTTCCCTGAGAAGGGGTTGACCCTGTGCCCCACTGAGTGGGAAGCACAGAGCCTTAACCACTGGACCACCAGGAAGCCCCTGTGCCTCCCTCTTGAGTTGCCATCTGCATCCCAGAGTCAGGTGTGTGCTGGGCCCATAACCACGGCTTTTCAAATGGACAGACGAAAGGGTGAGGAGAGGGCCAGTCTGCTCAGCTAATTGGAGCTAAAGGGTTAATTAGTATAAATGATTTCATGGATTGTGTCTCCCAGACTTCAAATTTACCTTCTGGCAGGCACCTTCCGATGTCATAACCTGTGGAAGTGGCAGATGGCAGGGACGCTTTTATAGCCCTGGGGCAGGCATTGAGGGTGGGGGTGGTGGGCACCTATTTCTTTATATGTAACCCTGACATCCTGTTCTCACAGTTTTGTTAAAGCCGAAAGCACAAGTACATCCTTGATTAAAAGTGTTGTTAGAGCATTTTCATTTCACAATTTTATAAGTGCTCAGAGAACTAATATTTATTGAGCCCCAATTTTGGCAGACACTGATGAAAGAGCTTGACATGTATAATTAAACTGTAATACACTATCCTATATGTAGGTGCTATTTTTAATTTTTCCTTTACAAATGGGGAAGCCGAGATACAAAGAGATTAATATGCTGCCTCAAGTTACAGTCAGTAAAGGAAAGAGCCAGGAATCAAACTCAGATTTGTTGGCTCCAGATTCTGTCTGTTAGTTATCACACTATACTGCATAATTGCAGAGAAAAACATGCATGTATTCAGGGATGCTGATGTAGGCATTCCCTGGACACTCGTAGGGCACATCAGTGACCAACAAATTGCTATAGGCCTTTATGTCAACTGTGAGAAATGTACTTGGACCATAAGAATTAGGAATGTGCAAGCACACTTCCATGGAGAAGGAACTAGAAGTTACTACGAGCAGTTCCCTAGAGACAGTGCCTCTGTGTTCTGTAGCACAAGAATGTCAGGATGCATATAAACACATCCTTGGAGGTATATTAGATATGCAGTTGAGAGAGGAAATTTCACAAATGGCAAATTGGTAGCATCCTTATGAAGAATGATAACTAGATAGGGATATATACTTGAATAAAATACCCACTCTAGACCCCATGGACGTGAGCGAGAGGCTTTCTCTCAGTTAGGGTCAAGGTTCCTTTAGAGAATTATTCTTGGTCTAGCCTACCTCACGCATGAATAATCAGCAGGCGCCTTGCTGTATGGTGTGTGTGTGTGATATGTATGCATATGTATATATGCGCAGGATGATGGTCAGGGCTTCTCTAATGGCTCAGCGGTGAAGAATCTGCCTGCCAATGCAAGAGACGTGAGTTTGATCCCAAGGTCAGGAAGACCCCTTGGAGAAGGAAATGACAACCCACTCTAATATTCTTGCCTGGGGAATCCCGTGGACAGAGGAGCCTGGTGGGCTACAGTCCTCGGGGCTGCAAAAGATCTGGACACCACTTAGCAACTAAACAACAGCATGACTGCAGCCACTTTTGCCTGGAAGCCTGTTTCACTTGCTAGGACTTGTTGTTTACCTCTGAACTCACTTACAAATAGAATTAAACTCAGCATAGAAAACAGACTTATGGTCCCCAAAGAGGACTGTGTATAATGGATCTACACTACCGTATACAAAATAAAAGTGAAAGGAAAGTCGCTCAGTCGTGTCCGACTCTAGAGGCCCCATGGACTGTAGCCCGCCAGGCTCCTCCGTCCATGGGATTCTCCAGGCAAGAGCACTGGAGTGGGCTGCCATTGCCTTCTCCAGGATATAAAACAGGTAAACAGGATCTACTGTATACGGCAGGGGAGTATACTTAATATCTTTTAATAACTTATAATGGAAGGTAATTTGAAAAAGAATATATATGTTGTATACATATTTATACGCCATATAATTGAGCCACTGTGCTATGTACCTGAAACTAGGGTGACACTGTCAATCGGCTAAGCTTCAGGGTCACTGATTCATGTTCATGTTTGGCAGAAACCAACACAATGCTGTAAAGTAATTATCTTTCAATTGAAAACAAATTTAATTATGAAAAAGTTTAATTTGCCTTTTGTTCTTTTAGAACTTAAATGTTTTGGCAGTCATTTGTTGTATATGAAAATCTCACAGATTTAATTAGGTCAGCATGGTATGATTTAATTAATTATTGAGCCTGGAGAAATTTTGTGTATAGAAAATACTCTTGTTCTAATAAATTTTACTTTATACAAGAAAAAATGGGAAAAGACTTTTAAAATTAAAAAGAAATACTCATGAAAGTTTATGAGTCCTTATGTCCTCTCCCCTAGAACTGCTTATGTATCATGCATAATTCCATGTATATACAAGCACGTACGTGTATATGTACATTTTTTATAAAACTATGAGCATTTTATGAATTTTGTCTTTTTTAAATCTGACTGTGCTGTGTAGTATTTGGCACCTTCCTTTCCCAACCAGGGAGTGAATCTAGCTCCTGCGCTGGGAAGCACAGTCTTAGCCACTGGACCACCAAGGAAGTCCCAATATAATTATTTTTAGTATACAGTTTACCCTGGAAATTGATACTTCATCAAACTTTTGTACATATAAATCATATAGATCTACCACAGTCTATTAACTAGTTCCCTACTAAGGTTTAGCTGGTTTCTGCTTCACAAGTGGAACAGTGGTAAAGAATATCCCTGCCAATACAGGAGACGCAAAAGACATGGGTTTAAGACATGGGTTTGATCCCTGGGTTGGGAAGATCCCCTGGAGGAAGGAACGGCAATTCACTCCAGTAATCTTGTTTGGAAAATTCCATGGACAGAGGACCCTGGTGGCCTATGGTCTGTGGGGTCACAAAGAGTTGGGCATGACTGAGCATGCACGAAGGTGGTTTGTTTTTATCTTTTTCCAATCCTAAACTTATGCTTCAATGGATACTTAAATATACTTACAATAAAGTTCTGTATCCTTATAATACATTTCTAGCAGTGGAAATGTTACATTAAGTGATATGTACATTTTAAATGCCAATAGATACCACCGACGTTCCTTGTAAAAAGTTGAACTAATCAGGAAGCTGTTAAAGCCTTTTTAATAGACTCATATAGATTTAACTTTAATAAGATGTGATTCTGCCTGGACCTAATGAAGATGCACCAGAGTAGATATTAAAGATAGTCACTGAGGATTACAGTAAGAGCTCTGTAAGCAGAGGAAAGGAAGACATTCCAGGGAGAGGCAATGGTAGGAAAAAGATAGAAAAATATCTAAGACCCTCGGGGAATGGCTTTGTGATTTTTGAAGAGCAACAATCAGTACTAATAAGAGATAATGCAGCTTTAATTATATTTAGCAAATATTTGGTAAACATATAAGCTTATGCATCCATTCAATTTAAGTTTCTCAGGGCAGGCAAAGCTACCTGCTATAACAAACATCCCCTCATCTTAGTGGTTTAATCAACCAAGAGCTTAGTTGTCTCTGTCTCCTATTGTCAAGAAGGAAGCGCTTCACCACACTGAGCCTTCCAGGGGTTTAATTTACTTTCACGCTGAGGCTCCATCATCTTTGACACCTAGTCTCAAGGTTGAAGTGGTGTCATGGCGCCGTCCAGTCAGCAGATGGGTGAAGGAAGACAAGACCTCATAAAGTACATCTGATTCTTTTTCACTTCATGGCAAATAGATGGGGAAACAATGGAAACAGTGAGAGACTTTATTTTGGGGGGCTCCAAAATCACCACAGATGGTGACTGAAGCCATGAAATTAAAAGACACTTGCTCCTTGGAAGAAAGCTATGACCAACCTACACACCATATTAAAAAGCAGAGACATTACTTTGCCAGCAAAGGTCCGTCTAGCCAAGGCTATGGTTTTTCCAGTAGATGTGAGAGTTGGACCATAAAGAAAGCTGAGCACTGAAGAACTGATGCTCTTGAACTGTGGTGTTGGAGAAGACTCTTGAGAGTCCCTTGGACTGAAAGGAGATCCAACCAGTCCATCCTAAAGGAAATCAGTCCTGAATATTCATTGGAAGGACTGATGCTGAAGCTGAAAGTTTAGTACTTTGGCCACCTGATGTGAAGAGCTGACTCATTTGAAAAGACTCTGATGCTGAGAAAGACTGAAGGAGGGAGGAGAAGGGGATGACAGAGGATGAGAGGGCTGGATGGCATCACCGACTCGATGGACATGAGTCTGGGTAAACTCTGGGACTTGGTGATGGACAGGGAGGCCTGGCGTGCTGCAGTCCATGGGGTCACAAAGAGAACGACTGATCGACTAAACAGCAACTCTTAGTCAAAAAATTTGACGTGTTTATTTTTCAGCTGTGCTTGGTCTTCGTTGCCGCGTGGGCCTTTCTCTTCGTTGCCGCGTGGGCCTTTCTCTAGCTGTAGTGATCAGGGACCACTCTCCAGTCATGCTGCTTGGGTGTCTCCTTGTGGGGGCTTCTCCCGCTGTGGAACCCCGGCTCTGGGCCTATGGGCTTCCATAGTTGTGACTTGTGGGCTCTGAAGCATGGGCTAAGGAGTTGTGGGTCACAGGCTTAGTTGCTCTGCAGACCATGGATCAAACCCACGGCTCCTGCGTTGGCAAACAGACTCTGTACCACTGAGCCACCGAGGAAGCCCAAGTGTGTCAACTCTTAACTGGCTTTTGAGTGCCCTACTGTTAGCTTCAGTTGCTCCATCGTACACGACTCTTGCACCCCCATGGACTCTTTGTAGCCCTCCAGGCTCCTCTGTCCATGGAACTCTTCAGGCAAGAATACTGGAGTGGGTCGCCATGCCTTCCTCTACTGTGTTTGTAACAGGCCAATAAAGAAAATAGGGCCATAATGTCTATGAAACAATAAGTCTTACTACTTCTATTATCAGTAGCATTTCTTTCAAATTCAAACAATAGACAGTTAATGTACCTACATTATAAGCTGATTTTGTTTTGCCTACTTTCTGAATGAATCTGTATTTGGCTAATTTATTATCTGGGTATTTTGAGCTATATATTTTCATAGTATGTATATTTTGATAGAAGATCCTGAATTTGAGAAGAACCTTTTTTTTTTTTAAAGGTAAGTTTTAAAAGATGTCTTCTATTTCACTCATAAGTTATTTCATTTTGTCTAAAGGAAATCTTAATCCAAGTGACAATAGAATGAGATATTCTTTACTAATCATACCGGTCACTTAGCTACACTTCTGTTCTGAAAGTATGGAAAATAAGTCTGCTTCTCGTCTTGCTAACCTAGCTTCGCTGCCACCACAAGCTTTGTTTTCTGAATATAGATCTGCCATTATGTGGTATGTGAGGTCTGGTGTTTCTTAATCTTCCTAGATCCTACTTTTCTTAATTGTTTAAATGAGATATTTAGTTCTTGATAATAAATTCCTCTCAGTTTTTGAACTCTATAATTATAAGAGCAAAATCAGAAAATCTAGTAAGTTTCGAATTCTGTGATTCTGTGAGTGAAATCCAAACATCTAATGGATATATTTGCAGTGTTTCAGCGTGGTGTTTAGCTGAAGGACTAATGTGAGGTCAGCTTTGCTTGTCCCCTTCTGCTGCTTTAGAAACATCAGGGATGTTTCTAGGGTGGTGTTCCTGTGCTCACAGATTCTGCAGGGCAGGGATTGAAACGGATCTCAGGGGAACAGCTTTCTGCTGTTACACAGTGTTTCAGGACGCTGCACTGGCTTGGCACTTCTCGGGGCATGGTGACTGAGTCCCACAGGCAGGCCCCAGGTGATGGGCAGAGGTCAAGGTCCTGAGACAAAAAGGTGGATAGATCATGCCTTTTCGATACTTTGAAGACACATGGCGTGACTATCACTGTGCTTGACTGGTTAAAGCAGAAACAACCCAGCCCAGGGTTCAAGGGGACATAACACAGCTCCCATTTCAAAGGAGGGGAATATCAAAGAATTTGAGGCCATGCTTTTAAAATGCCACCATGTGCAGCTATTTGCCGGGAATTTAGTTTCTATTTTAAAGGTACCTGAATTTTGAGAAGTTGGGTATAAGGAGAATTGAATGAATTAGAGCATTTAATAACATTTTAGAGGAATAAAGCAGAGTCCTTAGCAAGAATTTACAGTAATAGATTTTTTTTTACAGTAGTTAAAAACAGTTGGCTAATAAATAGGATCTAGTCTTTCTCTGCTGTTTGGTATTACTGTCTTTTAAAAGGCAGTGTAATCAGGCAATTATGATGCTTGGTTAAAATACAAGAAGGTTCATATGTATTGTCTTGAATGCTTCATTTATTTATGTTAGAGGTCATTTAAATGTTCTTCCTGGGCTTTGTAGCATATGTGATGCTTCCATGTTTAATATGTCATTTCTTTCTGTAATCACACTGATAACATAAAATTATTAAAGCTTCTTAAAAATGAGAAAAGTTAACTTTGGAGAGTGTGTCTCTTGGTCAAGGGTACCCTGAAGCTGAAATATAGTCATCTTAATGATAAGTTTAGTATCAATATTTGTGTCAGTTAGGATTCCTTTCTTGTAAGAGAAAGAAAATAAAACTCTAAGTAGTTAAGTACAAACATTGCTCTCAGACATCACATCTTCCAGCAGTGGGATAGCTTCCTAAAGGACCCAGTTTCTTTCCATCCATTTTCTTAGCTATCCTCGTATCTTAGCTTTGCCACTAGCTCTACCCAAGGTAATTCTGTTGTTTGTTGTTGCTTAACTGCTAAGTTGTGTCCGACTCCTTGCAACCTCATGGACTGCAGCACACCAGGCTTCCCTGTCCTTCACTATCTCCCGGAGTTTGCTCAAATTCATGCACATTGAATTGATGCTGCCCTCTAACTCTCTCATACTCTGCAATCCTCTTCTCCTTTTGCCTTCATTCTTCCCCAACATTAGGGTCTTTTCCAGTGAGTTAGTTCTTCATATCAGTTTGCCAAAGTATTGCAGCTTCAGCTTCGGCATCAGTCCTTGCAATTAGTATTCATGACTGATTTCCTTTAGGATGGACTGGTTGGATTTCCTGGCAGTAGAAGGGACTCTCAAGAGTCTTCTCCAACACCACAGTTTGAAAACATCAGTTCTTCAGTGCTCAGTCTTCTTTATGGTCCAACTCTCACATCTGTACATGGCTACTGGAAAACACTGTATTTTTGACTAGATGGACCTTTGTTGGCAAAGTGATGGCTCTGCTTTTTAATACCTGTCTAGGTTGGTCACAGCTTTCCTCCGAGGAGAGGTCATTACACAGCTTCACAGTCAAGCATGACAACTCCAGCAGGGTTACTTTCCCAATGGTCACCTCATTTTCATATCAATAAGGCCTTTCTCAAGAGCCACGCCATTATCCAAAGGCTTTATGCTGGAGGGTCTCTTATTTTCATTAGTTACTTCCAAGAATATCACTTGAAAGCAAAATTAAGGCTTTTCCAACACAAAACAGCTTAGGGTACATTGTAACATGGACTGTATTTTTTCCGTGGACTCTATATTGAATCCCTAAGAAAATTCACTATAGAGTAAGCATATTGGTAAGAGCCAAGTGGGCAGCTTTAACATATACCAACCCCCTCAAATACAATGGCTTAACCTAACAGCATTTCAATTTTCACTAAATAACAGGTTAAGAAATGGATTCCAGCTTTGTGATTGGTTTCCCACTGCATGGAGATTCAAAGACCACACTCATTCCTTCTTGTTGCTTCCCTATCCTGTTAAGGCTCCACAGTTCTTTGCTTTAGGTGCCAGATAAAGAAGAGAAAGTGGAAAAGACTCAGTGACTTTCAACTGCCTTGTTCTTCTGTTTACATGCTCTTGGTGAGGACTAGTGGCAGGGATCTCCCTAAATCTAAGAACTGGGAATGTAATCCCTTGATCCAGCTGACGTTTTATGAAGTTTAATGGACACCCCACTTTCCCTGTTACTATAGGCACTATACGAAGCCAAGAGTAAATGGTGCCTTTGTTCTTTGTAAAGTGACTGAATTCTGTTTATTCATTACTTCTTTCTGTAAGCAAAAGCCAAGCATCGTGTAACATCAGACTATGATCTCAGCATGGAGAGCACTCTACGGGTGGACAAGGCACATTTGTGAGGGATGGAGCTGGAGAGGAGGGTAGAAACTGTTTGCACAAGAGTGTTAGTAACAGGTGGGGGCGTGAGAGCGAGGCAATAAAGACAGTCAGAGGAAGTGGATTTGCCTCTGGTAAAGGTTGCCAAAATTCATTTAATTTTTTGGAAGAAGGTAGGACACTTAGAGGGCTTCCCTGGTGGTTCACTTGGTAAAGAATCCGCTTGCGATGCAGGAGACCCCAGTTCAGTTCCTGGGTTGGGAAGATCCCCTGGAGAAAGGAGAGGCTGCCCGCTCCAGCATCCTGGCCTGGAGAAGTCCGTGGACTGTATAGTCCATGGGGTCGCGATAAGTCGGCACGACTGAGCGACTTTCAATTTCACAGAAAACTGAAAAAAAAAAAAAAAGGAAAGCCGCCCCATGCCTTTCCCCCTTACAGGTAGTTTTCGGAGGCTCGAGAGGAGCTCTCGAAGTCGAGTCTGGAGCCTTCACTGGCGAGCGCTCGCCGGCTTCCGCGTCCGTGTTTCATGACCGCAAAACGAGCTAAGTGTGGAAGCTCCTTGCCCTCCACGAGCTTCTCGGTGTAAAACACGGACATAAACAGGAGGTTTATGGAAAACAACTAGAGGAGCGCACAAATAAGCATCTGTGCCTACTTTGTGTCCTTTTGTTTTCCTCTCTGGTCCCGGGAGAGGCCAGTTCGGGGCGCGCGGAGACGCCCTGGTTTCCCCCGGCGCCTCAGGTCGCGCGGATGCGGCTCAGGAGACAGCGGGGACGGGGCGCGGGATTCCAGGGGCGGAGGGGGGGATTTCTTCAAAGTGGCCAATATAGCATTCAGATTAGTATATCTTCCTGTTTCAAGATATATGCATCTTTCTGTTAGTTCCCATCAAAATATTCAACCCATTTTCAGTGATTAACATGTGTCATAAACTGCAGGCGAAAAAGGAAAAAAAGTGATGTCCTAAATTAAGTGGATGACAGGCCATTATGTGTGCCATTGTCTCACAAGCAAAAATGTCCATGAGAAAGCTTCGGAAGGTTTGAAGACATGGAATGGCAAAAGGGAAAGAATAATGATTTCTTTTTTTGGTGGTATAGGTTAGTTACTCTTGACTCATTTTTGCCATATATCTTTTACCCTTTGCAACTTCTTTCTAAATAAATAAAAGGAGAAGACACAGGAAAAGTAATGGATTGCAAGCTGTAAGTCTTTGAATCAAATAAATAGTTCGATTACTTGAGTCTCTCTTTTTAAAGGACTTAATACAGATGTTCCAAAGACCCCTTTAGAAGTTGAAACCGAAAGCCTCACTAGAAAAGTAGCTATGCGATTATGTGTGTGAATATGCACGTACAAGACAAGCAGACTGCAATACCATTTTCAAGACTCTCTGAGACTGATTTTCACGCGCTGGCCCCGTCTCTGCCTCTGGAAACCCTGCTCGGCGTGCCCGCTCTTTTGGCCCCTGTGCTTGTGGAACTGTGGCTCTCAGTGTCCACCTCTCCTCTTCAGGTCGAGCTTAGGTTAGATGTGTGCTTTCCTTCCGCAGTTGCTTCAGACTTGAGCCCTGAGAGAGATGGCAGGAGGATTTCCTGCCTGAGCTGGGCCTGGGGGCCCTGGCTGGCCTGGACCCAGGTCCAAACGGTGCTATTTCCTGCTGCTTACTTAAGTTAGTGAGAGTGGTTTTTATGTTTGAGTTTTGGCTGCTTGCCCCTGGCTTTGTCCAAGGAGTTTAGATTTCTATTTTTGTTCATGTTGTGACCTACATTCTTGAGAGAGTTAAGGTCCACTTTGTTTTTAATGAATGGTTACAACATCCGTTTTGCAAATACTATCTCCCTGTCCCATCACCTTCGATGCTGAAATATTTTCCATATTTAAGTGACCTTGAATAAAATTAGTTGCAACACAGCTTTACATCTCCGATCTCTCCACTCCGCTTCCTCTCTCTTCTTTATGTGGGTGGCCGGTTAAAGGATGCCTGCTGTTTCAGCTTCACTCTGTTCAGCATCTCTGTAGCTCCCCACGATCCCCTGTCCATGGGATTCTCCAGGCAAGAATACTGGAGTGGGTTGCCATTCCCTTCTCCAGGAGATCTTCCTGATCCAGGGATTGAACCCAGGTCTCCTGCATTGCAGGCAGACTCTTTACCATCTGAGATACCAGGGAAGCCCCTGCTTTTGCTAGGGATCTACCAAAGCTGCAAAATACATCTTGGGAACTATTTATAATAAATTAATAGGCTTCCTTGGTGGTGCTAGTGGTAAAGAACCCACCTACAAAGGCAGGAAAGGCAAAAGACATGGATTTGATCCCAGGGTTGGGAAGATCCTCTGGAAGAGGGCATGGTAACCCACTCCAGTATTCTTGCTGGAGAATCCCATGGACAGAGGAACCTGGTGGGCTACAGACCATGGGGTCAGAGAGAGTCGGACATGACTGAAGTGCTTAGCAAGTACACAGGGTAAATACACTTATCGACTATTAATTATAACTCAAATTCTGCCCAGAGTACTTGAGCACTAATATATTCATTCAGTAAAGATTCATTGAGTGAACACTATGTGTTAAGCTGGCACTGTAGGAGGTTTTGAAAATGGAAAGAGGAGAAGGATTAGGTCTCGTTATGAGGGTCTCACAGTTTGGTGTACGGTGACAAATACAGGAAAAGACAGCGCGTCTCTGTACGCTGTCAAATGCCTTGAATAAGCGTGTCCTTTTCTTTGAGGAGTGAGGCTTAGTGTAGAGAGAACCAGTGGTTCTGGAACATAATAAATAATCAGTATCTCTTTCTAAATTAATAAGTAGGGTATAATGTAGTAGTGTGTGCAAGAGATTACGATTTCTGTCTGTCCTCCTCATCCATGTTCCCATTTACAGGAATTCCTTTGGGAAGTCAATTGTTTTCCTTTTCTCTATTGCCTGGATTAGTGTGGGACTGTCCCCTCCCCAATCATACTCAACTAATCAGTGTTTTCCACAGCCCTGGCCACACGACCCTGGCTAAGCCAACGAGAGGAGTCCGGGACTTTTGTTGAGGTTGCAGAGAAGTATTTACTTTTCCACTGGAGCATCTGAGTGAGGGAATCGGTCTTGTATTTCCTAAAACCTATCTTTGCACATGAAAAAGGCTCCTGTCTAAGGATGGATGGGCACAGTGGACAGCAGAGGGGAGCGCTGCTGAGACTGAGTCTAGACAGTTTTATCTGAGCCTTGAATTACAGGCTTGACTTAGGCACGCCTCTTCTTGGACTGTCCAGTCCTGTGAGCCTCTAATTCCTCATCTTACTTCAGCTAGTTTGAACATGTGTTCTCTTTCTTGCTACCAAAAGACAAGACTCGTTTGATGTAGATAGGATCCCAAAGTTGACATCATGTAACTCCACTTCACAAAAGTGAATCTCCAGCCGAGAGTCAGAGGATGAGTGGACATGGAGCAGCTGGGTAAAGAAGGACTGGGCTTCCCAGCAGAGGAATCACTGCTGGCAAGATACGGAAATGGGGGAAGGAAAGTGCTGTTATTTTTGATCCATGAAGCAGAAGCGCTTGTTACTTGCCCAGGGTCTTATGTCCTAGGGTCTTCTTTCTTCCAGTAACCAAATGTGAGATTTTCATAAGAGAAATGGAGATATGCTAAATTTATATAAAAAGCATGCTTAGAAGATCTCTAGAGGGCACAAGTAGAATTGGTGTGCTGGGTGTATTAATTAGGATACTTTGGCTGAGAGTACTAAAATCCTGATCAATATTAGCTTAACACAAGGGAACATCCAGCTTATACTTAATAACCCATTTGGATGCAGTGGTTCTGGGACTGGCTAGGAAGCTCACTAATGTCATCGAGGGCTCATTCTCTTTTCATCCTCCCACCCAGTCATTCTCACCATGTTAGCTTTGGACCTCAAGCTTTTTGCCTCATGGTTGACAGACAGCTGCTAGAGTTCCAGACATCTCATTCATGTCCGTGTTACCAAAGTATGAAATATGGACGGAAACAAAAGAGTCTCTGGGTTTGCATCTACCCTTTTTGTTTTAATTAATCATAGAGGAAAACATCTCACCAAACCTCTCTCCAGCAGGCATATCCTTGTAAGTCACTGGCCAGCACTAGGTTGCTTGCTATGGTTTAGAGGAGGCAGGGCTTCTGTGATGACTGAATTCATATCACAAAGCTGAGCATATTGCGTTTGAAATGAAATTAAGGGTCTGTTAGCCAGAGAATCGTTGCTACAAACACACAGCTATAAACATAGTTGCTATAAAGGAAACCAACAGAGGCTCTTGTGAGGGTTGTTCTGGATGAGGCGTCAGTGTCAGCATGCCCCCTTTATTGGTTATGCCCTGCTTCTCTCAGGGAACCGCTCCTTGCAGTCAGTGCTTCACAGGACAGTTTTAAAACCAGCATCCTTCTCGGCAAAGCCCATTCGAATCTGGCACAATATTAAAGTTTAAAAAGTATTTCTCCTTTTACCAGGAACATGAACACATATTTTAGGGAACACACTGCCCAAAGCCTAGCAGGAAACAGCATCGATAATAAAAGCGTAGACTTTTACTGAGGATAATGACACTGTCTGTCTATGTATTGGCTTTTCTTCTCAAGGTACATCCATGTAGATTTGTCCCATTTCATCTGTACAGCCATATCTACATGATAGCTACTTTCTTCAGTTTACCAATGAAATAGTTGAGATAAAGAAAGTTTAAATTACTTGTTTTGAGTTAACGCAGTTAGTCAGGAAAAGAGCCAGATGCAGAAAGAGCGTCTTCCTCTAGCCCCCTGACAGCGATCTAGTCTACTGAAGCTGAACCTGCTCTTTGTTCTGTTTATCCAGCAATCTCCCTTCAGTGGGTGTAAGGTGGTGTCTGTGAATATGAGCCATACAGTATTTCTTCCACAGAGTCACTGATATTTTAGTATCTTGATGGTGACTAGGCCTTGTGGTGTCATTTAGGTGATGCTACGTCTGGTGATATGACTCATTTATCTTCTAGAGCCGCAGCCCTGAAACTTTTTAACTTTTTAGCTCCTTTTGCCTTTTTTTTTTAATAGATAAGGAGTGTGGTAAAATTATACTTGCTGTAGTGAGAAAATGCTAAAGCTGAAACTTTAGTACTTTGGCCACCTCACGCGAAGAGTTGACACATTGGAAAAGACTCTGATGCTGGGAGGGATTGAGGGCAGGAGGAGAAGGGGATGACAGAGGATGAGATGGCTGGATGGCATCACTGACTCGATGGATGTGAGTCTGAGTGAACTCCAAGAGTTGGTGATGGACAGGGAGGCCTGGCGTGCTGTGATTCATGGGGTCACAGAGAGTCGGACAGGACTGAGCGACTGAGCTGAACTGAACTGAACTGAGCTGAGAAAAGAGCTGGACTGAGAGTCAGAAAATTTAGGTGCACATCTTCACTCTGACTTTTCCGAGTGACCCGGGCACGTCTGTTGGCTTGGGCCAGCTTAGTCCTGCCAACCATCACCTGGGAATGAGGGGGTTCTGGTGAGGCGAGGGGCCTTTGTCAAGTTTACAATGATGCTGAGCAGCTGATGCGTGGGATCGTCAAATAGTTTCACTTTTTCTCACAGTTTTCGTGGCATTACTTCATCTTTATGTCTCACTCCTGAATTTATGAACTTGCAATCAAGTTCTAAGTTTGTGTATCCACAGACATACATGCTACTTCTCTGAGAGCTGTCTGCTTAAGAGAAAAGGACCTCACTCCTCTCTTTCTTAGCTGAGTTCTCGCGATGTGTATAGCTCATGGCTCCTCAACCTTGGTGCTAATGAGACTTTGGATCAGATAACTCTGAGTTGTGAGGGGCTGTCCTATGCATTTTAGACTGTTTATCAGTTTAGGTATTTTAGGGTGCCCTATGCATTTTAGGGTATCTGATGCATTTTAGAGAGTTTATTTTAGGGGATTTATCCAGCCTGTACTCACTGGTTATCAGCAACAACCTACCTGTTCTTATCACAGTTATGATGATCAAAAAAATCTCCCGCCCTTGGCAAATGTCCACAGGGAGGATGGAGGGCAAAACTGCCTACAGCTAAAAAGCACTGGCATAAACTGTGTAATCCAGCCTCAGAAGACTTGTGTCTGTTTAATACAACTTCAACAATTTAAAAATATGTGGTATGTTTGAACAGCACTTGGTTCAGAAACAATGAAAGAGACTTTTATTTCATAATTCAAGATACTTTGTGAAATCATGCACATTGCTCTTTGAAAGCACGATATAGCAGAATTGGGTTTTTAAATAACTAATCAAATTTTTTTTCCAATCAGATAAGCTCTGTTCATTTAAGTCAGACATGTTCTTTAAAGGAATCTGTATTTTGGTAATCAGGATTAAAAGACCCAAATTTTTATACCGCAGAGGAAATTCTTTTGTAGAGTTCACTACGTGACAGATGACATTAAACCACAACCACTGCTGTTTGTTCTGCAGGTGAGATGATGACAGGGAAGACATTTAAATGGTATATACATTTTATATCAAAATTTTTGAAAATTAAAATGTGTGAGTTTAATTAGAAGATGTACTTGACAATCTAGATGTCCTGAAAAAGGAACTATAAAATATTCATGAGAGGAAAAAGCGAAACAAAATTAATTTAGTAGTTATCTTGACTTCAGTAGAGAAAAGCATTTTTAGTACCCAGAGACTTAAAAGTAATAGTATGTCACAGATGATAAATTCATTGTTTGACATGGTAAATAGGCCCACTCAGTTGATATATTTGAGGCCCCTGTAGCTCTGACATTCACATTGTTATTGGAAAATCTTTCCTCCCACAACTCTAAATAAATAGGAAAAAAAAATCCTGTTTAATAACAGGGAGGCCAGAATGGCCAAAGGAAGTAAACAGGAAGCCATTTACTTTGCATTTGCTTCTGTAACCTGACCTGAAGGAGAATTCGTGCTCAGGAGTCTCTGTGAAACTCTTGTCAGGGGATCTCTTGAGTGAGTAGCCAGTGGGGCTGTTTGGGGGGCTCTGCGTGTGGGGGTCTTCACTGGAGTGGCTATTGGAGCTGTTTGGGGGGCTCTGTGTGTGGATGTCTTCACTGGAGTGGCCAGTGGGGCTGTGTGGGGGCTCAGCGTGTGGGGGTCTTCACTGGAGTGGCTATTGGAGCTGTTTGGGGGGCTCTGTGTGTGGATGTCTTCACTGGAGTGGCCAGTGGGGCTGTGTGGGGGCTCAGCGTGTGGGGGTCTTCACTGGAGTGGCTATTGGAGCTGTTTGGGGGGCTCTGTGTGTGGATGTCTTCACTGGAGTGGCCAGTGGGGCTGTGTAGGGGCTCAGCATGTGGGGGTCTTCACTGGAGTGGCCAGGGGAGCTGTGTGTGGGCTCTGCATGTGGGGGTCTTCGTTGACTGGCTCTGGTCCCCTCTCCTCACGTGCTGCCCTGAAAAGGGATTTTCTTGTCCCCAGCTTGTGCCTGTGACTCTAGTCTGAATGAAGAGAATTCATTTCTGTTTTTCTTTCTAGAATCTTTTCTTCTTTCCCTCAGACTTGCAGAAATCAAACCATTGCTTTCTGGTGACCTTCTGCATGCTGCGTGGGCTGGAGGTGGTGATTTAGTTGGGCTAGTGCAAATGGATAAGAGCAGAAGAACACGCAGAGATCAAAACTTGAACTGGGAAGGCATCCACGGATTTTCCATGCTGAAGGTTTGCAGAAGTCTCTCTCTTATTTATGTGAACATATAACTCAACTGATTGAAAGGTATGTGAACATGTGCCTTGCCATACTTTCTTTCTAAAAGTTAGTTTCTCCATCAGGAAATCATCCATACTTTCTTTCTTGGCTTTCCCAGGAACTGGGGTTCAACAGAGAACACGGGAAGGTCTTTAGGAGACTATTTAATTTTCTCAAAATTTGAGTCCTTTAGTCAGGACTGTGAATCCTTAGTTTTCTTTTACAATTAGAAAAAAAATATTGATTATTGATTACCGATCATCTGGAGGTAAAGGCTTAAGTGGAAGCAATAGTTGTGAGAGCAGTGGGAAGCCACCTAAGGCCTCTGAAGCGATTCTGTAGTTCACAGTTTTGTTAATAAATAAGGTTACTCTGGTTGCTCCCTAGAGGTGGATCGAAAGGATCAGAAAGTATGTTGGAAGACCTGTTAAACTATTTTGGCTATCCGGGTGACAGACAGTTATGCAAAAAAGATGTTGATCATAGAAATAATGGAGTAGGGGGAAAATGGTTAAGTAATATTTTGTAGGCAAAACCAATAGGACAGAATAAATTTTATGTGCTGTGTAAGTAAACATGAGATCAGAGATGACGCCTGGGATTTTTACTTAAGGAACAGGATGTGCTATGTGTCATTTATTGATACAAGTAGCCATGGGGGAAGGAACACACTTAAAAAGAGGAAATTAAAATTTGAGTTTGAGAAGCAGAATATTTCCTGCCATATAGGTAGACAGGGGTGTCGCAGTCATCAGTGATTGCAACCTCCTAATATGAAGTGGTGAGCCCTGAAGGGGCTCAGGAAGGAAAGAATCCCTGCCACCTAGCAGCCACCAGGCTGTGGCCACTGCCTGCTGTGAGCGCTGAGGAAGCTCAGGATGTGAGAACATGGGACCTGAGCCCTGACGGCTGAGATGCCCGTCAAGGAGAGATGTCAGTGGGCCCAGGCTCCCGCATCTTCCCACACACAGAAAAGGGCTGCATTCTTTAACTTGGAGTGTATGGAAATGACACTGGTAGTCGCTCAGCTGTGTCCAACACTTTGCAACCCCATGGACTGTAGCCCTCCAGGCTCCTCCGTCCGTGGAATTCTCCGGGCAAGCATACTGGAGTGGGCTGCCATCCCTTTCTCTGGGGGATCTTCTGGAACCAGTGACCAAACCTGGGTCTCCCAACTTGCAGGTAGATTCTTTACTCTCTGAGCCACCAGGGGTATATGGTTTTCTTTAATTTACAAAACCTTCCGGCAGTTAGACTCCCTGCCTTTTTGATGCAAAGCATCTGTATGGCCTGGTTTCTCCCCTCCCCTTCCTCCTCTGAGCAGTTCTCTCAGGGTTGCTTGAGATACTATCTCCCGGGCTTGAAGTCCTGAAATAATTCTGCCAAATAAAACATGACTCTCAGCATTTAGGCTGCATGTAGTTTTTCAGTCGACAAGTTTTGGACGTATTGCTTTTGACAAGCGTGTAAAATGTAGAAAGTTTGTAGTTACGTATAGTCTGAGGTGGAAGGGAAAGAATTGTGCTGTGCTTGAGGGGGTAAAGGTGCTCACTTTTGTGGAACTTCCCTTTAGTTTTTTGGGGGTATTTAGTTAAGAAAAGCTGGCTCTTTAATTCAACCTTTTCTTACCCATCTGCTCACATGAGCAGCGTCAAAAACTAAAAATTCTTGTTTGATTGGCGTTGCTGTTCATGTTGCATTGATGATAGCAGTATGTTTGTCTTAACGGTAAATGAGGTGTCACCCTGGTTATCTTGGATAAGAAGACTCCTTTGTAGTTTAATCTTAGAGCTAACAGGTAATGGGTAATGTCATAGTGATACATCCCATCCTCAGAATCCAGTGATTTTCTTTTAATCAGTTGCACGTTACTGGTAACACTGAATCATAACCAGTTTTGCTTTTCAAAGAACCATGACCTTGTGCAACTGTATGGGGTGAATAGAAACATCTGGGTCTAGATTTAGAACATTTTATTAGAGCTAGTGATGTTTCTCTCTCTCTCTCTTTCTCACTATTTCTTTTTAACAGAGAATCTTAGTGCTGAGAAATGGAATATTTTCTGCCATATCAGTAAACAGGGATGTCACAGGCAACAGCAGTTGCAGCCACCACAGTGCTGAGCTCTGAGCTCTGAGGGAATTCCGGAAGGAAAGAGCACACACCGTCCAGCAGCCATCAGACAGCAGCCACTCCCTATGGCGAGCCCCAAGGAAGCTCAGGGTTTGGATGCAGTTACTGGCCCCAGATGGCTGAGGTGCATATCAAAGGAACGACTTCAGGGCATCCAGATTCCGCCATCTTCTCAAACATAGAAAAGCACTAAATTCTTTAACTTGCATTATCTGGTTTTCTTTAATTTACAAAAAAATGTTGCTGTTCAGATTATCTGCCCTTTGTTGCAAGCTTCTATATAACCTGGCTTTTCCCCTCGTCTTCTCAGAGCAGTTCTGTCTGCTGTCTCCTGAGTTTTGAAGTCCTAAAAATTCCCACCATATAAAATTGAACTCTCAACTTTTAGGTGGTGAATATTTTTTAAGTTAGCAGTACCTTTAAATTTTCCACAAACTGTCACAGTAAAATAAAATGACTTTACTTAAGGGATTGTCAAGAATGAGTCAGTTTTGCACAATCTAGTGAGTGTCTTCCAGAATGCTTTGTTAAACTGGAGGGATATGAAAGAAATCAGACTTTCACCACTTTGTGTTGTTTTTCTTCTCAAAATCCAATATATATTTGGGAGGAATAATTTTATGTTGACAGCTCAATATGAAATCCTAATTCATTTTGGATAATTTGGAAATGAAATGGGAGAATACCATTTGCTGAAAGATGGATTACACGGCAAGATTTATTTTGCATAATATATTTTTATGAGAATTTCAGAATTCAGAAGGGAAGGTATCCAGCATCTTCTCCTGCATAATATGCCATCTCTGAATATTTTCTTTAGCCTGTTTTGAGTTCCGTAGGCTTGGGAGGATTATTACTGTAAAAGTAATTTTAACATTCTCTTTGATAAAATGTAAAAGGAAAAGAGAGCATCAGTATATCATCAGAACAGATAATCTTACGGTTCAGGCTGGAGAAACAAAGCTTGACTTTCAAGCAGTTGCAAAGTATCTTAAAACTCAATTAGCCAAATGTTTGCATTTTTCAAACCGCAACTTTTTGTTTGTCTTGAACAAGAAACACAGTCTCACTATAATTTTCCTATGTGCTGTTTGAAGCTCTGGTTCTTCCTGTCTGTATTAGGAAGTAAAATATAATTTATTTGGATAAAATGGTTTCACAGCTTGATGGAAAGTGCATTAATAGAAAGGGAGCTTGGCAGAATTCGAAAACTACAATTGATCTCTAACTTACCTCAAGACTTGAAATAAATCTGCTTTTCCTCAACTACTATTACTTGTCAGTAGCATTCTGAAATATGTTTTAATAATAAAACACCTATGCAGAATCTAGTAAGTAATAATTTTCTGATTTCTTGTGGTAGAAATGCCAAGAGACTGTTCTATGTGTCTAAAATCTATGGTAGATTTCTGTATTTTGGCTTAACTTTGGAGTTCTTACTTTTTGTTAACGTTAAATTATCTGGATTGATTTTTGAATATACTTTTGAGTATTGGTAGAGACTGAAAGGAAAGATGATGTGACTTGAACACAATCCGGTTTATTCCCTGAAAGCTAGTGCTTAAGTGATTCAGGTTCAGCATCAAGATGAACTGTGTTAGAAACCTGTGTCTTCTACACATGAGCTGCAGGATGTTGGGCAAGTTATTTAACACCCTTCCTATAATTTTTAGAGTTGATTTGCAGCATTGCATTAGTCTCACATAAACAGCAAAGTGAATCAGCTACACACATGCCCACTTTTTTCAGATTCTACTCCCACATAGGTCATTACAGAGTGTTAAGTAGAGTTCACTGTGCTGTGCAGTATGTCTGTGTTAATTATGTGTCCTATATACAGTAGTCTGTGCATGTCAGTCCCAAACTTCCAATGCTTGCCTCCCCCCTTTCCTCCTTAGCAATAACAGTTTGTTACAAATGAAGGTATTTAATACTTTGAGCCTCAGTTTCCTCATCTGTAAAACAATACCCATTTTATAAGGTTGATTAAGTAAAACAGCGCCTGGAACAGTGCAAGCACCTAAGAATGTTTGACTATATTTGCAATACTAATTATTATGTCTCTAGCCTGCACTACTTTCTTACTGATGTTTCTCTAACCCAAGCTAACTCATTACAAAGAGTTTGTATTCAGGAAAGAAAGCCCACGTTTTGTTGATCTGAAGGTGGTACACTTCAGCCAGGCTAATGGACACTTTACTGCAAAAGATTGTTGCAAGAATTTATTTTAAAGTATTTTAAAAATGAGCTCATAATATTATAGAGTGGGAAGCATTCCTTGACTATATGGTCTAAATTCTGATGTACAACTGAAGAATTTAAGTTGACGCTTCCTCAGGGGTCACATAGCTACTGAAGAGCAGAGTTATTGTTATTAAACAAGCCTTCCAATTCCCAGTCCAGTGCTGATTTGTTAACACGTGCCACTTCATCGAGTCTAAGAAGACTTGAGAGGTCGGTTAGCACAAAAACACGTGAATGTCTAAGACTGGCCACAAGCAGGTTGCAAGTAATGTCATTCAGAGGAAAAATAGCTCTCGTGTGCAGTTACCAGATTAGCAGAACTCTAGATTCCTTCTTGGGATTTCCTTTTTCCCTCTTGCCTTGCCCAGTGACCCCAGGGTCATGCACCCAAGTAGGTTGCAGAGCTCCTCTGGTTTCACCCCCTCACTTGCCCTGGCTTCTCAATGCCAGACACAGCCTGTGTGGATGGTGGATTGTGATAGGGGCCCCATGGGCTCAGAATCCCCAAGGCAGGACGCTCCAAGCCCATTATTCTTTCTGAGAGCCTCATCCCTTTCTCTCGGTTCCAGCTTTGCCTCTGAAGGATGCTGGCTTGTGCTTAAAAGATGACAGTTCTTCACACACAGCTCCCTGTGGTCTTCAAGCATCGTTCCCCAGGATGCCAGCTCCCCCAAAGGCAATCTCTGTTTCCCTTTACCTCCCTGAAATGCTCAAGGCAGAAATCCACCATTTTCTCTTTTTCATTCCAGAAACAAAAGAGTTCATAATATACCTCTGAGACAATGGAGCTGCTTACTCACTCAAGCTTCAGATGCTAGCTCCTCATTCGTGTTTACGTGGCTCTGCATGATTTCATCTTTGGGGAGAGTACCGAATCCAGAAACACCCTCCTCTGGAGTTGAAGGGGGGTTTCTGGCACCACGCCTCGAAGTAGGGAGAGAATGAGTGAGATGAACTTGGCACGTAGAAGACCCTTTATCACTATTTTGAATAATTGCTTAAAAACACTAAAGTCTGCATCAAGGTACCCAAGTGATATAGCTATAAAAATAAAATAAAATTTTATTATATTTATTATATATTTATAATTTCAAGGTTTTCTTTTTTTTTGTCTCAAGTCTTGGTTTTTCTGCGATTAATCTCCAAGTGTGAGGGAAACTTGCCAATGAATTTGCAGAATGGGGTCCTTTTCTAAACTGAATTTCTAGCCATATAATCTCTATTCTAAGTGTGTGTCTGAATATATAGGTGTGTGTGGTTTTATAAAGGCACTTAACACTCTTTGGATTTAATAATGTTTTAGAGGATTTGAGTTCCTGTAACGTTTTTATTTTGGCCACATTCATAAAAACGTAAATACAAATGTAAAATAAATCCATGAATCTACCCATTATCCAGCTGCAGCTTTAAAACAGGCTGTAGTTGATAAGCTTCCAAATTTGTTTTAATGGCAGAGTTTCATCTCTGCAGCCAATTTGGATCACAAAGCAATTCCTATTTCAAGTGTTTGGCCCATAAAGGGAACAAAGTAGATGATTGTGGGTGACTCCTATCCCCATCATTTCAGAGTCGCCTGGAGAAGCTGTTACATTTCCTCTGGATCTGAGTTCCTTAGAAAAGAATGTGGCTATTGTGAGAGATTTATTCCAAGCAAGAGTCTGCATAAATGGAGACTGATTGTGGTGGCTATTATTATGACCATTATTATTATTACTTTTTATTTATTTTCTGTCTGGAGTTGGTGTCAGAGGTGACATACAGGTGTTATTTGTCTCTGAATATTTTCACAGATCTCCCTTGATCAAAGGTGCCTTGATAAAGTCTACAAATACTCATTCAGTGTCACTTTGAAGCTGAGAAGCTCACAATGAGTGTGATCCTCGAAAAGGCAGAAGCAAAGTTTCTCTGAAAGCAGGCCAAAATCTCAAACTTGTACCATATGCTTTTAGTGTGAGGGTCTGATTTGTCAACTGAAAAATACAGTCACAACCTGAAAGTAGAAAGCTCTTTTACTTGGTGGGAATGTTTACAACTCCAAGCCTGGGAGACTGCATCTCAGTAGCCCTGAGAAAACTGCTCCAAGGAGGCAAGAGGGGCAGTCAGGCTACACACAAGTTTGCAACAAAGGGAGCAGGCATTCTGAGCATTGAGAGCCAGCGTCAAGTTAGGGAATCTGGCATTGTTTGTCTGGGAAGAGGTAGGCCTCTGGGCTCACTGCATTGGTTCCTTGTGCGCCTCAGCTGTCTGGGGCCGACCCTGTTTCCTTGTTTACCTTGCTTCTTGCATTCCCCGAGCTCCTCAGCAGTCACCGTACAGGAGGCAGCATCTGCTGGATCTCAGCTTGGGGAGCCCTCATCACATCTGGAGGCCAGAAATCGCTGATGGCTGTGACATGTCCTGTTTATTAATATGGCAGGAGATACTTTCATTTCACAGAGTCTAGACCTTTGAGTTCTCTTCAGTTAAACTTCAGTTATCTTTTGAGCATTCACGGAAGTTTCCTGGAGTATGTTCCACAAATGTTGTTTTTAATATGCATTTTTAACAAAAATACCCCTAGAAATTTCAAGAATATCCTAATTTTGAAAAAAAAATTTGTTAATGGGGGTGCAACAGAATAGTGATTGAGAGAGTCACTGGGGATTATAAATACAATTAGGAATATTGTTTCAAAAAGCAGAAGCAATTAAGGTAGCAAAATCAGTTTTACCTTCCGGGATTTGGGCTGCGACGTTAAGTGCAAGCCCAGTCGCCACTCTTACCCTGGTTCCTTGGGGCACGTCTTCGTGTACTGGTTTCAAGACTCTTGGTCATTATGTGAAGCGCTGTAGAAGAGGCGACTTCCCGCAGGTCTCCAGGGCAGAGAGTGGCCCGAGTCCTCCAGTGATCGAGTCCATGGTGCGGTCGTTACCCAGGCTGCATTCCAGTTCTCTTTCTGCTTTCATGCCCCTAATTCCTTCAGGAATAATCTTCTTGGAAAGGTATGCTTTAGTTTTAAGACAGAATTCATGAATTTATGGGTCTCTCACTTAAAAAAAAATTTATTGGAATATAGTTGATGATATGTACACGCTGTGTCATGTCCGACTCTTTGCAGCCCCATGGACCAGAGCCTGCCAGGCTCCTCTGACCATGGAATTTTCCCAGCAGCAATACTGGAGTGGGTCTCCAGGGGACCTCCCTGACCCGGGGACTGAAGCACTCTCTGCCACTGGCCCACCAGAGCAGCCCGCATGTGCACTGCTGTGTACAGAGCAGGTGCCTGATAAGAGCCTCCTGTGCGGCTCAGAGAGCTCTACTCTGCACCCTTTAATGACCTGCATGGGCAAGAATCTAAACAGACTGACATATGTGTGTGTGTAGCTGATCCACCGTGTACACCTGAAATTCACCCAAAGTCTCACTCTGAAATCATTAATAGTAATCAGTTTCTTTCTGTTCATTCTTTCTCATCACGTTCATATATGACTCCCCTTAAGAGCTCAGTTTTTTATCATAGCTTTAGTATCTCCTTTTTAAACTGTGATTTCTTCTGCATCTTCCAATATTTTTCTTGAAAAGGCAGCAGCACCCAATGATCTTCACTTAACCTTGATGCCCTTCTGGTATCACGGCCAGTCTCATTCCCTTTGTGTCTTAACCGCACTTCTTAGAGAGGATTCTCTTCTCCTTCCTCACCACTGGATTTATCTCTATTAAGTACCTTGATCTGGTTATTACTCAACTGAAATCTAACAAAACCTGATTCTGATTTGATTTTTTTGATGTAGAGCAGAGAGAAGTATAACAGAAACAGGAGTGGAAGATGCCTTCACGAGTCAGCTCAAAGTTGCATAGCTGATGAGAGAAAACTTCACAGCCTCTGAAAACGCTGCTATCCAATATAGTGGCCGCACGCCCTGCATGGGTACTGAGCAATTAAAATATGACTAGTATGGCTGAGAGGAATACATTAGGAGTATGAGGTAACAGATTTATGTGCTTTGTACAAAACAGATAAGCAACAAGGATGTACTGTATAGCACAGGGAACAATATTTAATATCTTTTAATAACCTGTAATGGAAAATAATATGAAAAAATATTTATACGTATGTAACCAAATGGCTTTTGCTATACACCTGAAACGAACACAATATTATATTGATTATACGTCAATAAAAATGAATAATTACATCATAACTGCAAATAATTCACAAAAATGACATGTGACTGAGAAGCTAAATTTTAAATTTTATTTCAATTACTTTAAATTTAACTTTAAACACTGATACTTAATTCAGCTACTGGAAAACTTACATATGTTTGGAACAATTTGAATGTTGTTCAGTCTATTTTTCTCAATTGTGCATTTATGAACTGTACATATAGATCAACTATTTCTGATGAATATTTTGCCTCCACATTGGGAGGTGCTGGAAGTGTGAAATGCACACCAGATTTCAAAAACTTAGCACAAAAAGAGTGAATGTGAAATATCTTATTAATGACATTCTTCAAAAATTTTATGAAAGGTTGAATTCATATTTGGGATTATATTGGTTTAAGTAAAATACATACTAATTTTATGTGTTTCTTTTTATTCTTTTAATGCAAAAAAACTAGAAATTTTAAATTTACATGTATGACTTGCACTTTATTAATATTATTGTTGGACGTTGTTGCTCTAGAAACACAGAATGGACTGACTTATAAGTGGATTTGGGCCAGAGTTGCTCCAACTACCCACGAGAAAACATCTTAGCTACTGTAGAAGGAAAAGTCGGGTGGGCTGAGAGGCAGTCATGGTGAGAGTACGTGGTAAGACGGGGACTGAGCTAGAGGAAGGCCTGGGCTCTGCTGAGGCCCAGCTCCCAGCTAGAAGGGGGCATCTGGGAATACACAGCCCTGGAGAGAGTGAACCGGTTGGGGCCCTGCAGTAGAGTGAGCCTTTGAGCTGCGAAGCCAGTGGGTCATCGGGGAATCCTCAGAAATTTTGTGAATCAGGGAAAAAGGGGAGCGATTGTAACAAACCATGGGGGATTTACTCTCAAGTTTATTAACCAAGGCAAAGGATTCAAGGGGCAGAGCAGGAAGTAACTGGAATGACCTTAATTTGCTCCCTTGCTGGTAGCCAAGGACCGTATCTGTTGTATCTTAGGTTAAATTAATTTGAAAGGGATATTCTGATGTTTTGGCATAGAATTTCCTTCCACCTTAAGATAAGGTCTAAAGCTTTTGGTTACTGTATTTAGCTTTGACTTGACAATTCAATAAGGCTTTTCACATTTATTAACTGCTATGAATATTTAATGGTGGTAAACTCATCTAGAAAGGATACCTGTGAGACTTCAGATGCCCTTGAATTGTTTTATCCTGTAATAACCCTAAACATGGGTTCACGGGGGCAGTTCTGGGAGGTCCCCATTTCCTTCTCCCTCTGTCATACCCCAGTAGCACCTTGTCAAGGATTTCCGAAGGTGAGTCTAAGGCTCAGGGGATTCAGGGAGGTGCTCATGTGCCAGTCCAAGGCTCTGGCTTCAGAGCCCGAAGACCCCCTTCCACCTCGAATATCTAGAACCTTCCTGGTTCTTTGCCAGCTACAGTCTTTTTTCTTATTAAGAAGGGAATAAACTTTTGATGAGCACGTCCTAGCTTCTGGAATTTGCTCCTTCCTAGATGGTGATTTTAAGCACAGCATTTAACCATTATATCTTCAATTTCTTCCCGTGTAAAATATGGATAATGTTAGCATCTATGTCATGAGATTTTCTGGGGATTAATGAGATAATAAGAGCAAACCTTTTTTTTTTTAATTGAAGTATAGTTGCTTTATAATATCATGTTAGTTTCAGGTACACAACAAAAGGATTCAGTTATACATTTATCTATTCTTTTTCAAATTATTTTCTCTCATAGGTTATTACATTCAGTAGAGTTCCTTGTGCTATACAGTAGGCCCTTGTGGATTATCTGTTTTATACAGAGTAGTGTGTGTGTGCTAATCTCACACTCCTCTGATTTATCCTTCCCTCACCTGTGACAAGATCCAGGGAGAGGACTCAGAGATCCAGGGAGAGGACTCAAGATCCAGGGACTCAGCCAGAAGTGAACCTGCCCCACTGAAGTTGGGCTTGGCCACATGACTCACTGTGGCTAATGAAACCTTAGCAGACATGACATAAGCAGAAGCTTTGAAAGTTCTGGCCCCGTTTTGTTTCCTTTGTTGTTGTTGAGTCACTAAGTCGTGTCCAACTCTTTGCAACCCCATGGACTGCAGCACACTAGGCCTCCCTGTCTCTCATTATCTCCTGGAGTTCCCCCAAGTTCATGTCCATTGACTCAGTGATGTCATACAACCATCTCATCCTCTGTCACCGCCTTCTCCTCTTGCCTTCAATTTTCCCCAGCACCAGGGTCTTTTCCAATGAGCTGGCTCTTCACATCAGGTGGCCAAAGTATTGCAGCTTCAGCTTCAGCATCAGTCCTTCCAATGAATATTCAGGGCTGATTTCCTTTCGGATTAACTGAGTTGATCTTGCTGTCCAAGGAACTCTCCAGAGTCTTCTATGGCACCACAGTGTGAAAGTGTCAGCTCTTTGGCACCCACCCCTCTTTATCGTGTTCTCTCCTGATCTCCTATAGGGTTCCCAGGCAGTGCTAGATCCGTCAGCTGGACCTTGTATTGAACGTACGTAGTGTAGATCTGAGTTCCACTCACAGCTGGGGGCTAAGACTAACTGACCGCAGGGCCTGAGCAGAGCTGCTCAGCCCGCCACGCCTCACTCAAGACAGCAGAACCACAGCTGGCCCTCAGGCCCACAGTGCTGGGAATACATCTCTGTGGTTGTAAGCCACTGAGAACTGGATAGCCTTTTTTGCAGCATATTATGGCAATTTTCAAAGTGTATGTGTGTATAGAAATAGGCAACCCACTCCAGTGTTCTTGCCTAGAGAATCCCGTGGACGGGGGAGCCTGGTGGGCTGCCGTCCATGGGGTGACGCAGAGTCGGACACGACTGAAGCGACTTAGCATGCATGCGTGCATTAGAGGAGGAAATGGCAGCCCACTCCAGTGCTCTTGCCTGGAGAATGCCAGGGACAGAGGAGCCTGGTGGGCTGCCGTCTATGGGGTCGCGCAGAGTCGGACACGCCTGAAGCGTGTTAGCAGCAGCAGCAGCGCCTTTGGCACCACACCTTTATTCTCTTTGTCTGCGAGCCTGTGTCTGTTTTGTAAGTGGGTCCATTTGTTTCCTGTTCCTGTCTGTGTTTTTACGATCCCACGTGCAAGTGGAATCATATCCTGTGATGTGACCGTCGCATCCTGTGACAGCTGCCTGCTCCTGTCTGACCTACTTCGCCCCCTGTGATCTCTGCAGGCCCACTCACGTTGCTGCAAGTGGCCTTATTCATTCTCTTCATGACTGAGTGCGCAGACTTTTTATCACAGTGCTTGGCTCATAAGAGCTTGTAAGATGTGAAATCTTTTGTAATTATTATCTGTTAAACACCTTGTTGGACACTTTACATTTCATCTCCTTTAATCTCCACAACCATTTGGGGAGGTTAGGAGGCTTATCCCGGCTCTGTGCAGAAGCTCAGAGAAATAAACTGCCATGCCCCAGTTTGCTCAGAGTGAAAGTGCACTTGAGCAGCATCCGTGGTGAAGATCACACTCTGAGCTCTACCGCTCTGGGCTGGGAAACCTTAAGGGCCTCTCTCTGCCTCCATTTCCACGTCTAAAAAAATAAGAGAGTAATTGGATCTATCTCATGAAATTTTTTAAGAAGTTAAGCAAGTTGATGTTTGTGAACATTTAGAACAGTGCATACTACATATGATTGTTACATCAAAACATTTTATTTTTATCTCTGACCTGAAAATGAGTTGGACTGCCGAGGTTCTTGCTAAAAAGTTCCTATATTTTTAGGTAAGAAATGCAAGTGTTTTGAAAACAAAGCATCCCTGTCTCATTGTTCCATAGCTCGTCTGGTTTCTCTAAGGTTCCAGGGAACAACAGTAACTGTGGTATTTGGTCCTCAAGCGTTGGCAGCTTTTGTAGAGACCATTGTAAACCTGGGATCATGCCTCTTCCACGTTTCTCCTGCAAAATGCCAGCCTCCCCCTGTGGCTGGAATTCTTCCTCTGGATGACTGACGTCTAACTCGTATTCTGCTGCCAGACACATGCTTTTCCTTTGGCTGGGCACCTGGGTTTGGCACCAGTTTTCATTTCACTTGAGAGATGTGGTGTCAATCAAGACTGCACTGCTGGGTGAGATAAGTGGGCAGAGGACGCATTTCAGAAGCCAGTTCCCAGAGCACTGGGATTATACCTGGGCTGGGGATGTAGCACGGAGATCTCAGGCCCTCCTCTGCTCCATGCATGCCTGTGTGATCTGTTGCAGGCATTTTTCTTTGCCTTTTAAATTATGACCTTTCTGAAGGCCAAAGCTTTATCTGTGTCTTCCACCACACCTATCATGCGGAGGGCATCAAAATGATCAATATAGATATAAATTCTATACTCTCTTTATTTTGAGAGAACTCCTTGGAGAGTAAGGTCATTCAAATACTGGATGCTTGTGTTTCTAGCCATCTTCTAAAAAAGGCAGTTTAAAAATCAACAACAGAATTTATGCTCAAATTATAAGCAAACTGAACTTTAAATACATGAGCTTTTCAACCACTGATTTAGATAGAAATTAGAAAGGCAGTTCTCAGACTTTCTGCATTGTTAATAAACTTGTCAAAAATCTGCTTTAGGGGACACACTGCTATACCAGAGTGGGGCTGACAAAAACCAGAACCGGCTTACTGCCCTCCCTTCTTGTCAGTAAAGTTTTATTGGTGCACAGCCACACTGTTAGGAATTACTTATGGCCCTTTCATGTTGCAGTGGCAGACTGGAGTTGCCACAGTGACCATGGGGCTTGCAGAGACAGAAATTTTTACTAGCCAGATCTCTGTATCTTCTTAGTTCTGCTCTGGACAACATGTAAACAAATGAGACTGACAAATTTTTGATAAAACTTTATTTACAAAGCAGGAGGTGGATGGGGTTCAGCGTGCCCTTGGTAAATTGAAAAGAGAAGGTCGTTGAGAGTGAGACATGCCAGCTCTGTGGCCCAGGAGTCAGCATTTGACTCCCTGAGCCTCAGTCTGTGCCGCACACAAGGCATGGATAGCAACACTTATCTGGTGATTCATATGAGGACGAAATAAGAGAATGGATGATCCTAAATATGAGACCCTAAATGCTTGTGTCTTTTCATGGCCCAGGAGTCAGCATTTGACCCCTGAGCCTCAGTCTCTGCCGCACACAGGCACGGATATCAATGCGTATCTGGTGATTCTTATGAGGACAAAACAAGAGGATGTATGATCAGAAACTAGCACATACAAGACCCTAAATGCTTGTGTCTTTTCACATGATACCTCACACTCACACGCTGCCAAATTTCACAGTTAAAATGTGGGAAAATAGTACCTTCACCAAACACCATGGAGATGTTTGTGTGAGAGAGAAAAGATTTAAGATTTTTAAACACATGCTTAGTTTTATTCAGGGACTTTAGCTGGGCTTGAATGACTATATATTGAATGAGGGGAAGAATGATGTTTAAAAAGCCACATCAGTTTAACATCATGCAGTTCTAGTTTAACCCACAATTTTGAAAAATATAAAGCTTTAGATACATTTCATGCTCTTAAATATCCAAGAATTTAACTTAGTTTTACAGTGTCTCTCATTCTTCAGTCTTTTAGAAATATCTCTGCCATATCATTGGACCAACTATTCCTTTCTAGAAATTCAGCAGATCCCAAAGCTGGAAAAGCATTTATATTCATGGTTTAAGCCAGTGAGAAATGGAAGTGTTATAAGCAAATGATGCCCTTGGGCCTTTGCTGGGAAGTCGATCCCCCTCATCATCCGTCACCAAGCTCTGACTGTAGGATCATGGGCGTTCTGCTTGTACTAGACATGAAAACAATAAAAGGAGAGAAACTGTCCCTTGCTTCCTTTCATAGAATCTATTTTCTCCTGTAAGGATAGCACAGGTTATTTCCTTTATCACCATAAAATCAAAAGCATCTGTACAAAAATAAAACTTACACTGGAGCATCTTGAGGCAGATGAGAACCTCAGAGACAAACCCAAGATTCAGGGTCTGCTGGAAGCCTGGTTCAGTTTAACTGAGCAGTGTTACTGGGCTTGCCAGGTGGCTCAGGGTTAAGAACCCACCTGCCAATGCAGGAGACATGGCTTTTGTTCCATTCCTGGGTCGGGAAGATCCCCTGGAGAAGGAAATGGCAACCCACTCCAGTATTCTGGCCTGGAGAATCCCATGGATGGAGGAGCCTGGTGGGCTACAGTCCATGGGGTCATAAAGAATCAGACACGACCTAGTGACCAAACCATCACAGCAGCAAACGGTGTTACTGCAAACATCAATGATGAGACAGACATGAACGACCACGTAGTGATTGCTGGGGCCTCCGTAAGTTCAATTCTGCCCCACTGACCATGGTATCTTAGGTACACAGTATATGGCTGTGATTTTTAAACTGGAATATGGGCAACTAGAAAGTAATAATAATGCCAGGACCAACTGAACACTCAGGTGAAATGAGTGTAATATTTTGCAGTTTTTAATTTTTTTTTAAATTTTGGTTGTGCTGGATCAGTGTTCACGGTGTGCGGGGTCTGTGTTGTGCTGTGCTGGGTCTGTATTGAGTGTCTTGTGGTGTGCTGGGTCTGTGCTGGGTCTGTCTCGAGGTGTACTGGGACTGTGTTGGAGAGTGCTGGGTCTGTGTTGAATGTGTTGGGGTGTGCTGGGTCTGTGTTGAATGTGTTGCAGTGTGCTGGGTCTGTGTTGTGTGCTGGGTCTGTGTTGAATGTGTTGGGGTGTGCTGGGTCTGTGTTGAATGTGTTGGGGTGTGCTGGGTCTGTGTTGAATGTGTTGCAGTGTGCTGGGTCTGTGTTGTCGTGTGCTGGGTCTGTGTTGAATGTGTTGTGGTGTGCTGGGTCTGTGTTGAATGTGTTGGGGTGTGCTGGGTCTGTGTTGTGTGCTGGGTCTGTGTTGAATGTGTTGTTGTGTGCTGGGTCTGTGTTGAATGTGTTGGGGTGTGCTGGGTCTGTGTTGTGTGCTGGGTCTGTGTTGAATGTGTTGTTGTGTGCTGGGTCTGTGTTGAATGTGTTGGGGTGTGCTGGGTCTGTGTTGTGGTATGTTGGATCTGTGTTGTGGTGTGCTGGGTCTGTGTTGGGTCTGTCTCACGGTGTGCTGGGTCTGTGTTGAGGTATGTTGGGTCTGTGTTGCAGTGTGCTGGGTCTGTATTGTGTCTGTCTCATGGTGTGTTGGATCTGTCTTGAGGTGTGCTGGGTCTGTGTTGAATGTGTTGCAGTGTGCTGGGTCTGTGTTGTCGTGTGCTGGGTCTGTGTTGAATGTGTTGGGGTGTGCTGTGTCTTTGTTGAATGTGTTGTGGTGTGCTGTGTTTTTGTTGAATGTGTTGTGGTGTACTGGGTCTGTGTTGAATGTGTTGGGGTGTGCTGGGTCTGTGTTGAATGTGTTGGGGTGTGCTGGGTCTGTGTTGAATGTGTTGTGGTGTGCTGTGTTTTTGTTGAATGTGTTGTGGTGTACTGGGTCTGTGTTGAATGTGTTGTGGTGTGCTGGGTCTGTGTTGAATGTGTTGGGGTGTGCTGTGTCTTTGTTGAATGTGTTGGGGTGTGCTGGGTCTTTGTTGAATGTGTTGCAGTGTGCTGGGCCTGTGTTGTGGTATGTTGGATCTGTGTTGCAGTGTGTTGAGTCTGTGTTGAATGTGTTGTGGTGTGCTGGGTCTTTGTTGAATGTGTTGTGGTGTGCTGGGTCTGTGTTGCAGTATGCTGAGTCTGTGTTGGATCTGTGTTGCAGTGTGTTGAGTCTGTGTTGAATGTGTTGGGGTGTGCTGTGTCTTTGTTGAATGTGTTGGGGTGTGCTGGGTCTTTGTTGAATGTGTTGCAGTGTGCTGGGTCTGTGTTGTGTCTGTCTCATGGCGTGTTGGATCTGTCTCGTGGTGTGCTGGGTGTGTGTTGAATGTGTTGGGGTGTGCTGGGTCTGTGTTGAATGTGTTGTGGTGTGCTGGGTCTGTGTTGAATGTGTTGCAGTGTGCTGGGTCTGTGTTGTGGTGTGCTGGGTCTGTGTTGTGGTGTGCTGGGTCTGTGTTGCAGTATGCTGAGTCTGTGTTGGATCTGTGTTGCGGTGTGTTGAGTCTGTGTTGGGTCTGTCTCGTGGTGTGCTGGGTCTTTGTTGAATGTGTTGTGGTGTGCTGGGTCTGTGTTGTGTCTGTCTCATGGCGTGTTGGATCTGTCTCGTGGTGTGCTGGGTGTGTGTTGAATGTGTTGGGGTGTGCTGGGTCTGTGTTGAATGTGTTGTGGTGTGCTGGGTCTGTGTTGAATGTGTTGCAGTGTGCTGGGCCTGTGTTGTGGTATGTTGGATCTGTGTTGTGGTGTGCTGGGTCTGTGTTGCAGTATGCTGAGTCTGTGTTGGATCTGTGTTGCGGTGTGTTGAGTCTGTGTTGGGTCTGTCTCGTGGTGTGCTGGGTGTGTGTTGAATGTGTTGTGGTGTGCTGGGTCTGTGTTGCAGTGTGTTGGGTCTCTCTTTTTGTGGCTCGTGGCCTTCTCGTTGTGGAGTGTGGCCTCGAGGCGGGGTCTGAGTAGATGCCTGTGCAGGTTTAGCTGTCCCACAGCGTGTGGACTCTTAGTTCCCCGACCGAGGATCGCACCCACGTTCCCTGCGTTGGAAGGCAGATTCTTAACCCCGGGACCTCCAGGGAGATGCCCAGGAGACGTCTTCTGAGCCTATCAAGTTTACCCAAACTTGTGATGAGAAAATTTAGTAGAAACTGTAAATACATTCATGTTGAAATCAAATTGTCGTTTGTAAGCCATGTGAAATGAATGGAAACTTGGAAAATAATGTTTAAATGCTAAGGGAGTAACATAGATTGTTTTGATGATGGACAGGTCCCCTCTGGTGCAGGGTCCCTTGGTGGAAATGTTATGTGAAGCTCTGGGAAAAAGACTGTGGAATCAGGAGTTTAAAAATGAAGGTCTGAGCTTGGCTCTCCTGGCTTCTTGTTTTGAGACCCTGAATAAGTTAATCTCCTGGACTCTTAGTTTCTGCATCTCTAAAATGGGAATCATATGCATCTAATAGGTGGTTTGAGAATAAATGAGATTATGTGAAAATCTTACTGGGGAGTATTTCTGAAATTTTTGTTATCAGTGAAACTGTTTCAAGGTTCGAGTTGTTGCCATCCGCTGGTATGACATTTTAGCAGTAAAGTTGACTGAGAAGCCAGACTTAGGGGAGTCTTTCTTTGAAGAGTCTGTTCTCTGCTGAAGGCATAATATTTTAACCTTACTATAAGCCCCTAATTTATTTTTATTTAGTTGAGTATGATGAAATTTTGCTCCATTTTGTGTTAAGCCGCTTCAGTCGTGTCTAACTCTGTGCGACCTTATGGACTGTAGCCCGCCAGGCTCCTCTGTCCATGGGATTCTCCAGGCAAGAATACTGGGGTGGGCTTCCATGCCCTCCTCCAGGGGATCTTTCCCACCCAGGGATCAAACCCACAACTCTTATGTCTTCTGCATCAGCAGGCAGGTTCTTTCTCACTAGCGCCACCTGGGAAGTCGGTAGATCAAATTAAACCTCTCCTTATTTCCCCATCAGCAAAATGAAGAACATAGGACTTACCTCAATGATTGTTCTGAGAATTAAAAGCACATAAGGCATATGAGATCATCCTGTAGGGGCTTAGAGATTGGATTCTTAAAACTGTAATTTCCTTCCTCTCCGCCCCTCTTCTACCTTTAACTAATCTCTTCCAAATTTCTTCCAACTTGAAGCAAAAATTCTGGAGTCTAAATTCTGTTATAATGGATTTTGGCTGCAGCCCTGAAAACTTGTCTCTGAATGACACAGTCTCTAAAAAAAAAAAAAAACAACAAAAAAAAGCCCACCTTCTTCAGAATTGTATATTCACCAGTTACTTTGGAGAATTTTCTCTGATTAGCTCTTTCATGAGGATGTAGAATAAGGGGATTATAGGAAGAGCACTAAGCAATTAAATCCAAACCCTTCATAGTGCTAAGAAACATTATTTTTATCTGGTTGGCAGCTCTGACTATTTGAAGCTTACACTGTGCCTGTTTACAAGGTCGTTAGGTTTTTATTTACTTTTTTTTAATGCATGTAATGAATTTTGAGCAGCCCTCCAATCCAACATCTTCAAATGACCAATAAAATATCTTCTTTTGTCCTTTAAATTACATTGCATGATGACTAGAGTTTAAATTTATGAACAGCGCCTGCTAACTAGCTTTTTGCAGACCCAGCTGGGATATCGACTTTGAGACTTTCGCCCGAAGCACACATGGCAAATGCGGATGGCCGGCAGCAGCTTCCACCCACGCTTTTACGGAAGTGGCTCCTTCGTTTCCTTCAGGCTGAAATATGTTGAGTACTTACCAGGTGCTGGATATAAACCAAGTACTTTTCTTGTGTTTTGTTATTTGATTTCTCACAACAACCATTGGATAGATGTGGTTATTTAATATTTTCTTTACAGGTTTGGCAAAGGAAATGGATCTTCAGAAGAGCAATGTTAAGAAAGTAAAATTTACATTAAGTTCACTCGGATGGTAAATCATCTCATTAAACTGAGTGACTACATTTTCCCCCTGATTCTCCAACCCATATTTTGATCAAATACTTTAATTAGCCTCCATTGTATTCCCTCACCCCATAATTCTTAAAATTGGATATATAGAAAACCAGCCCAAATCTCAACACTTTCCGAAAAACGTGGCTGCTGAAGGCGAGATGCCACACTGACTTTTATAAGAAGAATCACAGCTCTTTAGCCTTTGTTACAGCAAAGAGGGAAGATGCGCCATACACGCCTCCTACTGAGTACATTCGTGGTCAATAAATGTGAGCTAATCGATCCCAGGTCCTAGATCTGAAAAGATATCAGTTTCCAGTGAGGCCCCTCCCTTTCAGCCTACAGTCTCCCCAGCTCTGGTTTCTTAAAGGACAACAAAAGAAAAGACACAAAAGCTTTCCACCACCCGCTCGACAGTTAACCCCCCTTACATGAAGTTCAGTGATGCATATTAGCGAAGCGTGATACCCATCACTTCCGGTTTATACATCAGCAAGTTTTAACAGATAAGGTTACACAGTTGTGTAGCATCCACCACAGGATCTTAAACACTCTCCTTAGCCGCCCAGATTTAAACACTCCCGTTCACTTCCAGGTTTTCCTTTTGCCCTTTTGCAGTCAACTCCCATCTCCAATTCTAGACCCTAGAAGCTACTGATCGATTTCCGTCTCTAGAATGTGATCTTTTGCAAAATCGTATGTAAATCGAATCATAGAGTATATAGTCTTTGTATCTGGATTCTTTCATTTAGCAGAATCCTTTTGAGATTAAATTTTTACCTATATCAGTAGTTTTTCTTTTTTTTAATTGCTGTTTTATTCCAACGTATAGATTTAAAGCTACTTATCCATTTATTAGGTGAATGTTCAGCTGGATTATCAATGTATTATGGAGGGTGCTAAGTACTACGGAAAGAGTCCGTTTTCTAAAGCGACGGTGCCTTTCTGCTTTCCCACAAGCAGTGGATGAAAAGCCCGCGTTCTCCTCAGCACTGCACCGTGCTTTGCCTTGCTTCCGTTTGCGGCCGTTTTCACGGGTCTCAGTGGTAACTCACTGTCTTCAGTTTGCAAGCTCATTATAATCTGGAATATCTTCTCATGTAGTTGTTTCCTTCTCTGGTAATAGGTTTGTCAACCCTTTTGTTATTTATTAATTCATTATTTTTGAATTGTGTGAGTTCTTTACATATTCTGATACAAGTTCTTCATCAGATACCTTTGTTGAAAATATTTTTCCCCATTGTATAGATTGCATTTTATTCTGCTTCACGATGTCTTTCATTGAGTAGAGGTTCTTAATTTGCATAAGTCACTTTCAGTTGTGTCTGACTCTTTGCAACCCAATGGACCATGGCCCGCCAGGCTCCTCGGTCCATGGGATTCTCCAAGCAAGAATCCTGGGGTGGGTTGCCCTGCCTTCCTCCAGGGAAGTTTTCTGACCCAGGGATGGAACCTGCATCTCTTATGTCTCCTGCTTTGACAGGCAAGTTCTTTACCACTTCCCACCTGGGAAGCCCTTCCCCACTTGAGGACGCAACATATAGGGACTGCATTGAGTCTGTAGGCTGGTTTAGGTCCTGATATCTCAATAGCATTAGCTGTTCAGGTACATAATTGGCATATCATTCCATTTATGTAGGGTTAATTTGATCTCCCTCGTAAATGGTTTGTGATCTCCAGTATCTCAGTCTTATCTGTATTTGTTTGATTTATCCTCAAACACTTCTGTTGTGACGGCATGATAGATGGCTCCAGGTTTTAAGGTTAAATCTCAGGTTGTTCATCTACAGCATCCAGCCAGACAGTGGACCTTCTCTGTGTGTTATCTGGTATGTGTATCAAACTCGTACCTACTGAACCTAACTTGTGAGTCCTAATGACTTTTCTCATAGATTATTTGATATTTTTCTATCTAAACAGTCATGCTGTCTGCCAATAGAGACAGCTCATTCTTTCTTTCCATCTAAATGCTTTTTGCATCATTTTCTTGCCTTATTGTCCTGAGTAGGATCTCACTATGAGATTAGCTGGAAGTGAGAGTAGACATCTTTGACGTATTCCTGATCTTATTGACATGGGCGCTCAAGCGTGTCCAGCTCTGTGGGACCCCGTAGACTGTAGCCCACCAGGCTTCTCTATTCATGGGATTTTCCAGGCAGGACTACTGGGGTAGGCTTCCATTTCCTTCCACAGGGAATCTTCCCGACCCAGAACTGAACCTGCGTCTCTTGGGTCTCTTACATTGGCAGGTGGGTTCTTAATCACTAGTGCCACTTGGGAGGCTCCTTTATTGGGGAAACATTTAATTCCACCTTTCACTTTAATAAAATCAGCTGTAGATTTTATGTAAGTCCTTTAATCAGGTAAAGTTTTTTTCTGATCATGCTTTATTGAGAGATTTCATCATGAACCTTGTTGAATTTGTTGAGTGATTTTTTTTTTTGTTTTTCTGCATTGGTGATCAAAAGTTTAAAAAAAACCATGATGTTGGTAGAGTGGATTATGCTTATTAATTTTTCAGTGTCGACATCCACTGGGTCATGATATATTATACTTTTTGTATATTGTAATATTTCATTTGCTAGCCTTTTAAGGATTTTTACATGTTATTGTCTTTGAAGGATTTTGGTGTGTAGTTATTTTTCTTTGTGATATCTTAGTCTATTTTTAGTGTTAGAGTAATATTAGCCTCATAATTTCTACTTTTAAAAAAACACTAGAAAAATTAAGATTGAATTTCACCAACTGACTTGAGCTTCCTTTCCTCATATTTTAGGTTTGGTTAGTTGGTTATTATGTTTAATACCATTTTGCCATGATCTAGATTATAGACCAAGAGGGGAAAGATACGATAAGAATAAGGAGATCTTTGCAAAAGAGGTCTTTGCATAATTTGGTAAAATAAACATTTCCAAACAGTTGATAATGTTTGTAATACCAGAAGAAGACAATAGAGACAATAGGATATCTTACTGTTCAATATTAAAGATGTGAGGGCTTCCCTGGTGGCTCACAGGTAAAGAATCCGCCTGCCAATGCAGGAGACATGGGTTTGATCCCTGGATCAGGAAGATCCCCTAGGGATGGAAATGGCAACTCAGCCCAGTGTTCTTGCCTGGAGAATCCCATGGACAGAGGAGCCTGGTGACTACAGTCCATAGGATTGCAGAGTCGGACCCGACTTTGTGACTGAACAACAAAAACTTACAGAAGTGAAGGCGCGCCTGCTTTCATGGACCCACCCTTCTTGCTTCAGTGGTGTACTTTCGGAGAACACGGAAGCTTTCATTATGACCACTGATAAATGTATTTATTCACTGCAGCAAAAAGTAGACACGATATATGGAATAATACCTGGGGAATTCGGATAAAACTGAGTCTCTCTAAAATCTGCTTCAGTCTCAGTTGTAGGGATCACAATTCAGAAAGGCCCCATCTTGGAAGAAGTTTTAGGGGTTGTCTAAGACCTAATATCAGGGAAATGCTCTGAAATAGTATAGTAATATTGCCTTCCAATTTTAGGAACAAATTGAATGTAGCCCTTAGGGACTGAATTATTTTGCAGACTTCTAAGTTAGTTACTTTTAATTCACCCCAGAGGAGGATGGAGAATTTCTCCCATTGTGGAAGACGTGTCCGTGGCCATTCATATGTAAGGATAACTTAGCAGCTAGTACGGACACAGATGCAACAGTGTTGGTGGCCTAGTGTGTTATGGAGGATGATGCTCTGTAATATAAGGTGGCTGGGGAAGACCGTTTTGATAAGGTGATGTTTGAGCAGAGATTTTAAAAAAGGGAAGGAGCAAGCGCTGAGATCTGGGAGGAGGGCATCTCAGGCAAAAAGATTAGCAAGTGGAAGGCTCTGAGTCAGTCCCCTGCTTGGCTTATTCGAGGAGTATGAAAGAGCCTGCCGGCTGGAGCGGAGGGCGTGAGGAGGAGGCGGCCGCAGACGCAAACCGGGAGAGGCCACTGTTAGGACGTGGGGCTTTACTCGGAATGGGCTCTGAAGCCTCGGAAACCTGTTAAGCAAAGGAGGACATGGACTGTCTTACGTTTTAAGTAGATCAATCTGTCTGCTACACAAAGGAACTAGCAGGCAAAGGTGGAAACTGAGAGAGAAGTGGAAGGCTATTCCTGGTTCCACGCTGGAGACAGTGGTGCGCTGGTCTTAGAGGGTGGGATGAGCTGTGTTTGGCGTCTGAGTTTATTTAAAAAGTAGAGAAACTAGACTCACAGATAATTCACCATGTAGGGTAGGGAGAAGGAATAAAGATGACACTAAGGTGTTTATACTGATTAACAGGAAGAGGGGAATTGCTGGTCACTGAGCTGGGAAGAGTGGGGTGGCGGTGGGTTTCTGGAGGGGCCACCAGGAGTTCAGTTTTGAATATGGGAGATCGAAAGGCTGATTGGACCATGATGGTTGTTGGTTATCCGAATATGGGAAGTGAGGGGACCTGGATTGGATATATGAATTTCGAACTGAAGAAGGAGGGAAAAAATAAAGCATAAATCACTATAAGAGCCCTCAGTGTCCCTCACTCATTCTTTGGGCCCCAAGATTCCCTCTGTGGCCAGAAATGCCTGGTGAATATGAAGGCGGTAATAACGCTGGCATAACCAGAACAGTGATGCTTGTTTCTCCTTCTCAAGCTTCCTTTCCTTTGTGGATTAGCAAAGTCATTCCATGATTCCAGGGTTCTTTTCAGCCTGCAATACAGAGGCCTCTGGGAGTTGTTGTGAATCTCAGTTTATTAATATTTGCCAAAGTGCTTTCAGATCCTTTGTTGAAAGGCATTATAGAGAAGCAGAGGGTTATTATTAAGGATGACATTTGCTCATTGTGATTAAAAGTGACAAAATGAAATTTCAAGTGCAGGAGTCAACACTGCAATTTAATGTCTAAAGGTGTCTTTACCCATCAGCACTCAGCCAAACAAGGTCCATCTGTATTACAGAGATTTTTCTAGCCTGCTTTCAAATGAGGAGTGGCTTTCGAGTGGGGATTGAATGTAGGCAGGCATCATCAGAGGCCAAAAATATACCATTTCAGCTACTTGCATCCGTTTGCGTGATGTTTTTTTCCCCTTTTAATTTTTCACAGGGCTGCAAATGCAGCCCAGAGAACTGTACATTGAGGCTGTGCGCATATGGTTTTATTTACTATTTCATGCAGAATTTTGTTGGGCTATAAAAGAAATGAATTTCAGCTGAAGCAATTAGAACAGTACCTTCTAAGACCACTGTGCACATGAGCACATATCCCTGGGGGCTCCCCTGGAAGAAGCGTGCATTGCACTGAAAGGAGATGAGGGGAAGCGTGGGAAGCTCCCCCTCTTGTGTCTCTAACTCTTGGAACACGCTGCTTGTGAGCCTAGATGTGGGCGGTGTGATCGGCAAGGACAGGCTGACGCACTTGGGTCCACACTTATGGAAAATTGAGCTGAATTTGTTTGTGGATGCAGACTGGAAAGAGAAACAGAAATTTATAGAAAATTCATTTGCTGCATTTTGAGTCCCTTTCTCTCTTTTAACCTGTCAAGGCAAATTTTCCAATGTGTTTCCATCCACAGTTTAGCAAAAGTAAAAATGTCTAGAAGGCACTCTGGCAATGTTTTTTGAAGTCTCCTCAGCTCCCACAAGCATCACCATGTAAGGCCCAAATAGCCCTGAAAAAGTGACTTTCCTGTATTGCTCTTGGCTCAGTTCAGTTGTGTAACCAGTGAGTGTGACCTACACGCTTCTATGTGCGTCAAGAAAGCGGCCAAGTCAGAGATAGGAACCGTCTTTCCTCACCCGCAGTCACAGGCCAGAGGAAATGAATGAATCTGTTCAATGACTCAGCAGTGGCCACAGGACTGGAAAAGGTCAGTTTTTATTCCAATTCCAAAGAAAGGCAATGCAAAAGAATGCTCAAACTACCGCACAATTGCACTCACCTCACATGCTAGTAAAGTCATGCTCAAAATTCTCCAAGCCAGACTTCAGCAATATGTGAACCATGAACTCTCTGATGTTCAAGATGGTTTTAGAAAAGGCAGAGGAACCAGAGATCAAATTGCCAACATCTGCTGGATTATCGAAAAAGCAAGAGAGTTCCAGAAAAACATCTATTTCTGCTTTATTTACTATGCCAAAGCCTTTGACTGTGTGGATCACAATAAACTGTGGAGAATTCTGAAAGAGATGGGAATACCAGACCACCTAACATGCCTCTTGAGAAATCTGTATGCAGGTCAGGAAACAACAGTTAGAACTGGGCATGGAACAACAGACTGGTTCCAAATAGGAAGGCTGTATATTGTCACCCTGCTTATTTAATTTTATGCAGAGTACATCATGAGAAACGCTGGACTGGAAGAAACACAAGCTGGAATCAAGATTGCCAGGAGAAATATCAATAACCTCAGATATGCAGATGACACCACCCTTATGGTAGAAAGTGAAGAGGAGCTAAAAGCCTCTTGATGAAAGTGAAAAGGAGAGCGAAAAAGTTGGCTTAAAGCTCAACATTCAGAAAACGAAGATCATGGCATCTGGTCCCATCACTTCATGGGAAATAGATGGGGAAACAGTGGAAACAGTGTCAGAATTCATTTTGGGGGGGCTCCAAAATCACTGCAGATGGTGACTGCAGCCATGAAATTAAAAGACGCTTACTCCTTGGAAGAAAAGTTATGAACAACCTAGATAGCATATTCAAAAGCAGAGACATTACTTTGCTGACTTAAGGTCCGTCTAGTCAAGGCTATGGTTTTTCCTGTGGTCATGTATGGATATGAGAGTTGGACTGTGAAGAAGGCTGAGCACCCGAAGAATTAATGCTTTTGAAGTGTGGTGTTGGAGAAGACTCTTGAGGGTCCCGTGGACTGCAAGGAGATCCAACCAGTCCATTCTGAAGGAGCTCAACCCTGGGATTTCTTTGGAAGGAATGATGCTAACGCTGAAGCTCCAGTACTTTGGCCACCTCATGCAAAGAATTGACTCATTGAAAAAGATTCTGATGCTGGGAGGGATTGGAGGCAGGAGGAGATGGGAATGACCGAGGATGAGATGGATGGATGGCATCACAGACTTGATGGATGTGAGTCTGAGTGAACTCCGGGAGTTGGTGATGGACAGGGAGGCCTGGCGTGCTGCGATTCTTGGGGTCGCAAAGAGTCAGACACGACTGAGTGACTGAACTGAACTGAACTGTTCAATGACTTTTGAAGCTCTCAGCCACATTGAAAATTAAAACAAAAAGTTTCCAGAGATTGGAGGAGGTTAGGAGAGAGATTTTTAGGAAGAGAGATATTGTTTATTTCTACTTTTAAAAAAATACATTTTGCTACTGCTAAGTCACTTCAGTCGTGTCCAACTCTGTGCGACCTCACAGACGGCAGCCCACCAGGCTCCCCCATCCCTGAGATTCTCCAGGAAAGAACACTGGAGTGGGGTGCCATTTCCTTCTCCAATGCATGAAAGGGAAAAGTGAAAGTGAAGTCGCTCAGTCGTGTCCGACCCTCAGCGACCCCATGGATGGCAGCCTTCGAGGCTCGTCCGTCCACGGGATCTCTGGGTGGGAGCGCTGGCGTGGGCACCATTTCCTTCTCTGGGCGGGAGGGCTGGCATGGGCGCTGTTGCACGATGCTGTGTTAGTTGCTAGTCCACAGCAGGAATGAAGCAGCTGTATGTATGCATATGTCCCCCCGTTTTTTGGATTTCCTTTCCATGCAGGTCACCGCCTAGCGAAGGTGCTCTCAAGGAGTTACTCAGAGAGTGCGGACAGCTGATGCCCAGCATTTGCTGGATTTATGTCTGAAAGAAAGAACAAAAACGACTGTGGGAAGGGCTCTGTTTCCTGACTCCTTGCGGGGGGGGGGGGGGGGGGCTTTGGTGGAGGATCCCGGTGATGGCTGCTGTAATTGTCCTGCCCCCAGAGTGTGTTTAGGCTACAGTGTTTACATGTTACATGAGGACCACAGGACTCTGTGGGAGAAAGAGGCGAGCCTAGGAAGGATGGCCCTCGTGAAGATCCTGTGATGTTCCCAGATGGCTCAGTGGTGAAGAATTCGCCTGTCAATGCAGGAGACACAAGACGTGGGTTCGATCCCTGGGATTGGAAGATCCCCTGGAGGAGGGCATGACAACCCACTCCAGCGTTCTTTCTGGAGAAACCCCATGGACAGAGGAGCCTGGTGGGCTGCAGTCCCGGGTGTCTCCAAGCCGGACATGACCGAGCATGCACGCCTGCTGCTACGAAGGATGAGTTAAGCTCTGCCCGGGGTGGTGGTGGCTTGGGAGTCACCTCTGTTGTGGTGAGTTCTCGCATCTTCTCCACTTCCTCTGAGCTTCTACAGAGCAGATAAACTAAATATTTACTGCCTGTTGCCCTTGTATGTTGTCTGTGTTGACATCTTCTCTCCTTTGGTCGGTCTTGGGCCTGTTTCCTTCAACTCTAAACCTTGCCCTTTACTTGCCCTGGCCTGTGTGATAGGGACTGATTCTCACAAGATGCATTCCAGGCTTCTCACTGGGTTTGACCAATGTCAGGCACATTTAGAATATTGGGAAGAAGCAGGGGCTCTTGGAAGAGAGAAACCTCTAGACATACACATATGTTTGCCTTTCCCATTCAGTGTAAATTTTATATCTCCTGGAGAATGTCGTCTGGCTTATTTATACATCTAGGGCTGGCTATCTAGTTTTTGAGACCCAATTCAAAACAAAAATGTAGGGCTTCTGTGGTGGCCCAGTGGTTAAGAGTCTGAAACCGCCTTGCAATACAGGGGACCTGGGTTTGATCCCTGGTCTGGGAGGATTCCATATGCTGTGGAGCAAGTAAGTCCGTGTAAGAACAAAGACCCAGTTCAGCCAAAATAAAAATAAAATGAAAACAGAAATGTAAAGCTTCTTATTCAAAAGGCAGGAAAAGGCATTTTCTTTCTTCCACTGTCTCGCTTTTTACCTGTTGTCCTGTTTTTTTTATTTGTTATTTAATATTGCAGTCACTCCAGTATGGAGACCCTTAAGGAGCAAGTACCAACCTTACAGGCACCGAGGGCCCCACTCTGTGAACCTGTGCAGGACTCACAAGTTGGTTCCCTCCCCTGCCAGTTGCTAGATCAATGCCTCTGAAAGCTGAACCCCCTCTCGCAGGCTCACTGCCTTAACCTGCAGTGGACAGGAGACCTTCCAGGAGCCTTTCAGCCACTGCTGCAGAATGCCCTCAGGAGGCTGGCTTCCCCCAGGCTACCAGTGCAGAGCCCCATGCGCTGCCTTCTCATGACGTCATTGCCATACCCTCCCGCCCCGGGACGATCTGGGGCAGAAGCCCGACACCGGCCCTTCCAGGCTTGAGCCTGAGCTCCCGGCAAGGTGCAGAGTGGCAGTGGAGTGAGAGAGGCAGCCCAGGGGCTGGGGAATGGCAGGTGTCTGCAAATGCATCGCAGGCTGGTGGCAGGGGCCGGACCATGCGTGTGCTGGACCTCTGAGTTCCTAGTGCTGGCTTCACTGTCTCTTTGGACTTCACTTTTAAAACACAAATTTAAAGATAAAATGGTTAAAATATGATAAGAATCCCAAGGCCATGATTGAGGAGCGTTAAATCCCAATTGCAGGACCTGTGTGACTGCAGCAGGCCACACACCTGTGATGTGGGCCCTGCGTGTGTGTTAACCACTGCGCTTCACCCGTCAGCTGACAGATACTAGAGTTTCAATAGGTGGCTAGTGTGCACGTGAGTAGAAGGACACAAGAATGAGAGAACAGATAATTCAGTAACTGACTAGTCAATCAGGATTACCCAGTTATCTGCTACTTCTGTTGAATATCGAAAATAATTCACCAGAAATTAGCTAGCATTCACAGGTATCTTTCACATTCAAGATGCACTTTAATGGCCAAAATGACTTCCAGACTCAATCTACCTACTACTTCTATTCTTGAGGAGAGAAAGGAGAAGCCCTGATATGGATAGAGGACCAAAGACATCCTCGTCATACGAGTAGGTTACACCCAAATCCACGGGAGTGAAGTGATTATAAATGACAGTGATGTTAGGCAGATATTCTCTTTGGCATGCTGTCTCTCTATTTTTATCTTGATTTTTACCTTTCTTCTGTGGCCCACGATCTTGATGTACTTTCTCTCTTTTCCTCTTTTTGGCTGTGCAGCATGTGAGGTCCCATTTCCCTGACCAGGGCTTGCCTCCCGACCCCCAGCATTGGGAGCGCAGAGTCTTGGCCACTGAGACCCCAGGGAAGTCCCTCCTGATGTACTTTCTGACTTAGGGGGGCTTCCATCGCTTGGAAGTGCTATGAGAACAGGGAAGGCCCCCTTGGAAGAGAAACACATTTGGGTGAGGGTGAAAACGATGCGCAATGCTTCTTCAAGGTCTAGCCCAGCATTTCACAGCACAGGTGAAGAAGACAAAGTGAAGTGGATAGCATGGTTTCCTTTTGTTTTAGGGCACAGAAGATTCAACTTCCTCAGCTCAAACATAGTCCTGAAGGTTCTACATGGCTTTTATATCTTTTTTTAAATATAAATTTATTTATTTTAATTGGAGGCTAATTACTTTACAATACTGTATTGGTTGTGCCATGCATCAGCGTTAATCCACCCCGGGTGTACACGCGTTCCCCATCCTGACCCCCTCCCACCTGTTTGTTCAGTCACTCAGTCGTGCCCAAGTCTGTGACCCCGTGGACAGCAGCACTCCAGGCTTCCCGGCCCTTCACCATCTCCTGGAGCTTGCTCACACTCATGTCCACTGAGTCAGTGATGCCACCCAGCCATCCAGTCCTCTGATCATGTTTCAGCTACAGAAGTTCTGGGGACTCTGGGGAGGCAAAAGGACTAAACCCTGCTGCTGTCTTACTAAACACCTGCCAGAGACTGTCTTGGGTCTCTTTCGTACGTTAACCTGTTGGATCCTTACATGAACCAAGTCTACGAAATACCTATAACTGTATTCATAAAATGAATAAGAAAGGAAGCCTTAGAGAAATCAAAAAAGTGATTAAAGTCTCTCACTTGTAAATGGAGTATCAGAGATTCCAAATCTGATCTATTTTATTCCTACATCAAGAACCTGGCTCTTTCTATAAATAAATGAATGAATAAGTAAATAAATGAATACTTCTAGCATCTAGTGTGTGCGTGCTCCGTCGTGTCTGACCCTTTGCGACCCCCAGGGATATAGCCGACCAGTTGCCTCTGTCCATGGGATTCTCCAGGCAAGAATAATGGAGTGGGTTGCCTTGCCCTCCTCCAGGAGATCTTCCCAACTCAGTAACTGATCTCATGTGTCTTGCATCTCTTGAATGGGCAGGCAGATTTCAGTTGCACCACCAGGGAAAACCTCAAATAAACACTTAGCTTTATTCGTTAGACCTTATTTGGTTTATCCTTTTTTGACACAGGAACTCATAGACAGTCTTTGAGGTTCTGGGTTGCCCCTTTAAATAAAAAAGAAAAAAATTGGTTGAGATGCAAGAATAAATGATATGATGATTAAAACAACAAAATGCAATTTTTGAAAGCCATCGTTGCTAGTTATATTTAACATGAATTGAACACTGAATTCATTTAAACAAGGGTTTTGAAAGAATCAGTAACCTCAACAAACGGCCTCCCTCATTTCCTGTTTCAATAGAGTCAGAACCCCTTCCTGCACTGATTGTTTTCTGTCTCTCTCATCTTCTGAAGTCTGGGTGAACGGGCACCTCGAGGGTGTTATAAACAAATTAGATGCACAAATAGTAATGAATAATTTTCTCTGTCATATTTTCCGGGCTATGAATTCTACCTGAGATTTCATTGAGTGGATTAATTTCGCTTAAATACAATTCATTTTGCTTTCATAAAAGAAGGGAGATTGTTGCTCTCTTATCTGCCCTGATCTCAGTTTTGGATTAGATGTTATGATGGTTAAATGCTGCCACATTAGGCCTTTGATGGAAAAATGATTCCTTTGCATTGTTTTCTAAACAGGCCAGGCATTTATCAAGCCCTAGAGATACTAGAATAAAGCGATCAGGACAGTGTCATTCACAGCATTCTTTGCTCCTTTCCCAGAACAATTGTTTATTTGGCACCTTCTCCACACAGGAAGCAGTACAGAAGACAGCGCAGGTCACGCCCAGCGTGCCCGTCCCCTTAAGCGATCTACAGACCAGTGCAAGGCACGTGGCTGTGCGGAGAGCTGACACGGTGGGCTCTCTGTCTGTTCCAGCTGCTGAAGCAACGCAGCACACACTCTGGTTTATAAACAACAGACACCCACTTCTCACACTTACGGAGGTCAGAAGTCTGCGACTGGGGTGCCAACATGGCCAGGTTCTGGGTTTCTGACTACGGACACTTCTCTGCGTCTTCACATGGTGGAAGGAGAAAGAGAGCTCCCTGGGGTCCCTTTTATGAGGTCACTAGTCCCATCATGAGGCTGCACCCTCATGACCTCATCACCTCCCCAAAGCCTTACTTCCAAATGCTGTCATGCTGGGTTCGAGAATTTCAAGATATAGATTTTGAGTCTAGAAAAATGCCTACCCAAGGACAGTCACAGAAATAGCCTTAGGAAAATCTGCAAGCAAGAAACATTATTTCCAGCTGAGAGATTGGGAGAGACTTCGAGTAAGAGGTTACGAAAAGGGGACAAAGTAAAATGCTAGAATTAGGTTCCTTCTTCGAGTTGTGGAAAATACCCTTAAGCCCTCTGCAAAGCTCGTTTTTGGCGGCAGAAGATGGTTTGCCATTTGTGTTTGCTTTGGTTACTGAGTTTATGGAAGCACCAGGCATTGGTGAGCACAAGGTCTGGGAGTTCCAAAGTCTATATTTCCAGTCATTTGCCAACTTAAAGAAATTTGGGGGAACTCCCTTATGTTCATGCTAGCAGGACCCTATATAATAGGAGAAGAGCTGAGTCAGTGTTAATTCATTTATTACTTTAAATCATATATTCCCTAAAATACAGTAATTGAGAGTGTATTATATAAAAGACCCTGAATTAGCTAAAGGGGAGAGTTTGAGCCATGTAGCTGACATAGCTGCTGCTTGCATACACCTAGATCTTTGCTACAAAAAGTGTGTCCAAGGGACAGTAAGCACCAGCATCACCCATAAGGTCTGAGAAATGCAGAATCTGTCTTCCTTCGCTTCACTGAATCAGAATTTGCATTTAATCAGATCCCCAGCTGATTCGTACACATGTTAAAAACTGAAAGGAAGTTGAATTTGTAGTCCTAAATAGTTAAGTGAACAGTCTGCAAGCTAGGTCAAATTCACGTGGTCAAATCCTCAAGAGAGCAGGAAAGCATTTATTTGCCAGACTTGTCTTTATTGAGAGGGAACTATGGGTTTCAAAAGAAATCTCATTTAAGTTACTAACTGGAGGGAAAATCTAAATTCCAAATATAGAAAATGTGAGCACTTACAGACACTGACAAAGGCGAGTGGTTGATGCTGACCCTGAATGAGGCTGGGGAGGAACCTTAGAGCGGCCCCCCAGCAGCATAATAATGTGGGTTCCTTCAGTTGGATATAACCAGCATCTCTGTTTCCTTGTCCACAACTTGCCATTTGACAATCTCAGCTTGTGTGGAGAGGTATCCTTCAGCACTCACGTGAATGACATCCCCTCTCTCTTTAGAGTCATTCTTAATACCCCAGCTAGAAGCAATGTCTCTCTTTGAGTGTCTCCAGCAATACATCTGTACCTCTCTATGACATCTGTATATTTCTGTCTTCTTGTGCATACGTGCAAGTCTGTGACTCATTTCTCTAGAAACAACACCTTTAAGGAAAGCAGACCCTATTACATAGCATGCGGCATGTTATCATACATGTAGCAGACCCTATTACATAGCATGCGGCATGTTATCATACATGTAGCAGACCCTATTACATAGCATGCGGCATGTTATCATACATGTAGCAGACCCTCAGTTGTGCTCGTTGCAATTTCATATTAAAATGAAGACTCTGAGTCAGAGACCTTGGAAGCTAGCAAATAACATTATTTAATCCAAAATGTCTTTATGATGATCAAGATTTATATCCAAACCTATAATTTTTTATAGGACAATTAAAAATGAAGTCTAAAAGGTGTTTTAAATCTTGGGTAGGGAGGAGAGTTACTAATAGTAACAGTAAGAAGAACATAATACCATTATTAATTTAGCATAAATAAATGCCAAAATGTAAAACAAGGGTTATGAGGATTCTGGGGTGGACAGGGATAAATTAATATTGGCGAGCATCCCAAGAAGTGGGGAGGGTAGGTGAGGCTTGAGTAAGCCTTTTAAGGATGAGTAGTGTTGAGTTGGGACTTCCCTAGTGGCTCAGCGGTAAAGAATCCACCTGTGATGCAGAAGACACAGGAGACCTGGGTTTGACCCCTCGGTTGGAAAGATCCCCTGGAGGAGGGCATGGCAACCAACTCCAGTGTTCTTGCCTAGAGAATCCCGTGGACAGAGATGCTTGGCAGACTACAGTCCATAGGGTTGCAAAGAGTCGGACATGACTAAAAGTGGCTGAGTACACAGCACACAGTATTGAGCTGAGGAAGAAAAGTGCATAGAGTCTTTGCATACTCAGATTCGAAGTGCGGGAAAAGTAGGAGCAACAGGCTCTTCTCTGCAAAGGCAACTCGATGCTACAAGTCCGGAAAGAATGTGTCTTTCATCAGGTTGAGTTTTCCAAAGATGGCCCCAATAGTATCTCTCGTCCCCACGCTCTTTTGCAATATGATCTTGTCAATTTCCCTCCCAGGGAAGGTTTACATCTCCTCTTGAATCTGGACAGACTTGTGATTGCTTCCAGCAAAGGAGTCACGGGGAGGCGATGCTATGTGACTTCTCAGGCGAGATCCTAAAAGACAAGGCAGTTGCTGTGTGACTCTCCTGGAACACTCACTCTGATTCTTTCTCTTGGGATAATTCTTCATGGAACCCAACTGCCAAGGTGTGAGAACCCCAACCCACAGGAGAAGTCATGTGTATGTGATCCACTCAACAGCCCACCTGAGGCCTTTCTTCAAGTCACCCCAGGCCAGATACCAGAAACATGAAGTCCCACCTAAATTCCTAAATATGAGTAATGAGCCTCTGAGTTATTCCAACCCTCGGCCACGTAGACACCCATCCCTTTCGTCTTCCCGGCTAAACCTTCAGACACTACAGAACAGAGATAAGCCATCCCTACTGAGTCCTACCTAAATTCCTGACCCATAAAATCTGAAAACATACGAACATGATTGTTTTATGCATGCCACTATTTTTTTTTTAATGTACCATTAAGTAATTGAAACCACTCTGGATTTCCATCTTTGGAAGGTTGGTGTGGTATGATGTAAATGGTACACGTATTTTGGAATAAGACAACCCTGTGTTTGAATCTCAATTCCATAATTTCCTTAGCTGTGAATGCTTAGATCAGTGATTAACAGTTTCAGGGCCAAGCTTTCTCATCTTCAAAGTGGGGATGGTCACACTAATGTGGTACGGTTCATTGGCAAAATGAAATGAGATAAAATAGGTAAGAGGCCAGATACAAAGCAGGTACCTGATGTGTTGTAAATGTTATTACTAGTATTCAAGATCTAAAGAGGTCCTGCCATAGGGGTCACCGCGGTTTCCTTGTGCCCAGCTGTGAGAAGGACAGCTGGAGACAACAGTGCTGTGGTGCACATGTGTGTGTGTGTGTGTGTGTGTGTGTCTGCCTGCACGCACGTGCGTACATGAGGGCCCTTTTCCTTGTAAGATTTTGTTCAGGAGCCCTTATTATTAACACTGCTGCTTTTGTTGCTGCTAAGTCACTCCAGTCGTGTCTAACTCTGAGATCTTATGGACTGTAGCCCTCCAAGCTCCTCTGTCCATGGGATTCTCCAGGCAGAAATATTAGAGTGAGCTGCCGTTTCCTCCTCCAGGGGATCTTCCCAACCCAGGGATTGAACCCACACCTCTTGTATCTCCGGTATGCCAGATAGATTCTTTACTGCTAGATCTAAATAAGCTTTCCTGTTTATATGGTGCTTTTGCAGATGTGACAATACTTGTGTTTGGGGCAAGCTTTCCAGAAAGATAAGCCAATTTCAGATTTCCTCCGCTCTCTGAAAGTAGAGTATTCCCATCAAACTTTTCATAAGTGAAAATGGACATATCTTGCAAACAGATACCTAAAATAAGTTTGAGATAAAGTACAGATGCTCACAGAAATGATTCAAAGCTCTGGTCCCTTCATGCTGAGATGTGGAGTGTAGTTCCTGGGCAAGGAGCATGGAGGTGTGGCTTTTCTTGCTGGGGGTCAGGACTGGGGCGGGTGTTTCTCTAATTGCTACTACAAAACATATGCTGAACGACAGGTTTGCTGTTTGCAAAAGTGAAAATCCACTTCAGATTCCTTTTGGTTAGCAAAAACAGGTATGAAAGTAGGTCTTTTGTAAAAGTGAAGTGGTAGAAAGCAAATTTTTGAACCTAGGGCATAGCTGTGAGTCATTTTGTAGATGTTTATAAGTAGTCACTATGGGTAAGTGATTGACCCAGCATTTGGGCCATGATGCCAGATATCCTGAATTCAAACTTAGCAGCCATGTGATCTTGAAGACGTTAATACAACTCTGCTGCTGCTGCTGCTAAGTCGCTTCAGTTGTGCCTGACTCTGTGCGACCCCAGAGATGACAGCCCACCAGGCTCCCCTGTCCCTGGGATTCTCCAGGCAAGAACACTGGAGTGGGTTGCCATAATACAACTCTCACAATCCTCAATTTTATCATCTTCAAAATGAAGCTAAAAGTTAATAAATGGGAGGGCGCCTTGGAAAGGAAAAGGTCTTATAATTCAGCTTCTGGAGCCAAACACTGAAGTCTGTCCTGAAACCATCAGCTTCTTGGCCAGCTCGGCCCGTCCCTGTCACAGAGAGATCTGATCCATCGCCCCTCCAGTGCGGACGTGTGTATTGCTGTGTCACGGTTTTTGGTAAATGCATTTTAATATTATTGGTTTCCTTTGTGAAAAAAAATTATTAATTCTGCAAACTGAATTGTTATTCCTTGAAACAAAGCTTTTCTCAACCACGATGCAGTTTGACGGTGCTTTGTTTAGATTTCTCTTCCTCTCTGAACCCTTTTCAGTCCCTGGGCTGTCTCCTGACATTAGCCACTCCAGTACATAGAAGGGTGTGCCTGCCCAGTCACTGAGCCGTGCCTGACTCTTTGCAACCCCATGGACTATAGCCTGCTGGGCTTCTCTGTCCATGGGATTTTCCAAGCAAGAATACTGAAATGGGTTGCCATTTCCTATTCCAGGGATTAGGATGTCTCCTGCATCTCCTGCGTTGGCAGACAGATTCTTCACCCGTGCGCCACCTGGGAAGCCCTACAAAGGAAGTGGTCTCCCTAAAAAAGGAAGTGGTCTCCCTAAAAAAAGGGAGTGGTCTCCTATAAAAGGGAGTGGTCTCCCTAAAAAAAGGGAGTGGTCTCCCTAAAAAAGGAAGTGGTCTCCTAAAAACAGGGAGTGCTCTCCCAGATTCAGATGTCACAGTGAAGATGAGCTGCAGCTGTTCCTCTGGGCAGGAGTTTCTGACTCAGCATTTACTTACACCTTTTAGTGTAATACGGCTAAGTTAAATCACTGGGATACAAAAAGGAAAAAGAGATTTAAAAACATCTGAATTATATAAAGTAACTCGGAGTAAAATAATGTAAAGTGTCGAAGTCTGGCACGGAACCAGTCTTGGACAGTGATTCTGGAGCCTCCCGAGGTTGTTCTGGCCTAGTGAACACACCATTCACCTCGAGGACCTCGTCTCCATCGCCAGCTCCTCTGAAGCATGCCTCCTCTCTTTCCTACCTATGCTTCCTTCTCCATTTCCATTTGGGTGACCATTTAATTTTCTCTCAGCATCTTACATACATTAACCATTCCCAGCTGGTGTGTCAACAGCCTTTTAATAATGCCAGTACAATATTGTAAAGCAATTAACCTCCAATTAAAATAAATACATTTAAAAATAAATAAATAAATAAAATAAATCACAGGAAAAAGTAAATAAAAATAAATAAATAAAATAATGCCAGTTTCTAGTATTTTCTAAAACACTTGCGGCTTCTTTGTTTGTGCTTTCTTATTTGCGAGCTGTCGTGTTACCTGTCAGTGGAGCGGTGTGTGAATACTTCGTTGAAGGTGACTTATTTCAGACCTTGCTTCTCCCACAGGTGGAGAAAAAAGAAAAAATCAGCCTTTAATGAACTCAGTGCTAAAGGAGATTAGCTGTTTTCTTCCCGTAAGATGGATGAGTCTATCAACAATATTAAGTCACTAGGTCTGAATTTCTCTCTGAGTGATAAGCACTCTTAGGACCCCTGTCAATCCATCTCACTGACATATTTAGTGTTTTGGCCAAAAACTAAAATGATACTAGTCCTGATTGAACAGTTTACGCTGTTATCTATTTGGCTTTCTTGCTTCCAAATGGTCTGATCTTATCTATTACGTTTGACAATGAGCTCTATTTCTTAATGAGTTTATAATACACTAGATGACATACAATATGTCCAATTACATAAAACAATCAAAACATCTCTGGATTAATGAGGAGACTCTCATATAATCCCACTTGAGAAGTCCGAGTGAGAGTTCTCACTTTTTTCCGTATGAAGCATCCCTTAAGCTTTCTGCAACTCCCTCTTCTGAGGAACAGTTCAGGGAAGAAGATTGTGAAGCCTGTTTGGGCTATGACGGAAGGGCCGTGCCTCTCTGGACCAGACGGGGGAGCATTTCTCATGACCGTAGGACTATTGCTGCAGTCTCCAGAGTGAAATGAACGATCTAGTCGACTTAATCTGTGTAAGATGTTTAAGGGAAGGAGAGTTAGGATAATGTTTCCGAGGAATGTAAGAGCATCTTCTGTTTCTGTTATCCTCTGTCAGAAGATGTTTGCTGCAAAGCACTGGCTTGTTTGCAGAGTGCCAAGCAGAAAGAGGGGCTTCCCTGGTGGCTCAGACAGTAAAGAACGCACTTGCAATGTGAGAACCCATTTTGATCCCTGAGTTGGGAAGATCCCCTGGAGAAGGGAATGGCTACCCTCTCCAGTACTCTTGCCTGGAGAATCCCATGGACAGGGGAGTCCAGCGGGCTATAGTCAAAAGGGTCACATAAAGCTGGACACGCCTGAGCGATTGACATATGCATACAAGCAAAGAGGATGGGCAGCTTGTGCTCAAATCCCTGGACTCCCTGATAGCTTTCAGGGAGTGGCTTTTAAGGATGATGTTTTTAAAGAGGAGAGGGTTCCCTAATCCTCTTCTGGCTGATTGGTGGTGAGCTAACAAGGGGAAGGGACTCTCAACCTTTTGGTTCCAACCAGTCTGGGGTCTGTGCTCATGGTCAGTGTGGATTCACCATCGTCTACCGTGGCAGGGATCTTAGTTTCTGCAGGACAACTCAAAGCTGTGTATCCCATCGTTACCTATATTCCTTCAAGGAGACCTAGGGGTCCTATGATTCTATTGTCCTGATTACTAACTGTTGGAGCCTGCTCTTTGGAACTGGGAGAAGGCTAGGACACAGAAGGCTTTTTTCTACACATGAGGAAGAGGGGATGTGGGGGGATTTGGCGCCAGGGAGGGCTCTGCAAGGTTCTGCTCAGGTTCAGTCCCATCAAGGATGGGTTGAGAAGGAGAGTGAAGTTTCCGATGGAGAGATTAATGACAAACTCATCAGGGTCACTCAGCTTTAGGAGGAGCTTGGTTTCATTTCCTTTTCTCACTCATAACAACCCTCTCTTGATACTGACCCAAGGAACCCAGTTCATTCCCCTTCTCAAAAGAGAAACAAGTGAAAAATAAAGTAAAAATTCAGAGGGAGAGCTCTTAGAGGTTCACTGGCATGAGCGGTATTGTGTCCCCCTGCTGATGGAGATATTTGAGTGACAGTGTAGTGTTGATATCACGCAGACTCCTTAAGGTTAGATTTGTTCTTGGGTGGCTCTGAGTAACTTTGGAGCAAACTTTGCCTTCAGATACATTTGTGAAACTTGTTTATTAATTCTGACTGTGCTGGGTTTTTGTAGCCGTGAGGGCTTTTCTCTAGTTGCGTCCAGTGGGGGCTGCCCTCCAGCTGCCAGCTTCTCTAGCTGAGGCACAGCCTGTAGGTCATGGGGCCTCGGGAGTTTCGGCTCCAGCCCCTCAAGCACAGGCCAGCGGTTGTGGCGCACGAGCTTGGTTACTCCACGGACTGCGGGATCTTCCTGGGTCAGGGATTGAACCTGCATCTTCCTGCACTGGCAGGTGGATTCTTTACCACTGAGCCACCAGGGAAGCCCTTCAGATCTTTTTGTTTTGGTCTAATTTGACTGAGTACACTTTCTTAAATAATTGGTGAGAGACACTTCTGCCACCAATACTTACTGACCCATCTTTGCTGATATTGTTAAGTTGGAATGACCTCTGAGAAATCGAAATTGGAATTTGCCTCTTCTAATAGGAGGTAAACATTAAATCTTTGCAACACAATGCCATTTCATTCACCAAAGAAATGTGCTTATGCTAATACTATGTAGTGCTGAATTCTCTTGTTATTTTTAGAAAATGACTGGATAAAGAATTAGGAGTAAAAAAAAAAATAGGACAAGTAGAGAATTGTTCACTTACTCGCTCCTAAATTTACTTGCAAAGAGAAGAAAATTAATGGAAATCAGTATCTTTTTATTGTGTTTCCATTCCTTAAAGAAATGATGAACTATGCAAAGGAAGAAAAAAAAATGCTTGCCTATATTTTATCTGTCATTTATGTACAAATAGGGTTCTGATTAAAATACATTTTGGTGGCTCTGACTAAGGAGAATTTGTCTGTGAAGAAAAAAACTTGAAAAGGATAACGTTTTATTGTTTGGTATTATCGGTGCTACAACTCAAATTCGTTATAGACTTCAGTCCCATCCAGACTCTGTAGAAATGCTAATTCTTCCTTCCTTATGTGCATCACATCTTTACAGAGAAGCTTAATCTGAAGTTGTGCATGCTCTTTTCATCTGTTTTGTGTGTGTGTGTGTGTTACAATGCCTTCTAACATTTTCTCTTCTCCTCTCTCAGCAAGATTTTCTCTTTTCTAAGGAATCTTAATCTCTGAGGTCATAATGCTTTTTGACACCTTCTGCTATGCTTTAGGTGAAATTCAAGGTACAGGGTTTTTTTCCATGGGGAGAGTACAGAGAAAGTTGTTCCTTGCCAACTGCTGGGGAGTGGACACTTGAAGGGACAGTTACACCATTGCGCACATGTCCATCTGGTGCCATAGTCGGTGGCACTGCAGATTCAAAGCAGCCTCCCCAGGGTCACACTCTTGACGCTTATCTGAACAGTGAAGGAAATCAGAGATGGTAGCTGTTTTCATTGCAGAAGTCTTTGGGCTCAGCAGATAGGCGTGGTGGGTTTGTTATCTAGAAACTTGCTATTCAAAGTGTGTGTAACCCAGTAGCATCGACATCTATGAGTGTGTTTGTTAGAAATGCAGCACCCTGAGTTCCAGCCCAGAACTACTGGGTCAGAATGGGCATTTCAGTAGTATCACCACGATGTATACATGCACTGAAGTTTGAGAGGCTGTGCTCAAGAGATAGTTCTTGACCCCATCAGCAATTCTCCAGTCATGATTATGGAACAGCACTCATGGGAGTTATGTGCCGAAAGTCACACTAACGGCGTTCATTAGCATCGTTTTGTTTAATCTTCATGTCCTACCCAAAAGCTATTTTTTCCTGTCATCGCTATGTGACAGTTATGCTCAGAAAGTTGAGGTTATTTGTTCAAAGTCACAGAGGGAGACATTTATTCATGAGGTCACTGAGAAAGAGAGTCTTCTCCACTTTGACTTTTGACTGTGCCTCTTGAGAAGATCAATATCTCAAAAAAATTCATACAAGCTAGATTCCCCAGAGACTGATTTATAAACATTAGAAGCTCGTCTCCATAATGAAAAGTGTAATTGCCTCATAGACCAGACTACTGGTTGAGGACATCCTCAGACAGTGTCTGTCTTCCAGTCACTCTGATGGGAAGGCAGGGTAAAATCAAGAGGCCTTTTGCTTAGCCTGGAATTAGAGTGATGGAATTAGCTAATGGTAGGAGAGTTGACTGATCATTTTAGTGTCTAACGTGGTCAAATAATAACTGGATGTAGCTATTGCTGCTCCATGGCCCTGTATATGCTAAGGCCACCACCAGCTTGATGCTGATCAATGGTACCTCGTCTCTTCCACAGGACTGAAGATTCAAGACAAATCCTCCTGCAAAAGAGAAACCTTATTTTCAGGCATATCATAATTTTGCTACCGTGTTAATTTCAAGCATATCATATGAGTTCACCTATAAATCTTACTCTTGCTTTGACCTTTTGCCTATTTCTGATCGTGGTCATTTGGGACTCATTTTACTTATTTATCTCTAGTACTCTGTGCATGCTTAGTCATGTCCGACTCTGTGCAGCCCCATGGACTGTGTCCCACCAGGCTCTGCTGTCCATGTGATTTTCCAGACAAGAACACTGGAGTGGGTTGTCGTTTCCTCCTCCAGGGGATCTTTCCAACCTAGGGATCAAACTTGCGTCTCTTGCATCTCCTGCATTGGCAGGGGGATTCTTTACCACTAGCGACACCTAAGGCAGGGCTCAATGTTTGGGGGATTTGTATTGTTCTCAATCCATGTTTTCAGAAAAGAAAAGGTTTACAACCAACTTCTTCCTTGATTGGAGTTTTGAACAGCTTTGACTCACTTAACGTGACATTGGATATAGTACACAGATATGTATGCTCTTATATGTTACCATATACAATATATGATATGTGTATATGTTAAAACCAACAGTTACTGCTTATCAAGCTTCTATCTTATATCAGGAACTATAACTAATTGTATAACTGCAACTATAACATAATATTTTATTTACTCCTCATAACATACATACAAGAGAGATATTTACTTTCCCATTTTACTGGGAAACAAACAAGGCAGGAGACTTGGGTTGGATCACTGGGTCGGGAAGATCCCCTGCAGGAGGAAATGGCAACTCACTCTAATATTCTTGCTTGGAAATCCCAGAGACAGAGGAGCCTGTGGGCTACAGTCCCTGGGGTCACAAAAGACTTAGCAAGCCATGGGCGGTAGTGACTAAACAGAACAGCTAAACTGAACTGAGAGTAAGTGACTTACTCTAGGTCACACAGACGGTAAATGATGCATGTCTTTGACCTTGTTATCTGTGACCAAAAAAAGCTCCTGCTCTTTCAGATTTATTGCCTAACTTCCCTATAGTACCTTATCTAATGAATGTAGTTAACCATGATTTAGGATTCTATTAGCAATGTATAGACTAAATAATGGAACTGTGACTTATGGAAACATGGGGGGAAATTAATCTCTAATAGTTTGCAGGTTTGGTATAAGAAAATTTATCAGTGAGCTACTCTAACAATGTCTTGATTGAGAATTTCATCCTGTTTTCAAAACTGTTTTTGTGTTTCAAAATTTTTTCTCATCAGGGAAACCATAATCCAATTTAAACAGCTTCTGAACATTATGTTAAGTAAATAATTCAAGTTATTTTTATTTACTGCATCAGTCTGTATGTCCTACAAAATTTTATGGGTCTTTTAGCAAACAAATTAAAGTGATTATTATGCAGTAATACTTTTAATCTTCTTTAATAAAGAGAAATGAATACATCCAAATTCAGTTGCCTAAGAAGTAGATAGAGCTGCATTCGCAGAATTCCCAGTCTCTCAGCAAAAATCATGCTTCTTTAAAGCATTCACTCATTTGACAAATGCTTGTTCATACTCACTTTGTGCTCGGCACTGTTTTAGGCACATGGGTATTAGGTAAAGAAAATATACAAGAGTCCCTGACTTCACGGAAGCTAAATTGTTTTAGAAGTCTATAGAAAATAAAAACTTAAATAAGCATGACTAAGATGGTACATGAGAGACAGTGTTATTCAGGCTGGTTTGGGCAGACCTCATTAAGCAGAAAAGTATTGAATAAAGAAAAAAGCAGGACATAACCAGGCAAATAACTAGGAGAGGGCATCCCAGGTAAAAGCAGCACCTTCAACAGAATATCAGGCTAGAACTACAAGCAGAAAAGACATCACAGCAGCTGGAGGAAAGGAGTCAGTGGGAAATTTCCAGAAGACAAATCAGAGAAGACAAGGGTCAAAGTCACACAGGCCCTCGTCGGCTCTTACAGGTATTTTGGACTTTATTGCAAGTGAAATGAAGTGTTATTGGCAGCGTTGAGTAGAAAAACAATAGAATTCCATTTATATTTAGAGATATCACTCTGGATGTCTGGGAAATTAGCTATAGACAAGCAAGAAGGGGAAAAGAGTAAAAAAATAAAAGAACAGAGCAACTGAGTTCTGTGGGAGAATATCAAATAACCTAATGTGTGCTTGAAGTCCCAGTAAGATAGAAAAGAGAGCATGGGGCAGAATAATATAACTGAAGAAATAATGGCCAAGAACATTCTAACAATGATGAAAATATCAACCCACACAACCAAGGACATCAGCAAGCTCGCAGCCATATAAAAAGTAAAGCATAACAATGTATGCATGTCATAGTCAAACCTGTGCAAATCCAAAGATAAAGGCCAAATCTTTAATCACTAAAGTTCCAAAGAGGTCTCATGCAAGAATGTTCATGCTATCTTTAATCCTAATAGCTAAAAACCAGAAACCGCTCAAGCACCCCAACAGGAGAAGAATGAGTGAACTATGGTACCAGTTCAGTTCAGTTCAGTCGCTCAGTCGTGTCCAACTCTTTGCGACCCCATGAATCACAGCATGCCAGGCCTCCCTGTCCATCACCATCTCCTGGAGTTCACTCAGACTCACGTCCATCGAGTCCGTGATGCCATCCAGCCATCTCATCCTCGGTCATCCCCTTCTCCTCCTGCCCCCAATCCCTCCCAGCATCACAGTCTTTTCCAATGAGTCAACTCTTCGCATGAGGTGGCCAAAGTACTGGAGTTTCAGCTTCAGCATCATTCCTTCCAAAGAAATCCCAGGGCTGATCTCCTTTAGGATGGACTTATTGGATCTCCTTGCAGTCCAAGGGACTCTCAAGAGTCTTCTCCAACACCACACTTCAAAACCATCAATTCTTCGGTGCTCAGCCTTCTTCGCAGTCCAACTCTCACACCCATACATGACCACAGGAAAAACCATAGCCTTGACTAGATGGACCTTAGTCGGCAAAGTAATGTCTCTGCTTTTGAATATGCTGTCTAGGTTGGTCATAACTTTTCTTCCAAGGAGTAAGCGTCTTTTAATTTCATGGGTGCAGTCACCATCCGCAGTGATTTTGGAACCCCAAAAAATAAAGTCTGACACTGTTTCTACTGTTTCCCCATCTATTTCCCATGAAGTGATGAGACCAGATGCCATGATCTTCGTTTTCTGAATGTTGAGCTTTAAGCCAACTTTTTCGCTCTCCTTTTCACTTTCATCAAGAGGCTTTTTAGTTCTTCACTTTCTGCCATAAAGGTGGTGTCATCTGCAATTTCAAAAATCCTTGTTGGGCAGAAGAAATCAGGAAAAAAAATTCATACTGAATCATATCATTTTTATAAAGTAGAAGAAATAATCTCTGGCACAGGAGACTAAGGTAACTCAGTTCAGAAGGCAACTGCCTCTGAGGAGTGTGGGGATGGGCTGGAAAGGAACACAGAGGAGCTCACTGGGTGGTGGAAATATTCTGTGTCTTGTTTTGGGTGGCCCTTATATGGGTGGCTGCAATTGTCACAACCTACTGAACTGTGCAGTTAAAATTATGTGCACTTAGGGGTTTTAATTATACTTCAATGAAAGATATTAAAAAGAGAGAATGAGTTATTAATTGTGTGAAATATTGATTACATGTTAAGTTAGAAGAGGACTGAGAATTTAACTTTGAATGTAACAACAGTGAGGTTTTGGTAATCTCGAAGAAAGAGGTGTTGGTGGAGTTTTGGGAACAAAACAACATTTCTCTCTCCCGACCCTTGATTGGCTACTGTGTGGGGAAGGCAAGCTTCATAGAGATAAAGTATGTTCATCCCTAAACAGAATAGTCCGATAGACAGAAGTTGTTTTAAGCTGCTAAGTCGTGTCTGGCTCTTTGTGACCCCATGGACTGCAGCATGCCAGGCTTCCTTGTCCTTCACCATCTCCCAGAGTTTGTTCAAATTCATTTCCATTGAGTGGTGACCCAATGGAACCAACCAGCTCATCCTCTGTCGCCCCCTTCTCCTCCTGCCTTCGATCAATTCTTCAGCGCTAAGCCTTCTTTATGGTCTGGCTCTCATATCTGTACGTGACTCCTGGAGAAGCCATGACTGGCTGCACAGACCTTCATCAGGAAAGTGATGTCTCTGCTTTTTACTATGGCGTCTAGGTTTGTCAAAGACAGAAGCTAGTGGCTGAAAATGTTAAACTTTCGATTCCTTCTCAGCCATGTATTCTCAGCCTGTATTTAGGGACTTATTCTTCAGACTCCTAAGATCCATTTTTCCTAGGAACTATTAAATGCTAAGGATAAAAAACAAAAAGTGAAAGTTGACTGATGTCCATAGCACCTTTATCAGCTAGTAAATACTGACTTTAATGATAACACTCTTGTTAATGGTGCCAAATACTTGAGGAACATAATATCTGGGGGTTTACTCTTCTTCATAAAAGTTGCCTTTATTCAGACAAATAAAGATCAGAGAGATCTTTATTATGTATATATTTCTGACTTAAGAGTGCTCAAGTTAACCAAAATTCTGAGGATTGTAATATAATCCAGTCAAGTGTAAAGAGCAAGGAAAGGAATTTGACAAAATGAATCTTGAAACCAAAGATAGAAAAACAAAGACATCTTTTCAAAGTAAAATTTATACTGAAGAAAGGGAAGCTGAACTGATAAGAATGCTAACAACTTTGTGAGCCTTTAAAAGGTAATATAAAGGCAAGCTGTAGGTACACATACGTCCCCTCCCACCTCCCTCCCATCTCCCGCCCCGCCCCATGCCACCCCCCTAGGATGTCACAGAGCCCCACTCTGAGTTCCCTGAGGCACACAGAAAATCCCCACTGGCTGATTCATGTTGGTGTATGACAAAAACCAACACAGTGTTGTAAGGCAGTTGTCCTTCAATTAAAAGTTCAGTTCAGTCGCTCAGCCGTGTCCGACTCTTTGCGACCCCCTGAGTCGCAGCACGCCAGGCCTCCCTGTCCATCACCAGCTCCCGGAGTCCACCCAGACCCAGGTCCGTCAGGTCGGTGATGCCGTCCAGCCATCTGATCCTCTGTCGCCCCCTTTCCCTCCTGCCCCCATTGTTTTAAAAAGTAACATAAGCTGTTATATTGCATAGTCTTTAAATTTATTTATTTAGCTTTTATAAAATATTTATTGGAGCATAGCTGCCTCACAATGTTGTATTAGTTCCCACTAACTGCAGCAAAGTGAATCACCTCTTGTTTTGATTTCCTTTCCATTTAGTTCACCACAGAGATCCCTATGTTACACAGTAGGTTCACATAGAAAAAATGGTACAGATGAACCTGTTTTCCATTATGTTTAGATAGAGAGAGAGAGAAAGAAAGAGAAAATGATCTTTTTAAGACCACACAACCCTATTCACTCTTGGAAACTGTGTGTGTTCATATATATAAAGATGCATATACGTGCTTGCATGCACGCCAAGTCTCTTCAGTCCTGTCCAGCTCTTTGTGGCCCCGTGGACTGTAGCCCATCAGGCTCCTCTGTCCATGGGATGCTCCAGGCAGGAATATTGGAGTGGGCTGCCACGCCCTCCTGCAGGGGGTCTTCCCCACCCAGGGATCGAACCCACGGCTCCTGCAGCTCCTGCAGTGCAGGCAGGTTTCTCACCACTGAGCCACCAGCCACTGAGCAAGCCCCAAATATATCTATACCTATCTATCTTTCTATCTATCTGTCTATCTATATTTGTATCAAATCTATATCTGTATCTCTATCCATCCAATGGGGGTCTCTTTAAGACCGTATTCTTCCCTCAGTTATAATGCTAAATGATGACATATATTGGATTAAGGTTCAGTATTAATAAGGGTAAACCTTAGTAGGAATATGTTTGGTCTAATTAAATCCTCCAAATAGAACTGATGCTCAAAATGTTGTCCTTTGTTTAATGCATATATGAACAAAACTGCTACACCAACAAGCTGGCTCTTTCACAACTAAAATGTGTTATTTTAGTTTCACTTTTAAATGGCCATTTTCTGCTTTGTATTTCCCCAGAGATTTGAAAAACTCTGCCCGGTATGTGCTGGGGAGACAGTGCTACTGATTCAAAATTCATTACAGTGATGGCACGTCCAGGGAGTACCCTGAAACCCCACCAGCCTCGAGGGTTTTACAGACCTTATTTTCTTTCTGTTTTGCATACCTGATACAATCTTGGCCTTGAGGAGCCAAGTTCAGAGTTTTTACAGCTAATAAATTCCCTTAATGAAAGCACACTGCTCTTATAGCTGTGAGTGTTTGGAATGCTGTGTTTGAACTGTCCCATTATTTTACTCTTTTCCCTGTAAATTAATAAAAACCATTAAGATGAGAAATAGGGCCAGCTGATGATCATACCTCATAGTATTATGAAGGTCAGGTCAAGAGGGCAGAATCATTTATAAAAGCTGAAAGATAGAATATAAAGATATGTTTACTTTCTTGTTGTAGATGTATACCCACAGAATAAGAGAAAAAACGTACCGGTCACATTTTATAACACACGATATGGAAGGAGCGCTCAGCTCCTTATAGTCTAGTCCCTAAGTCCTGTCCAGCTTTTCTGCAGCCCCACAGGCTGTCCACGGGATTTTCCAGAAAGAATACTGGGGCGTCAGTTCCTTCTCAGGTGATCTTCCTGGCCCAGGGATCGCACCCAGGCTCCTGATGCGCTTCCTGCGCTGCAGGTGGGTTCTTTACATCCGAGCCACCAGGGAAGCCAGCTCTTCAGCTGTGCTCCTGTTGAATAGCAACTGGAAAAGCTGCATGCGCACTTTTGCAAATTTTAGTGCATTTTTAAAATATTTCTCATGAAGACTATTTTTTGTCTCCCAATGTGTGGTTAGACTTTATATTACATCTCCAGTGAACATGCTGTCTAGATAGTTCCTATATCATCTAAACTAATTGGATTCAAGTGTTCAGGAATTCAGTATGTATGAGGATTTGTATTGAAATTAATGCATATTTTGTCCCGTACCCCTTAAGTTTCAATTTTGTTTAATATTTAAATAAATTAGATAATACTTATTTTTAAATTTTGGCATCTCATTTTTTATACCTATTCTGGCTCTATATAGGAATATATGGGATATAAGTGTAACATATTTAATTATAATATAATAATAGTCTTTACCAAAAGTTGACTCTGGGCCAGGAATCATAAAATTATTTGATCACCTTATAAATCCCCTGAGATTGTTCTAATTTTAACCCATGAAGAAACTGAGGCTTGGGACTCATGGATTTTTCTTCTACTCAGCAGTTTATAATGACTTTCTTTCATAGCTTAATTTGATATTCCAGAGGTGATTTTAACGGGCAGCAAAATTCCAAAATTCTGTACAAGTTACTTACCTTCACCCATTTGTTTTCTTTTTCCAAAATTCGCCAACTGTCGTTTGCTACTGTCTCCGCCCCCCCCGCCCCGCATCCTCTTGAACTGAAGTCTTCTCTCTGTTTTCACTCATCATCATTATGTTCTGGCCGTGCTGTCTCTGTTGCGGTGTGCGGGCTCTTCACTGAGGGGCACAGGCTTCCCTAGTCGTGGGCTTAGCTGCCCCGTGACACACTGGGTCTTGGTTCCAGCCCCTGATCTGGGATGGAACCTATGTTCCCTGCAGTGGATGGCGGATTCTTAACCACTGGACCACCAGGGAAATCCCTTGAACTAAAATCTTAGAGGGGCTTCAGAAGATCCTGAAGATCGTGCTCACCCAGATTTAGTCACTTCAGACAAGAAATTTTAGCCACTTGTCTGAGTGAAAACACACGCACACAAGAGAAACTTCAGTGAGTAAGCAAGGCAGTGCTCCAGTCTGCTATACTGTTTATTCATAGACTATAGGCAGTGTTTGCTTTGCATGATACACACACACAAACATACATATCCATTTATTTTCTGAAACTTCCAGACTTTATCAGTTTGCACCATTTCTTATCTGAAGCAGAGAAAGTATTGCCTTGGTTTGAGTGTCAAATGCATAGACGGAGACTCATCTGGGCTTATCTTGCTAATGAAAAAATTAATCCAAATTTCATCTGAGACTCTGGGGCTAGTTAGCAATTCAGATCTGCTTTTCAAAAACTGGTAGTGTCTCTTTGACGTGCCTGAAATGGAACAAGCTCCGTTCCTGGATGGTGTCACCTGTTTATTGCCACAATTCAGTATTTGAATAATGCAATGGAAAAAAAAAATCCAGAAATAGCACAAAAGGAAAACGACCAACAAGAGAATCCCAGTAATGAACATACATGATGACTCAGACACTCTCTCTCTACCTTTGCCTAATTCCATTTCTTAACCTTATTTCTTGGGTGAAGTTATTTTTATATCATCACTGTCAAATTAATGCTTGGTATGATGATTGTAAAAAATAGTTTCCTGCTTTGGAAGAGGATTCTAATGAGCTGGAGTGATCACTCTGGGGTCAGTGAATATTTTGGTGATGATGGAGAATCTGTTAACTTGAAAGTTAGTTGGCAAAATGCTGAGCTACAGAAATATTCACAATGACTTCATGATGAATGGTTAACATCCCAAAGGTTCAGCAAGCCAAGATATTCCCTCCTAAAAGTTTGTTCCAACAGTTCCTATGCAGGCAAAATCCTTTCTGAAACCACTGCCCTTCACCAATGTAAGCCGACTCTTTTTCCTATGAGGTTGTCAGTGGCAGTGTTTCCTTCCTTGATGTGTAGTTCCGATAGCTTTTGGGAGACAATGTCCTTGTGGTTGAGGCTGCTACAATAACTTTTCTCCTGATTTCTGTATGGACACTTGAAAAGTCCCACCTCTGTGTTCACTCCCCTTCCAGCCCCCTCCACTTTCTGACTTCAACCATTTGGGGAACATCCTTAAGTTTTCTAAAAGATCATTATTTTTGTTCACAGAGGAGTCAGATCATAGGTTCTTTAGTCTTAAATTCAAGTCTATGTGCTATGAAAGAGAAAGCAAGCGCTATAGTGAGTGTAAATATAAAACAAGTTAGAAATAAACAATAACACGAGTGGAAATTTCAGACACGGATTCACGCCTGGGGAGTGAGTCTGAGTGGGGCAAATGAATTATGCTCTTGGTTGTATTTTCCCTGATTTCTCTCAGAATGAGAATAATAAAGGCTGAGTAAGAAGATACTTTCAGGCAGAACCTTTGAAACGGGTGTATGAATGATTTTAAAGGATTCAATACTATTAGAAACAAACAAAAAGCAAACCAACATGTTTTAGTTTAGCCAGGAAAGTAGGTAGATTATTGAAGAAACTTATCAAATAAGATTCCTCTAAGCCAACAAATAATTGAGATTATTGGTATAATTGTATAGGTGAAGTGGTGCTGACTAGTTGTGGCTTTAAGCCACTAATATTGTAATAATTTGTTTCACAGCAATACATACTGAAGCTTGGCTTTCAAAATTTTGCCTGCTATACTCTAACCCATGCCTCTCACTTCAGACTCATCTGAAACATTAAGTTACTTCTCTTTTATCTTAAAGATACCAGATTTTTAAAAACTACAGTAAAATTGATCACAATATTAGTTTCAGCTGCACAACATACTGTTTCAGTGGTTTTATGCATTAAATAATGATCACCATGACAAAGTGATCATCTAGCGACCAGCTCTCACCACTCACAGTTATTCCAGTGCTATTGACTATAATCCCCTTGGGGTACATTACATCACCGACTTATTTACTTTATAACCGGAAGTGTGTGCCTCTTAACCCGCCTTGTCTACCTCCCTCGTCCCCAAGCACCCGCCCTTCTGGCGACCACAGTGAATCTGTTTCTGTTTTGTTGTGTTTATTCTTTGTTCTTGTTTTTTAGACCCCATATATAAGTGAAATCATGTGGGTTTTGTCTTCCTCTGTCTGAGTTACTATACTAGCATAAGACCCTCTGGACTTCCCAAGTGGTGAAGGAGGTCAAGAACCTGCCTGCCAATGCTGAGACCTACGAGATGTGGGTTCAGTCCCTGGGTGGGGAAGATCCCCTGGAGAAAGGCATGGTGACCCAGTCCAGTATGCTTGCCTGGAGAATCCCATGGATGGAGGAGTCTGGTGGGCTACAGTCCACTGGGTCACAAAGAGTTGGACACGACTGAAGCAACTTAGCACGCACACGCACGCAGTATCCTGGTCCAGCTGTGCCACCTTAGATGGCAAGGTTTCATTCTTTCTCGTGGCTGAGTGCCATTCCGCTGTGTATTTGCAGTATGTACGCCGTGCTGCACGTATGTGCGACATGCACACACACACACATTGTAAGCATGCACGTGAACATTGTGTGCTCCGCATAGTACGGTTTTTTATAAGATTAATTCTTCCAAGCTGGGAGAATTGTCTATCTTTCTCCTCGCTTTCTTTCATCAGCATCTTACAGCTTTTCACGTACAGACTGTTTACCTCCTTGTTTAGATTAGATTTATTGTAAATGAAATTGTTTTCTTAATTTCTCTTTCTGATAGTTTGCTGTTATTATCTAGCAACACAACAGACGTCTGCATATTAATTTTTTCTGACAAACCTGAATCTTTACTCCCCCATTTAGTAGTGTTTTGAAGTCACATTTTACGTTACTTTGCTTTGCGTATCTTTTAGCTACTTATTGTGGGTGTAGTTGTTTTGACCACTTCTGTCTTTTAAACGTCTCACCAGATTTTTAAGTGGTTGATCTACTACCTTTCTTGTACGTTTGGGTTCCTGAATGAGATTTTTTCTTTTTCTAATTTTCCTGTTTTTCAGTTGTGGCCTTTCCGACCTTCTCTTCTCTGCCTAGAGAAGCCCTCTACATTTCCTTGTGAAGCCGCAGCAGTGGTGTTGAGCCCTGTTAGCTTTTCTCGTCTGTCAGACTCTTTGCTTCTCTTCCGAATCTGAGTGGCAGCTTTGCTGGTTGAGCATTGCTGTTTGCAGGCCATTTTCTTTCATCACTGAAACAATGGCAATGTTTTTGGTCTTCAGAGTTTCTGCTGAAGTATCAGCTGACTGTCTTATGGGAGTTCCCTTGCATGTAAGTAGCTGCTTTTTTCTTGCTGTTTTTAAGATTCTTCCTTTATCTTTAATTTTTGCTGCTTAATGACAGTGTGTATTGGTGTGGTTCTCTTTCAGTTCATTTTGTTTGGGACTCTCTGTGCGTCCTAGACCTGCATGTGTGTGCTTCATTATTCAGGTTAGGGAAGTTTTCAGCTATCATTTCTTTAAGTAAGCTTTTGCCTCTCTCTGTCTTCTCCTGGGAACTCTACAGTGTTCCTGCCTGGAGAGTCCCATGAATGGAGGAGCCTGGTGGGCTGTAGGCTGTGGGGTCGCAAAGACTCAGACACGGCTGAAGTGACTGAACAGACACACACAACCCAAAGATAGTTGAGGTGCCCCATAGTTCTCTCAGCACATTCACTTTCCTCTTACAGCACTTCCAGTTATTAGCACTGATGTTTGGTAACATTTTTCCTCTGCAGTTGGCAGTGAGCCCACAAGGGCACCGCCACGACTGTCTCCATCACCTAGTGCAATCCTGCACCATCATAGGTTCTTTGCAGGTCTAAGTATAAAGTGAAAAAAAATAAATGCTTCAAAAATATTTCTGAATAAATGCATACTCTTCATTTAAAGATAAATGTATACTCTTCTGTTTAAAAATAAATGTTTTATCTTCTGAAAATGGATTTTCAGTGCTGGGCAAATCCATTGTGCTATGAACTATGTGGTCTGTAGAATCAAAAATTAAACATATGTCAGTATATATACTACTTTTTTCATCCAAAAGAAGCTGGAGGCTGTATTCTATTAATTGTTAAATAGAGAAAACTGGAAAGATGTGTTTTTCTGAAGGGGGATGAGAGAGTAGTCATAAGTGTTAATAAAAACTTTTTTTTTACTCTTAAACTAAAAGATAAATATGATAAACTATTAACGTGCAAGACAATGAGTGCCTTAGGGGTTTATATAGTGCCAAATAGTGAGTAGATATTAATTTTAAGAATGTGGTCTTCCAAAATCTGCAAAAGAATGAAGGGAACCTAGCCTTGATTGTCAACTTATATGCTAATATTTGGGGCAAGTCACTTGTTTTTCTCTCCTCATTTCATGTATGTCCACACTGTGAATGACTGTGTTTAGTAATGACTGAAGTAGTCACAGATGAAACAGTTAAGCCGTGGGTTTTCTGGCTTATCTGCCCCTAATGGAGCTAACGTGGGCATGCGGATTCCTAGGCCCTTGCACAGACCCAACAAAGCAAAGTGAAGACTGAGGAGTGGGGTGGAGTTCAGAAACCCTTTTCCTCTTGGTGGGAGGGGTGAGATGCATTTTTATTTTTTAATCTGTTCTTTACTGGAGTATAGTTGCTTTACAATGGTGTGTTAGCTTCACCCGCGTGGTGAAGTGCACCAGCTGTGTGTATACATACATCCATTATGTTCTAAATTTCTGTCCCATTTAGGTCACTACAGCTCATTCCGTAGAGTTCCCAAAGCTGTATGCTAAGTTCTCATTAGCTATCTACTTTACACATAGCATCACCGTTGGTGATGTCCATAACCTTTTGGTGATGGATGTCACCAAATGGTCATGGGCAAAGAGATCAAACCAGTCCATCCTAAAGGAAATCAACCCTGAATATTCACTGGAGGGGCTAATGCTGCAAGCTAACGCTCCAGTACTTTGGCCACCTGATGCGAAGAACTGACTCATTAGAAAAGACCCTGATGCTGGAAAAGATTGAAGGTAAGAGGAGAAGAGAGCAGCGAGGATGAGATGGTTAAATAGCATGACCAACTCAATGGGCATGAGCTTGAATAAACTCCAGGAGATGTTGAAGGACAAGGAAGCCTGGTGTGCTGCAGCCCATGGTTTATGAAGAGTCGGACATGACTGAGTGTCTGAGAGACAACAACATATGTAGCATCAGTGGTGAAAAGCGTCAACCTCAATCTCCAGCCCCAATCTCCAACCCCAATCTGCAATCCCAATCTCCAGCCCCAATCTCCAACCTCAATCTCCAACCTCAATCTCCAATCCCAATCTCCAGCCCCAATCTCCAGCCCCAATCTCCAACCTCAATCTCCAGACCAATCTCCAATCCCAATCTCCAGCCCCAATCTCCAACCTCAATCTCCAACCTCAATCTCCAATCCCAATCTCCAGCCCCAATCTCCAGCCCCAATCTCCCCGTTCACCCCCTCTCCTCTCCCCTTGGTCACCATAAATCTGTTTTCTACATCTTGACTCTGTTTCTACTTTTCAAATAAGTTCATCTGTACCATTTTTTCTGGATTCTACATATAAGTGATATTATCAACAAAAACAAATCCCATTTTCAGTTAAATCATGAGAACATTTATGCTGAGGAATGATTTCTCATGTTTTCAAGATTTCCCAATATTAGACATGAGGACATTAAATTTTTTGGTAGACTTGGGAAATGCTAAACTAAGGAACCTCCAACACTTTTTAAAATACTAGGGACAGAAGAAACTTTACTCATTTGTTTGACCTCCTTTCCTCAGCATTCAAGTTGAAATATTAGAAATACAACCTTCTTCACATAATTTTTGTCAATTCAGGTCTTACAGCATTAAGGTCTTACAGTCATTCAGTCAACATCTGAGCCTGCACAGGAAATAGCCTGTGGAGATATGCTCTCACACCTACACCACTGTGGGGATTTGGGTTCCTCTCTCTCATCCTGTCAGGTATTATGGGAAGCAGAGTGGCGACTGAGCCGGCAGACTGGGCGACTGGGTTCTTGGTGTGAAAAGTATGTCATTACAGTAGCCATAATGCAAGGAGATCCAACCAGTCCATCCTAAAGGAAATCAGTCCTGAATATTCACTGGAAGGACTGATGCTGAAGCTGAAACTCCAGTACTCTGGCCACCTGATGCAAAGAACTGACTCATTAGAAAAGATCCTGATGCTGGGAAAGATTGAAGGTGGGAGGAGAAGGGGACAGCAGAGGATGAGATGGTTGGATGGCATCACTGACTCGATAGACAAGAGTTTGAGTAAGCTCCGGGAGTTGGTGATGGACAGGGAGGCCTGGCGTGCTGCAGTCCATGGGGTCGCACAGAATCAGACACAACTGAGCAACTGAACTGCACTGAAACAGATATTCATCCACATAACTGTCTCGTAAAGACACTTGGACTGCCTCTCCAATGTCACTCCTGGGGTGCTCTCAGCATTAACTTTAATCTTCTTTATGGGCATAAAATATGTGCTAGGAAAGTTGAGTGATCCAGACTTCTGCTTCGCCAGGAGAATTGCCTGCAAACCACTTTCATACAGAAAGTACTTTGAGTTGATGTCATCTAAACATGTCCATAAGATGGACAGCACAGCCATGACGTCCCCATTTGACCAGTGAAGAATTTCCATGACTATAGGCTTTTCCAGTTTGATGTAGAACTGAACCAAAGAAAAAAATTTTTTCAAGACTTTCAGTTCTGAATTTGGCACTCTGTCTTCTACACCCTATTCATACCACAGTTCTGAGGTTTTCCCATCTTTTTTTTTTTAACTTCAGTCTTGTAATTGAAACCATCTGTGTGTACGTGCAGTGAAGGAAGTAGGGTTATCATACTGACTTCACTGATAATTTATGCAAGTCTCCCCATATCGATGGCTACCAAGCTGACCCCGTGGTGTGAAATTACCAGTAGAAAGTCGACCCCCGCAGAAAGGAGGCTTTAGCAAGTCCATTAAGGAGATCCCAGGGAGAGAGAATGACATAATGAGATCTCTATTTGCTTAGAAAGAAGCCGGTGCTCTTTTAAAAATCAAAACAGCCCGTCAGTCTGTTCTCTGATCTCCATTCCTTCTGCCACTGCCTCAGTCTGGGGGCTGTTCGACTCATCTGACACCCAGTAGGCACCAGAAAACGAACATTTCTTGGACGAAGGAATGACTGAATGCTCTGAACTGGCTTCAGCCTTCCTTCTTTCTGAAACATGCTTGGGAGTCACACCACCAAGACTGTAACCAGTTACAGGGGTTGAGGGCACAAGCCGCCAGCACCACGCTCTGCTCACTGAGTTCCCAGATCCCTGGTCCTCTTGTGGTCCACATAGCACACTGAAGGACGTGGTTGTTTCAGCACCAGCAAAGGACTCTTTAACGCTTTCGATTTATTCTTGTAAAATTCAACTTCCTACAACCTCCGTACTCCATGTAACTACCATACTGGAATTTTCTGGGCAAGAACATTACCATAGTCCATGAGGTTTTTAGTCAGATTCCTGGTATTTTCTGAATATTTAGCTGCTGCTTCTTTTATTGCTTAGATCTTGAGCTCTTGCAGAGGAATCATTAAGAATTGAAGATTCTGTTCTGTGAGGGGCCTGGCACAGCCCTGGATACGGCTTGACGTGCCCGCCTGTTCTCTGCCTGGGGCACTTTCAGAAGGTCTTCCGTCACTCCTTTGGGGAAATGAGGGCTGTTTTATGTTCCTGTCTAACCCACAGCCCTCTCTGCAGGAGGGTAACCCATGGAGCCCAGGGGAAGGCAGTGCCGGCCGAGCTGCCTTTGGCTGCCGTGCTTCAGCTCGTCACTCACAGCTGTGCCTGGGTGGGACGCTGGGTAAGCATAACAGGTCTTTAGTCCATGGGCATTAATATTAATTAAAGACAGTAGTATTCCACCGAGACTTTGCTGACCATCAGCCACCCCATGCCACAACTCTGACTTTGTAAAAGGCTCAAAGTCGTTTGTGTTTGGAAAATACCACTTTCAGTTCTATGGATAGAGTACAGACGTGCTATATATTATATATTTTATCACACACGAGTGTCTTATATACATCTGTTTATGTTGGTGTGTTAGTTACTTGGTCATGTCTGCCTCTTTGCAACCCCCATGGACTGTAGCCCACCAAACTCCTCTGTCCATGGGATTCTCCAGGCCAAAATACTGGAGTGGGTTGCCATTCCCTTCTCCAGGGGATTTTCCCAACCCAGGGATCAAACCCGGGTCTCCGACACTGCAAGCAGACTCTTTACCAGCTGAGCCACCAGGGAAGCCCCTCTATCTATGTATAAATCACTTTAATAAGAAGATGATATTGTGTGAGGGTTTCCAGATTAATCCAGCTTAATCAAGGAAAGAGAGTCCTATTCTGAAAGTGCTGTTCTTTTTTTCTTTTTCCCTTGTGTCACATTCATTTTTTGGACAATATAAGCCTCAGGAACCACATTGCCCACAACCGCCCGGCTGGAGACACCTTGTGCCCTGCAGTGGCCCTTCATTAAAGTCTGGCCAGTGAGTTCTGAGCGTAAGTAATACAGGCAACTTGCTCACCGCACCTCTAAAACGGAAGTAGGTAAGGCAGGCAGCCCTGCGTTCTCTCTTTCATTGTCTGGTCTAAGCTCCATCGATGCTGCCGATGAGCTGGCTACAGCCAGGAGGAGGAAGCCAGCACTTTAAAGTGTATGTGTCTAAAGAAAGCTCAGTGTCTGCCACCAGGGAGAGCAGAACTGCCTGCCTTTCGCTTACTCACCTACTGTAAAGTTATCCTGTGGTGTCACTTAGATGTGGAATCAAAAATATGACAAAAAGAATGTGTCTACAAAGTCGAGTCAGACGCACAGACAGCAGAAGCAAGGCTATGGTCACCAAAGTGGAAAGGAGGCGGGGTGGGGATAAGGTGGGAGTTAGGGACTAGCAGAGACACATGCTATATGTAAAATAGATGAGCAGCAAGGTCCTATTGTACAGCACAGGAACTGTACTCACGGTCTTATACTAACCTATGATGGAGAAGAATCTGAGGAAAAAATACATGTGGTGCGTGTTAAGTGGCATCCAGCTTTTTGTGACGCTGTAGACTGTAACCATAGGGTCACAGACTCCTCTGTCAGTAGGATTTCCCGGGCGAGAATACTGGGGGGGCTGCCATTCCTTCCTCCAAGGGTTCTTCCTGACTCGAGGGTTGAACACACATGTCTTACGTCTTCTGCACTGGCAGGCAGGTTTTGTGTGTGTGTGTGTTTGTTTGTTTATTTTTACTCATTAGCTCCACCTGGGAAGCCTATATGTATGTGTGTATGCGTGTGTGTGTCTATGTGTGTGTATATATATGTGTGTGTATGTGTGTATATATATATATGTGTGTATATATATCTGTGTGTGTGTCTCTGTGTGTATATATATGTGTGTGTATATATGTATGTGTGTGTATGTGTGTGTATATATATATTTATGTGTGTATATATATCTGTGTGTGTCTCTGTGTGTATATATATGTGTGTGTATATATGTATGTGTGTGTATGTGTGTGTATATATATATATATGTGTGTGTATATATATCTGTGTGTGTGTCTCTGTGTGTATATATATGTGTGTGTATATATGTATGTGTGTGTATGTGTGTGTATATATATATCTGTGTGTATATATATCTGTGTGTGTCTCTGTGTGTATATATATGTGTGTGTGTATATATATGTGTGTGTATGTGTGTATATATATATATATATATACGTGTGTGTATATATATCTGTGTGTGTGTCTCTGTGTATATATGTGTGTGTATATATGTATGTGTGTGTATGTGTGTATATATATACGTGTGTGTATATATATCTGTGTGTGTGTCTCTGTGTATATATGTATGTGTGTATGTGTGTGTATATATGTGTGTGTGTATATATATGTGTGTGTATGTGTATATATATATATATATACGTGTGTGTATATATATCTGTGTGTGTGTCTCTGTGTATATATGTATGTGTGTATGTGTGTGTATATATGTGTGTGTGTATATATATGTGTGTGTGTCTGTGTGTATATGTGTGTGTGCATATATATATGTGCATGTGTGTATATATATGTGCGTGTGTCTGTGTGTGTATATATATATGTGTGGTGTGTGGGTGTCTGTATATATATGTGTGTGTGTCTCTGTGTGTATATATGTGTATCTGTGTGTGTGTATATATATGTGTGTGTGTCTCTGTGTGTATATGTATGTGTGTGTGTCTGTGTGTGTATATGTGTGTGTGTGTCTGTGTGTATATGTGTGTGTATATATATGTGTGTGCGTGTATATATATATGTGTGTCTGGGTATGTGTAGATATGTGTGTGTGTGTGTCTGTGTGTATATGTGTGTGTGTCTGTGTGTGTGTGTATATATATGTGTGTGTCTGTGTGTGTGTATGTATATATGTGTGGTGTGTGTGTGTCTGTATATATATGTGTGTGTCTGTGTGTGTATATATATGTGTGTGTGTATATATGTGTGTGTGTCTGTGTGTATATATATGTGTGTGTGTATGTGTGTGTGACTGTGTGTATATATGTGTGTGTCTGTGTGTGTGTATGTATACGTGTGTGTGTGTGTAACTGAATCGCCTTTCTGAACACCAGAAAATAACACAATATTGTAAACCAACTACACTCCAATAATTAAAAAAAGAGTTACTACATCTTGTGAAAGTTGAAGAAAAAATTTGAGTGTGGTTACATGGTGGCATCATACATACAACTCTGAGCCTGTTTCCTCACCCATAAAATAACGAAAATAATACATATCTTACAATATTGCTGTGAGGATTCAGATCAATAATGTAAGTAAATTATTGGGCAAAATCGTGAATTATTTTTCTTCCAACTTTTAAAAACTTGTCTCAGTCCTTTTTTGGGGGGGGTTTGGGGATGCCTGGAGTAGGTCTCCTTTAGGATGGACTGGTTGAATCTCCTAAAGGAGATCAGTCCTGGGTGTTCATTGGAAGGACTGATGCTGAAGCTGAAACTCCAGTACTTTGGCCACCTCATGCGAAGAGTGGACTCATTGGAAAAGACCCTGATGCTGGGAGGGATTGGGGGCAGGAGGAGAAGGGGACGACAGAGGATGAGATGGCTTGATGACATCGTTGACTAGATAAGCATGAGTCTGGGTAGGCTCCAGGAGTTGGTTATGGACAGGGAGGCCTGGCGTGCTGCAATTCAAGGGGTCGCAAAGAGTTGGACACGACTGTGTGACTGAACTGAACTGAGAGTAGGTCTTATTGTAGTTAGACCACAAACTTTTATAAAGAAGGACTATTTTTCCTTGTTGGTTAATTAACTGTTCTTGTTTTGTGGTTTTGGAGCTGACACAAAATAGTCCAGGGCAGGAATAGGCAACAGCCACCCAGCAGGGCTCCTGCCCGCCCCACTCCCTAATATGTCTGACGCAGGATGCAGCATGCTTGGGGCTGGTGCATGGGGATGACCCAGAAAGATGTTATGGGGAGGGAGGTGGGAGGGGGGTTCATGTTTGGGAACACATGTAAGAATTAAAGATTTTAAAATTTAAAAAATAAAAAACTAAAATTAAAAAAAAAAAAAAAGAACTAACTGCTTAGCTGTGGTGTGTAAAGGGGACAAGGCCTGGTGGTGTTACGCAGTCACTTCTGAGGGCTGCCCTCACCGTCATCAGGAACGCTCTTTGCAGAAGTCCTTTCCAGAAAGCACCAGAGCAAATGGAAATGGACACGTGCCTGCGCTCCGGCCATGGCACAGTCTACCCTTTCAGCTTTGGCGACGGCGTCTCCACTGCTGCTCGGGCTGCCCTGGTGGCTCAGCGGGGAAGAGTCCGCCTGCAGTGTGGGAGGCCTGGGCTTGATGCCTGGGGCAGGAAGATCCCCTGGAGGAGGGCATGGCTACCCACTCCAGTATTCTTGCCTGGAGAAGCCCACGGACAGAGGAGCCTGGCGGGCTACAGACCATGGGGTCGCACAGAGTCAGACATGATGGAGCAGCTGACACAACACGACTCCTCTGCTTAGGGACTTGCTCTGCTGACAAGGGTGTGGAGTGTCTATCAGACCTCATCTGGTAGTCTGGTTGACATCTCAACTCCTAAACTTTATTTTTTATTTGAAAAAGAGTCTTTGCAATCTAGTCATTTCCTGTTTCTTCTTTGATCCCAGAAAAGCTGGGGAGGGTCAGCCTTGAATCATCTGAGGGCTTGTGGTTCATCTAGAATGGATCTATGTATTCAGTTCAATTCAGTTCTGTCGCTCAGTCGTGTCCGACTCTTTGCGACCCCATGAATTGCAGCACGCCAGGCCTCATGTCCATCACCAGCTCCCGGAGTTCACTCAGACCCACGTCCATCGAGTCCGTGATGCCATCCAGCCATCTCATCCTCAGTCGTCCCCTTCTCCTCCTGCCCCCGATCCCTCCCAGCATCAGAGTCTTTTCCAATGAGTTAACTCTTCACATCAGGAGGCCAAAGTACTGGAGTTTCAGCTTTAGCATCATTCCCTCCAAAGAAATCCCAGGTTTGATCTCCTTCAGACTGGACTGGTTGGATCTGCTTGCAGTCCAAGGCACTCTCAAGAGTCTTCTCCAACACCACAGTTCAAAAGCATCAGTTCTTCGGTGCTCATCTATGTATTAGGAAGAGAAAATGAGCAAGTTACATAGCAGTGTACAACTTTTGATCAATATATATCAAATTAGCCCTCCTGTGTGAAGAAGAACACAGAACAGTTAAACAGCTGCACTCTGGAGTCCAACCAAGCTTATTTCAAATTCTGGCTCTCTCATTTCCCAAAACTAGGCATTTATACACTGTCATGTGGGAAGTTGCTCTGTAACACAGGGAACCCAGTCTGGCACTCTGTGGTGACCTAGAGGGATGGGATGAGGGGAGGGGAGGGAGGCTCCAGAGAGAAAGGATATATGTATAATTACAGCTAATTCGTATTGTCGTATGGCAGAAACCTGGAGAAGGAAATGGCAACCCACTCCAATATTCTTGTCTGGTGAACCCCATGGACAGAGGAGCCTGGCAGGCTACAGTCCATGGGGTTGCAAGAGTCGGACATGACTTAACAACGGAAGTACCACCACCACCATGGCAGAAACCAACGCAACATTGTAAAACAATTTTCCTCCAAAGAAAGAAAGAAAGAAAAAAAATTCTGAACCTCAGTTTCCTTGATCAACTCTAGAATAGTTGATGACAATGTGCCTACATCAAGATAATAATACTTTTCTTCCAGGATTTCTGTACCAAAGATTCAGTGTATGCAAAGTATCTAGAATAAATATAGACACTCAAAGGGTAGTTGTTATCTATCCTTTTAGGCCACTTGCAGTTGATGCACTTCTCACTTTTAAAAAGTAGCAGTTGTATTATAGAAGGTAAGCCTGAATCAGCCTGAGCAAGGGAGCTTTATCTTATGCAAACAGAAAATCAAGACACTTCCACAGCCAAATGTAAATGGTGGGTTTGTACTCCCTACAATTTTAGATTATCAATAATCCTACTCTCTTTCAGTGATGTAAAATTATATATCTACATTCTCTTCTAAGATATGAAATTATACTACATTTAAGATTCCTTACCTGCTGTTTTGATGTAATACACAGTTCCTTAAATTCAAATTCATTCATTAAGTATAAATGATACTCAAGATTACAGAGAAATCTGAGACATAAACTATATATCGGCTAACTCGAAATCCATCTTCAATCCCTCCTCTCTTTCTTTGCTTACTAGGAAATTTAAACTGAGCTGATAGCCTCTCTTGAAGTTAAGGGTGTCACATAACATGGTTCTGATTAATAAATTGTTAGTAGAAGTCTGCCAGAAGCCTTTGGGAAAACACACAATTTAAAAATAGAAAAAGAGAGAAGGATAAAAAGCCCTGTGAAGATTTTAGCCTACCATTTTCTTCCTTTCTGAAATGTGACTAATGCTAAGTATGGAACAAACCATTCTACAACTCAAAATGCTAAATATAATGGAGTTAAAATATGGAAAGGACCAAGTCTTGACATCACCGATGAACAGGTGAGTCAATGTTTCAGCTCTTTATTCCACTTTCACCAAATGTTGATCAAATATTGATGTCCTCAATATTGTCTTTTAGATTTTGAAGATGTCACAATGAAAACAACAGACAGAAAATCCTGCTCTCATGTATCTTACATTCCAGGGTGAGAAGCAAGACAGAAAACAGATTTATAGGTGTCTCTGCGTGTATGGTATGTCAAAGTAATAAAAAAATGCATCCTGCCTGAATGGGAGGGGGGTCTGGGGGAGAAGGGAGACGTGTGTATGTTTGGCTGGGTTGCTCTGCTGTGTACCCGAAACTATCACAACATTGTTAATCTGCTATACTCCTATAGAAAATAAAAAGTTAGAAACTACATCCTAAAGAGAGACTAAAGCAGGGAGACGACAGGGCGACGAAGTGCTAGGCTAGGAGCAGGTTTCACCGCTGAAAGACGCGTGTGGGAATCAGAATCTAGAAAGTGAGGGATGTCTTACTTCCTGGGCTTTGGGTTCTACAGTATAAATTAAGAGTGCATGATACTGGATGCTCGGGGCTGGTGCACTGAGACGACCCAGAGGGATGGTACAGGGAGGCAGGAGGGAGGGCGGTTCAGGATGGGGAACACGTGTATACCTGCGGCGGATTCATGTTGATGTATGGCAAAACCAATACAATATTGTAAAGTAATTAACCTCCAATTAAAATAAATAAATCTATATTAAAAAAAAGAGTGCATGATTAAATTACGCCCTGAGGCCACAAGGCAGATGGTGTGGGGGAACATTTGAGTGGGGAGGGCTTGCTGAGAGCGAGCGGAATCCTAGGGGCTCCCTCCAGCCTGGTGAGGCTGATGCAGGTAGAGAGGACGGGACAGCCCTGTTCAGAGCCACAGACAGAGAGCTGCAGGGTCTCCTCCCAGGTCCAGTCAGTGGATTAAGGAAACAGTCACCCACTTCCGCCTGTAGGCCCATGCTTGTTTAAGGCACTGTGCATGGGGTGTGTCTGTCACTCGCAGCTAGGAATATTGCTAACTGAAACAGACATGGCAGGAGGAGGGGATGGACCATTTTGTAGTCGTTGTTGAAGCATAGGTGGTTTCAGGGGTACGGCAGCATGCCTGCTCACAGCACTGGATCTGGTGCCCTGCGCTCTACAGTAGGCCCTTCTCTTTACCTGTTTTTAAGCTTTGGCTGCACTTGGTCCCCAGGGCTGCACACCGGCTTCCTCTAGCTGCAGAGAGCAGGGGATGGGGTGTGGGCTTCTCATCCCGGTGAGTTCTCTGGCTGGGGAGCCCAGGCTCCAGTGTGTGCGTGTTAGTGGAGGTGCTGCTCAGGCTGGGTCCCCTGCAGCGGGCGGGCTCCTCCAGGACCAGGGATCAAGCCCAGGCTGCCTGCATGGGCAGGTGCATTCTTAGCCACTGCACCACCGGGGGAGTCGCCGTAGGAGGACCTTGCTTTTCTGTGTTATGCACGGAGGTGTGTGTCTGTGAGCCTCAAACTCCCATGTTTACCTGTGTTATATACGGCAGTGCGCTTCTGTTCACCTCAAACTCCCATATTTATCTGTGTTATGTATGGCGGTGTGCGTCTGTGAACCTCAAACTCCCAATTACCCTTCCCCCACCTCACCCCCTTTGGTGACCGCGAGTCTGTTTTCTGTGCCTGTGAGTGTCTCTATTTCCTAAATAAGTTCATTTGTGTCATACTTTAGAGTCCTCATAGAGGGGATATCATGCCGTCTGTCTTTCTCTTTCTGACTCTCTGCACTTGGCATGGTAACCTCTGGGTCCCTGCATTCTGCCGCAGAAGGCGTTGTTTCATGCTTCTTATGGCTGAGTAAGGTTCCGCTGTGTCACGCACCACATCTTCTTTGCGCGTCCCTCCATCGATAGACATTTAGTTTGCCTTCACGTCTTGGCTGTTGTAATAGTGCTGTGATGAACATCGAGGTGCATGTATTTTTTGAATTATGGATTTCTCTGGATACATACCCAGGATTAGGCTTGCTGGATCACATGGTGGTTCTGTTCTTAATTTTTTTTAATTAACTAATTAATTTACTTTCTTTGGAGGCTAATTACTTTACAATATTGCAGTGGTTTTTTGCCATACATTGACATGAATCAGCCATGGGTGTACATGTGCCCCCCATCCTGAACCCCCCTCCCACCTCCCTTCCCATCCTCTCCCTCAGGGTCATCCCAGTGCACCAGCCCTGAGCACCCTGTCTCACGCATCAAACCTGGCCTGGCGATCTATTTCACATATGATAATATGCATGTTTCAATGCTATTCTCTCAAATCATCCCACCCTCGCCCTCTCTCACAGAGTCCAAAAGTCTGTTCTTTACATCTCTATCTCTTCTGCTGTCTTGCATACAGGGTCATCGTTACCATCTTTCTAAATTCCATATATATCCATTAATATGCTGTATTGGTGTTTTTCTTTCTGACTTACTTCACTCTGTATAAAAGGCTCCGGTTTCATCCACCTCATTAGAACTGACTCAAATACATTCTTTTTAACAGCTGAGTAAGAGGATGAGATGGCTGGGTGGCATCACTGACTCGATGGACGTGAATCTGAGTGAACTCCAGGAGTTGGTGATGGACAGGGAGGCCTGGCATGCTTTGATTCATGGGGTCACAAAGAGTCAGACATGAATTAGCGACTGAACTGAACTGAACTGAATATTCCATTGTGAATATGTACCACAGCTTTCCTATTCATTCATCTGCTGATGGGCATCTAGGTTGCTTCCATGTCCTGGCTATTGTAAACAGTGCTGCGATGAACATTGGGGTACACGTGTTTCTTTCAGTTCTGGTTTCCTTGGTGTGTATGCCCAGCAGTGGGATTGCTGGGTCATAAGGCAGTTCTATTTCCAGTTTTTTAAGGAATCTCCACACTGTCTCCATAGTGGCTGTTCTAGTTTGTATTCTCAGCAACAGTGTAAGAGGGCTCCCTTTTCTCCACACCCTCTCCAGCATTTATTGTTTGTAGACTTTTTATAGCAGCCATTCTGACCAGTGTGAGATGGTACCTCTTTGTGGTTTTGATTTGCATTTCTCTGATAATGAGTGATGTTGAGCATCTTTTCATGTGTTTGTTAGCCATCTGTATGTCTTCTTTGGAGAAATGTCTGTTTAGTTCTTTGGCCCATTTTTCGATTGGGTGGTTTATTTTTCTGGAATTGAGCTGCATGAGCTGCTTGTATGTTTTTGAGATCAATTCTTTGTCAGTTGCTTCATTTGCTATTATTTTCTCCCATTCTGAAGGCTGTCTTTTCACCTTGCTTATAGTTTTCTTTGTTGTGCAAAAGCTTTTAAGTGTAATTAGGTCCCATTTGTTTATTTTTGCTTTTATTTCCATTACTCAGGGAGGTGGGTCATAGAGGATCCTGCTGTGATTTGTGTCAGAGAGTGTTTTGCCTATGTTTTTCCTCTAGGATTTTTATAGTTTCTGGTCTTACATTTAGATCTTTAGTCCATTTTGAGTTTATTTTTGTGTATGGTGTTAGACTTAGTTTTTTAAGGAGGCTCCACAGCAGCTGCACCGATCAATACTCCTGCCAGCGGTACAGGAGGGTTCTGTTCTCTTCATACCCCTCCAGAACATTTTGTTTGTAGATATTTTCATGATGGCTATGTTTATGGGGGTGAGGTGACACCTCATTGTAGTTTTGATTTTGCTAACAATTAGCAGTGTTGAGCATCTTCTCAAGTGCCTGTTGGCCATCTGTATGTCTTCTTTGGAGAAAAGCCAGTTTAGGTCTTCTGAACATTTTTTGGCTGAATTGCTTTTTTGTTATTGAGTTGTGTGAGCTGTACACAGCAATACACAAACAGTATATTATGGAAATTGAGCCCTTGTGAAACCAACAGTTATTGGCTGTGTATATATGTCTAACACTAGGCTCATCCATATACATGTCACTATCACTGATCTTCCAGAGAAGGCAATGGCACCCCACTCCAGTACTCTTGCCTGAAAAATCCCATGGATGGAGGAGCCTGGTGGGCTGCAGTCCATGAGGTTGCTAAGGGTTGGACACGACTGAGCGACTTCACTTTTACTTTTCACTTTCATGCATTGGAGAAGGAAATGGCAACCTACTCCAGTGTTCTTGCCTGCAGAATCCCAGGGACAGGGGAGCCTGGTGGGCTGCCATCTACGGGGTCATACAGAGTTGGACACGACTGAAGTGACTCAGCAGCAGCAGTAGCAGCACCACTGATCTTCACCATAATTCTGTAAGGCAGATACTTTCATTATCACTTTATAGATAAGGAAAGTAAGGAACTGGTTCCAGCACTAAATTAGTAAGTGGAAGCCTAGATGAAAATCTAGAAATTTGTATCTGAACAGCACCCATGCTTATCTTCTTTATTCAATGAAAAGTTAATTAACGAGTATCTTTTATGTGTCAAGCATTCTGCTAGACACTTGACTTAGGAAAAGTATGATAAACAAAAGAGAGTCCTAGTCATCTACAGATCCCTAAGTGATGAAGAGAACGAACATAAGCATAATTTAAAAGTTAAGTTTAGTTGATTCACAGTTTATGAAGTGCCTCCTATGTTCCAGAACCTGTGCAAGGCATGGGCGAATCCGTGAATGGATTCACAGAAGTCTAACGGGTCAAATCCATGCCCATTTTATCATCCACTGGGAGAGGTAGGTCATAAACAAAAACTTCCAGTGAGGGTTGAGATATCTGTTTGAAGAGTTAGGTAAGTCATGGAAGAACCAGAGCAGAGCAAATGATGCTGGAGAATGAACAGGCAGAGAAGGTACTGGTATTCCTGGCGGAGAAAAGTCGTGTGATAAAGATTAAAGAATGAAAAGACCTCAAACCATGGAGCTGGATGTTCCAGAGTGAAAGACGGGACTGAAAGTTGGGAAAGTAGCTGGGAGCCAATAGCAAAGGCCAAGTGGGTCCGCTAAAGTGGTTAGGGTTTTCTGCTATATTTAAAAGTTTTGATCCAGGTGGGTGAAATCATCAAATGTAGTTTGGGAAAGGTAAGTCTGCCAGATGCAATGGGCAGGCACATGTAACCCTGTTTACCCTCCTGCATTTTGAAATCCCTTCTTTTCATACAATTCAGGACATAGTCTTTAGATAGCCCACCCTTTAAAAAAAATGCTCAAGAGACTGGAGGTTCTCCTTCATAGGATGAATAAACTCTTCCCATTATTAAACAGTGGTAAATTACATCACAGTCTTAAAATTTCCAACTTCTATTAACCTCTGAGATTGATACGTCACCCCCTTTCTTCTGGGAAAAATTTCAGTTAGTCTTTTCTAGATGAATAAAGGGGTCAGTCAGAATGTTTAGGGGAAAAGACAAGAATCATTCATTTTTGGGGTGTGCAAATCCTTCACGTTCAATCTGAGCAGCTTCCTGTCTTGTGGTCTGGTTATTTTTCTCCCAAATATAAGTGTGTGATGAGTGCAAGGTGTGTTAGACGACAGAGATAAAATACAGTGTGTTCAGAATAGTATTGCCTTCTGTTATAAGACATAAAAGTAAACAAAAGAAAAACAAAGGCAAACTCATGCATTTGAAAACAGCAAGGCTTCTGATGTCAGTTTTATCCTCACCAGGTAATCTCCCCAGGCCCTGGATCAGCTGAGGTTTGCCACTATCCGTTATCTCCTTTTATGAGCGTCAGAATTGCTTTATTGTAGCAGCGCTTGGCAAAATGCTTCTTTTACAAGCAATCTAGATCCGTCAAGCTGTCTGTCTCTGCTACATCAGTCACTGCTCTGCGGTTTATCTGGAGACACTGACTTCCAATAAAGTAGCACTGTGAAATATTTCAGTGTGAGAGGCTAGTCCAGTGCAGGTTAATAAAGCTCCTGCAATCCATCTCGCCAGGTAGCGTGCCTTTTACGCCAGACTCCTTTCAGGTGGATAAGGAAACTCACGTTGAGGTTTAGCTGGAATTAATGCCATACCTAGAGAGTTATTTTATATATTTCCGTTTTTTTTTCCAGACCCACGTTTGGAATAAAGTGTACAGGGTTCTTTTGGGGATGATACAGTATTTCCAAGGGTGAATTCTGCACAGGGTGGTGAACTCAGGCCGTAAAGCCACAGCAGCCTGGGGCCCATCTGACTGCTCCTTCTCTCTGAATCTATGCAAAGTGGAAGTGGGACCCGGAACCTCGGAGTGAGTGTTTAAGCGGCTTTTCCATAACCTGCTCATCAGTGCTTTTTTCCATGAGTGTTTCAATGTCCTCAGTTCAAGCCAAGAGCAATAAACGTCTCAGAAAGAGGCTGTTAATTGAAAAGACTGGTGATTTCAGAGGGATTAATATTACTGTCAGATTCGACTTGCCTCCTCTCCTTTTTAATTGGGCCTTCTGTTTCAATTTACAAACAGCCACGCAGATTGGAGCTTTCAAAGGCAGGAGTGGAAGTGGGAAAGAGAATATGCCTGGAGCACCTTGGACCAGAGCTGAAACGCCAGGGTGGAGACCTAGTCTCAGCTCTGTCACCTTTTTTTTTTTTCCTCTCCTATATAAACTGAGTATTCCAGAATGCTTTTTAGAATCACCATAATATTACTGTGAAGATCCCTTGTCTGACTGATGACAAAGCGCTTTTTTAAACAAATACGTAAAATAAAAGTAAAGTTAATAAAAACAGAAGATAAAGAAATAATGTAGAAAAATGTTTAAAAGATATAATTAAGGTAGTATATTCACTTTCACCAGCTGGAAGCACAAATAGGTTCACATCCTTTAAAATCTCAATTAATTACTTGAGTTATCAGATTCTACTGACAAATAACGAGATGCTTGAAACCCTCCTACCTGCTCCGGCTCTCAAATGTGGTATAAACTTTAGCTGCTGATTCAGCCTTGCACTCTTGGTCTGCTGCTGCGGCTTCTGCTGCTGCTGCGACGTGGGGTCACTGTTGGAAAAGCCTCTTGCAAGCCCCAGGGAGCGACCCCCGCTGCAGTAATGCCTTAGCCGCGCAGACCCTCGCCCGAGCTGCAGTGGCACCCACCCTTGGACCTCCAAGGTGGCAGAACTTTGCGCTCTGCGCTCATGGGCAGAGCCACTGTTTGCCTGGGCACCGTGCAAGGTCCAAATGGGTTCCACAGGCAGCCCGCGTGCCGTCCTGGGGGCTCAGGGCTGTGCCTGAGGCCGAAGCACGTCAGAGATGGGATGGGGACGAGGCCTTTGCAGCCAAGGGCCAGGGAGAAGACTCCACTGCCACCGGTTCTCTGAGCGGAATCTCAAGGCAGCTCCCCCTCAGCTGGGTCCGCGCCCCTCCGCCCTGTGTGCACGTCTCTTCCAGAGTCTCTGGGCTCCAAGTAGGCTGGGAGTCTGGCCCCTTCCCCCACGGAGGTGGTGTCTGCTCTGCTCCCACTTATCTCCCGAGACGCTGTGACTCCACTCTTCTTGGGTGAGTCAAAGAAGGTGCCCAAGTAGAAGACATTCCTGTAGACAAAAAATATTAGCACGTATTTCAACAAAAGGAACCTGTAAGTTGCTCTCCATGAAGACGTCCGCTCTATGAGCAAACTGTTTTTCTTCTTTTTTGCTGTTTTTGTTCTATTTTTGAGTCATTCTATTAGTGTTCCAAAAATACCTTTCAATTTAGGTTTCTCTAGACCAATCTAAGAGCTTCCCTGGTGGCTCAGCACTAAAGAATCCATCTGCAGTGCAGAAGACTCAGGTTCAGTCCCTGGGTTAGGAAGATCCCCTGCAGAAGGAGATGGCACCGCACTCCAGCATTCTTGTCTGGAGAATTCTATGGACAGAAGAGCCTGGCGGGCAACAGGCCTTGGGGTTGCAAGAGTCAGACACCACTTAGTGACGAAGCCACCACCAGAGAAATCTAAAGGATTTCTTTCTTACTGTGAGTCCCCATTACAATGCTGGGGTTTGGTTTGTTAAGATACATGTAAAATTTGGGGAAAGCAAGTTATGTAGTCATGAATGCACACATGTGGCGCTGAATCTGGTGGGTTAGTTACATGTCCGGTGTGCCACGTTTGCACCCTACACAAGAGAGGTGCACAATTACTTCTGCTCCATCGCGGGCTGGAATCCAGCCCTCACCCCATCCTGGTGGTGTTTCCTTGAGGAAAATATTGAATTTGATAGAGGTTATTTCTTCTTCTATTTTTAACCATTAACTCCTGACATTTCTTTTTTGTGTATTCCCAATTTTTCTTAAATCTTTGTCTTTATTTCCACCCCTCATTCCACAGTGAAATTTCAACTCTTTGTCATCTCTTGTCCAAACACTACAAGGTTCTAATAGATTCTCTACCCTGGCTTGCTCCTATCCATTCTGTCTTCCGTCCTGCAGAGAGTGGTCAACTGAGAAGTCTAATCTCACTGTGTTCTTTTTTAAAAAATAAACTTTGTTGAGTACAGTTGCTTTACAGAGTTCTGTTTGTTTCTGATGCACAATAAAGTAAATCAGCCACACGTATGCAAATACCCCCTCGTAGGTGCACCCCTGCATTCACAGCAGCAATATTTACAATAGACAAGACATGGAAACAACCTAAATGTTTATCAGCAGATGGATGGATAAAAAATGTGGAGCGCATATACAGGGGAATATTGTTCTTGGAAATACCCCCTCATATATGCACCCCTGTGTTCATAGCAGCAATATTTATAATAGATAGGACACGGAAACAACCTAAATGTTTATCAGCAGATGAATGGATAAAAAATGTGGAGCACATATACAGGGGAATATCGTTCATAGAAAGGAATGAAATCATGCCATTTGCAGAGGCTTGGATGGACCTAACCTCACCATGTTCTGTCTCTCTTTTCCATGGGTCTCCATCATCCTCAGACAAAGTCAAATTTCTCAGCACAGCTTACCCCACTTGCCGGCCATTTCTCCCACTTTACACACTTTTTAAAATGTTTCCCCTTTCTTTTTAATATTTCTTTTAGATCCTCTGTAGTTTCTTGCCTCCATTTTTTGGGAGTCTGTATTTCTCCCTATAATTTTCCTCTCCTTTTTCTTTGCTTAAGTCTTACTATATAAGTCTCAACTCAGTTAGCATCCCTTTCTCAAGTCGCACGATATCATTGGCTTATTTTCTTTCATTGCACTGAGTAATTATTTCATCGCTGCCCATATTTCTCCTGCATTAGAGGATGCGTGATTTGAGGTACAGATTCTCATTTCAAAGATTTTTCATCAAAGATTAGCATACAGTAGTAGTTCAATAAGTGTCAGTTGAGAGAATAGATCTGCAGTGTGGAAGTCATAATGCCTACCTCAAAGTTGCATCCTGAAACTTCAATGCTATATCTGCTGAAGTGACCAGACTCACCTTAATCACCTGGCAGACATTCAGTGGGATTCCCAGGTGGCTCAGTGGTAGAGAACCTGCCTGCCAATGCAGGAGATGCAGGGAACTCAAGCTCAGTTCCTAGGTTGGGAAGTCCCCTGGAGAAGGAAATGACAACCCACTCCAGTATCCTTGCCAGGAAAATTCCATGGACAGAGTAGCCTGACGGGCTACGGTCCATGTGGTCGCAAAGACTCAGGCACGACTGAGTGACCTGCATGCATGCAGGCATTCAGCGCCTGTTTGATTTCCTTCTACTTACAGTGAGTCGCACAAGGCATGAATTGCTTAAAGTTCATGAATGGAGGTTTGAAGTGAAGCCATGTCTTCTATCTATATTTCTTCTAAACCCTACTGGACATTTTGACTACTAATCTTCAAATGTACCTGTTGAAAGATTTTTTTAAAAATGTTTTTCATAATGACATTGCAGGATGGATTTTTTATTGAAAAGTAGTAAACCCTAATGGAGAAGGCAATGGTAACCCACTCCAGTACTCTTGCCTGGTGAATCCCATGAATGGAGGAGCCTGGTGGGCTGCAGTCCATGGGTCGCTAAGAGTCAGACATGACTAAGCGACTTCACTTTCACTTTTCACTTTCATGCACTGGAGAAGGAAATGGCAACCCACTCCAGTATTCTTGCCTAGAGAATCCCAGGGACAGAGGAGCCTAGTGGGCTGCCATCTATGGGGTCACACAGAGTCAGACACGACTGAAGTGACTTAGCAGCAGCAGTAAACCCTAAACTGATAGTTATTGGATCTTGTTTCTCTCCTGTAACTGATCTTAATTACCATTATCCCTTTGGTCTGTTACCATGTCCAAGTCTGACTGTGTTCCAACATGAAAGAGATATTGGTTTCCAAGACTTCTGTGTAGCTCAAAGAGTTACTTTGTGGAGAGCAAGGTAGGATGAGTCCAAGGTAGCTCAAACTAGCCAGCGGGGAAGGATTCAAGCGCTTGGGAAAGTAGAGACGTTTGTTTATCTGAGTCATTTTCATGGCATTTCTGTCTCTCTTTTCAAATTTTATTTCTTCCAAGAAGCAGGAATTCAGCAGCATTACTTTGGCAAGACCTCTTTCATGAGCTCCAATTTCTATCTCTATAAATGGAATAGTTATGCCCACCGTATCTACTCTACAAAGTTATTGTTAATGTATGAGAAACTTTGTGAAACCACAAAGCAAAATGAACAGGCAAGGAGCTATTATTAAGGTTTTTCTTTCAAGAAAATCCCTTTCTCCCACAATGTCTCAAAGGTTTTAGAATATGGATTGAGCCATGAAGTGTCTTTCATGAATTCTGTAAGCTGGCACATAGAACACGACCATAAATGGTAAATAACCGCAAAAACATTGTCTCAGTATGTAAATTTGTCCACTAAAATGTCTTTTGTGTAGCCAAATGCTGCCTTTTATCCAAATGTCTCACAGCATTTTGTGAACAGATTATGTATGACACATACCAAAAATAATTCTGTCACCATCATTCTAATAGCACCGCCTTTCAAAAGAAAGTGTTGTTTAAAACCCCAGGCTACCGCCAATCAGGAGAGCAAATAAAGAATATTTTCACCTCCTTGAAAATGGTAGCAGGCAGCTAGCTAGTAACCAGCTAATACTGGAGCCAGAAATCTTGCTTAAGATTTCTGTTCTAGGCGGCATGAAAGCTTTGCAGAAGTGCACACATTAGCTTTCTATGAAAGTTTGGGTGTGTCTTTATTTTACAAGATCAGGATACCTGTGAAGGACTGCCGGACACCAGCGTAAGGAACTCGGCCCATGGCAAAGGTCATGAGGAAGGAGGCTTCGGCATATACAAAGGCGTGATCAAGCCTCAGGAAACCCCCTGTTCCCGAGCATCTACCCCCCAAACCAGAGTCTACCTACTTTACTGTTCCGTGCTCTCGCCGACACCTCTGACTTTATGGGGGGCTGTTCCCCACTGGCTCTCTCGGAGAAGGAGTAAATGGGCAGCTCCAAGTCAATACAAATTCCTGGGCGTGACAAGAGTGTTTCAACTTACGGACTCCTCTGAAGGTTATCTAGCCCACCTGTATAGGTTCGTCCGGCCACATGTGATTGTTTACAGCCTCCCAACCTGAGAGGCACGAGATGTTTTAGACTTACTAAAGGCAAATTCTTTTGGAAAGTTGGAAATTATTAGTGTAGTGGGTTGGTTAGGAATTATATTGGTGAAGGGTTTTTCATTTGTTTTGGCAATAATTCCTGCTAATTCCCTGCCCTGGGTGTGACAAGGGTGTCTCAGGTCAAACCTCTCTGCTGGCAGACTAGCTTGTGTGACAGGATTATCCATACTTCTGCCACTAGGCACATGATTATTTACTACCTCTCAACCATAAACAGCACAGAGAGTTTTGGAGTATTTTGAGAGTCTTAACTAGCATAGGGCTTTTCTCATTGTTGAGTCAATGATTGCCGCCAGGCCTCCATATCCTTAGGTACCTGGGAATATATTAATCAATGTATTTGGAAGATAGAAAAGGAAATACAGTAGTTTTTAAGGTTAGCAACACTAGACTTTTTGAGTTAATGAATTTTCTCTTTGTAATAGATCACTGTACTTTGTTATAAATCACTGTGTCCTTGCTATGTAAAAATGTAACCTTATCACTGTCTTAAGACTAAATAGATCTTAAGGGGAACATTGGTGAAAGGATTTTCATTTGTTGGGCTGATGTTTGCTGCTAAATCTCCATATTCCCTGCCCTTATAATAAATATAACTAACATATTGGAGAAATAAGTATTAACCTTTAAGCATATAGGAGAAATAAGTATTAACTTTTAAGATTAATTATGTTAACCTTGGGTTAAATAAATTCCTTTCTTGATTGTAACTCACTACACCCTCATCCTATAGGAATGCAACTTTATTTCGAGGGTGGTGCCTGGTTTAAGAAAAAACACCATTGGAAAAAATAAGTTTTTTGGTTATCAGAAAGAAAGGGTCTTAAAATGTCAGCAGGCCTGGCCAGAAGATGATGTAAAATCCCTAAGACCTTTTTATGTGAAGCACCTGATTTTGATAAAGGTCAGGACTGCTGACCCCTGTGTGAATCTGTATTTATCCCTATGTGTAACAAAAGGTATATAAGCAAACCCAAAAATAAAGAAATCGGATCAGTTCCTGGAAAGACTGATTCCCCCATGTTGTTCCTTCTTGCTCCCTGTTTTTCTGGCTGAATTCCCATCTGGAGCGTGGATGCTCGCCATGTCTACTTACTTGTCCCGGCTTTCAAGCCCATGTGAGAAGGAGCCCAAGAAGGGGCACCTTCCGATATTCAAGTGGCGCCGGTGGCCCAACGTAGATGGTGCAAATTCCTTGTCTTGGAATTTTATTGGTATCCCACGTAAACCAAGTTATTCAGCCTCTTTTTCTCTCCTACTATTTTCTGGCCGAATTCCCATCTGGTGCATGGGTACCCACCAAGCCTGCTAATTTTGCTTGGGTTTCTAAGATCAGACTGGGTGGGGCTCAGTGCTTCCTCTCCTTTGGGAGAACGGGAAGGCACCTGTGGCCTACGTAGGGTGATTGGTATTCCATGTAAACCAAGTTATTCAGCCTCTTTTTCTCTATTAATTTTCTAATCCGTCTCTATCTGTAATTAAATAAGTTATTTCCAAGGACGCCGACTCCATTCCCACCTTCAAATCACCCTGGATCCACCGGGGCTGGACCCTGGCAAAGGACAGCCAAGGGGAAGTGCTGAAGACCAGCAGGACCTAAAGGAGCAAGACGGGTTCGGCGTGCTCGGCCTCACTGCCCCTCGTGCCAGTGATGCAAATGCTCCTGGCCCTGGCCCCACACTTTCAGAACCACTGGTTCACAGACCGCTGGGCAAAGCACTGGCTTTTTCTTTGGAGAAGAGATCAACAGAAATGTAAGCGGTTTAACAATGGCTTTTTTTTTTCAGTAATAATTTCAATTATATAGAGATAACTTCAGACAAGTGAACAGTAGTACGTCAAGTAATTGGAGTCTGAATACAGAGAAGCCTCATGCAAACAGGAAGCCACTGACAGGTGTGGCAGTGAGCAGAGCTCTCCCGTTCATGCTTCAGGGGCTGCTTGCTCGCCCTCATCTAGTTCATCTCAGCTCTAGAATGTTCATGGTTAGACCCTTCAGCCAAGGACCCCAGAGAGATTTTCGGTCTTGAATTTGGCATCATGCAGACCATTCATAATGGGTCTTGCTCTTTCTTTGGCTTAGCAGTACAATCATGATGTCCACTGTTAGACAAGAAAGAAGCCCACTGCTCCTGTGCTCTTTCCCATGGCTGCAGACCTGGGGAAAGAAAAAGAAACGGCAGCATCAGTTAGGTTCAGGGGTTTCCAGCAATTTAAGAGAAAGCCTTAGTTTAGATAATATCTTTCTCAAAACCTCAATATCAAAACCTGGTAAATATTTGATTGCTTTGGTAAAGCAACTAGGTAGAACCCCCCATCACCTAGACATGGTTTTAGACTCATGATGCTGGAAAGCTCTGTGGTTTTCAAATGAAACACTGTCCTTGGTGAGCAAGGAGTGGTTATTGTTTTGTAGATAGTGGGAAGTCTAGGGAGATTTTGAAGTCACGATCAAGGGCTCTTTGAACACTGCCCAGGTCTTTCCATGTTGAATTATACATGGAGATCAGCAGGGTCTTGTAGCTCCTTCCTCAGTGATTGTAACATCCTCCCATAGATACGTTTACAAGGACAAGTGGGTGAAGAAGATGTGCTACATTATACAATGGAATATTGGGTTGTGTTTAGTAGCTCAGTCATATCCAACTCTTTGTGACCCCATGGACTGTAGCATGCCAGGCTTCTCTGTCCATGGGATTCTCTAGGCAAGAATACTGGAGTGGGTTGCCATTTCCTTCTCCAGGGGATCTTCCTGACCCAGGGATCGAACCCATTGTCTCCTGTCTGAGAAACAGTGGAATATTACTCAGCCATAAAAAAGAAATAATATCATTTGCAGCAACATGGAAATGATGAGCGATTATCATGCAAGGAGAGGAAATCAGAAAGAGAAAGACAAATGCCATGTGACATCACTCGTATGTGGGACCTAAAATCTGACGCACATGAGCTTATCTACAAAGCAGAAACTGATTCACAGATTTTGAAAACAAACTTATGGTTACCAAAAGGGGAATGCTGAGGGGAGAGGTGAGCTGGGAGTTGGAATTGAGATATACACACCGTCATGTGTGCGGGCATGCTCACGTGCACACACTGCTGCTGCTGCTAAGGTGCTTCAGGCGTGTCCGACTCTGTGTGACCCCATAGACGGCAGCCCACCAGGCTCCCCCGTCCCTGGGATTCTCCAGGCAAGAACTCTGGAGTGGGTTGCCATTGCCTTTTCCAATGCATGAAAGTGAAAAGTGAAAGTGAAGTCACTCAGTCCTGTCCGACTCTTCACGACCCCATGGACTGCAGCCCACCAGGCTCCTCTGTCCATGGGATTTTCCAGGCAAGAGTACTGGAGTGGGGTGCCAACACCTTCTCTGATGCACACACTACTATACATAAAATAAATAACTAACAAAGAATACTGTATAGCACAGGGAATTCTGCCCATTATTCTGCAATAACATAAATGGAAAAGGAATTTGAAAAATAATAGACGCGTATGTAAAAGTGAATCACTTTGCTGTACATCTGAAACTAATACAACATTATGAATCAACTATGCTCCAACACAAAATATTAAAAAGGAAGCTAAATCCAAGGGAGAAATGCAGGAGCCAGGACCAGGAAGGTCAGCTGTCAATGATCTCAAGAAGATTCTTTTAACAGCAACAGTATTATTATGAATACTTCATTTGTACTTAACTTGAAGCTGTTGATTTCCATAGGTTTTCAACAAGGAGAAAAGTTGAAAGCAAATGAACTGTTTAAATCTTCTAATTAAAAAAGTCAAACATGCTACCTTGAGTAAAATAAAAAAATATTTGATGAGGGGCAAGTATGCAATCTTCTATTGGTTGAAATTGAGAAAACTGATGTTTGAGAATTGGCTAAAACATTTTGATGAATCCATTTTAAAAAGACAAAATATACTCTCCAATTAAAGGAGGTGCTATGCTTCACTCAGAATACAGCTTTGAAAATATTAGAAACAGAAGCTGTAAATAAATGTTAACATAAACACACATGCAGAGAAAGGAAAGGATTTGCCGTTCCTGTTATTGTGCCAAGGGTGCATCTGGTTTATTCAGACCATCGTTGCCCCTGGAGACACTTGGAAATCACTATCATGACTCATCTTTACTAAATAGGAAGTTGAGAGGTTACAAATACCACGATGAAAGTTCACCAAATCCTTAGGGATTTGGTATCTGAAGTGTGACTTTTGAATACATACATTTTATTTGAAAGATACTAGCCTGTTTGTAGGATAAGAAATTTTTGTTTTTATTATCATCATTGACTGTTAGTTAAATAGAATTTGTTTATGATCTTCAAAAGGCTCTTGCATCCTTATAACCAATTCTCTCCTAATCCATTTCAGATAAATGCTTCCTTCACAGCTAGTATTTGCAAACAGCTTTGAGAGATGTGGATTGGAGAATGTTACTTAGCATTGGCCTCCTTCACACTTGCTTTGCCAAAATGACTTTTCTGCTCTTCGGGGAACTCCTAACCTGTGTGTGGCGTAAGTTCTGAGACTTTTCTAAAACCGCTTCGGGAGCAACTCGTGCCCTTTTGCATGTGCATACTTTGTGCTGTTTATCTGGAATGTCGAGACCTTTCTAATTTGCTGGCAAAGTTCTGCCTGAATTTCAGAACTCAACTGAAACTTTGCTTTCTTCTGTGAGGCTTTGCGGGGAGGGTGTTCACCTTTGTTCTGATGCCTACACCATAAACGAACACCCACCCTGTCTCGCTAGGAGGCAAGTTTCCTGGAAACTTGAAATTGGGTCATAATCCCTGTTGGGATTGAGCGGTGGCATGAAACCGGAGCACAGAAGGCTGTGCTTGCTCGACTGCAGACGCATGGAGTAAAGGGACCCACAGGGACAGGGAACACAGCCAGCTTGGAGAAACAGAAAGCTGAAGCTAGGCAAGGAGAGGGAACCAAGAGGGAAGAGTCCAGGAGAGGGAGAGACCTGCTTTTTTCATTCTTGGTGACCTTTCAGAGCACAGTCCAATGCCTCTGCAGTTGCTGCCTTTTTGCTCCCAGTTTCATAAAATGTACCTCTCTGCATTCAAGAACGTCTCTGTTTTGTCCGAGCTCTGTGCTGTGCTTAGTCACTCAGTTGTGTCCGACTCTTTGTGACCGCATGGACTGTAGCCCACCAGGCTCCTGTGTCCGTGGGATTCTCCAGGCAAGAATACTGGAGTGGGTTGCCATGCCCTCCTCCAGGGGATCTTCCCAACCCAGGGATTGAGCCCAAGTCTCCCACATTGCAGGTGTATTATTTACCAATCGAGCCACCGGGGAAGCCCAAGAGTACTGGAGTGGGGAGCCTATCCCTTCTCCAAGAGAACTTCCCGACCCAGGAATTGAACCAGGGTCTCCTGCATTGCAGGTGGATTCTTTACCAGCTGAGCTATCCAGCAAGCAAGCTAGCATGGGTGATTTTTGTCATGAAAGCAAATAATCCCCCATCACCTGTTAGACAGCCTCATAGAGGAGGCACTTCTGCATTTCTGCTGTTTTAATCCTCTGCTCTTTCTACATTACACTGCACTGTACCAGGACTCTCCACTAATCTGTGCTCTCATTAATCTATAGCACCCTAAGAAAATCAGAAACAACAACTCCTTCTTATACTGTCAGCCTCTAACATAGCATTTGACCTTTAGGTGTTCAATCAATATGTACTGAATGCATGGATAAATGCACTATTCATTCTACAGAAATTTGATACAGGGGAATAACCACAAGAGAGGTCGATGATTAATCAGAATGAAGTCTAGGGATTCGGTGGTGGTAGAAAGCTCTGGCAATGTCCGCCTTTCCTCCCTGGATTCTCTCAGGCTTTGAGTGCTTGCAGTGGTGCGGCGGTGCTCCTGCCATCTCCTCCCTGGTGCTGCAGGGGCTGTGAAGGAAGCGTGGGTTGCCACTGTTGTCTCTGAACTCCCTGATAGCAGCCCGCTTACCTATGCAATCTGCAGCTTCAAGCCATAAGGCGGGAGTATTTATGGTAAAGGGCCTGAGATGACAAAGAAGATGAATGGAATTAGACATATTTGGAAGTCTCCTTTCGCCTCCCTTTGAAAACATATAGTTTATGAGACGAGATTGGAAGGTTTACTAAAGGGAACAATAGTTGGCTGAGCTCTCCTCTCCGTTGGTGTGGACAGGGCCGTTTCTGGAGTCTTTGGGCAGAATGCAGGAGTCTCTGACATGAAAACTTTGTTGCTCCCATCCTCCCCTTCCTGCTTCTGCGGTTCCTTCTTCTTTGCTTACTGTAGTATAACATGCATGCAAAGAGTTGTGCATATCATAAGTGCGGGCTTCCCAGGTGGTGCTAATGGTAAGAATCTAGGAGATGTAAGAGACGCAGGTTCGATCCCTGGGTCGGGAAGGTCCCCTGGAGGAGGGCATGGCCACCCACTCCAGTATTCTTGCTGGGAGAATCCCGTGGACAGAGGAGCCTGGTGGACTATGGTCCATGGGGTTGCAAAGAGTCAGACACGACTGAAGTGACTTAACAAGCATGCTTGCATCGTAAGTGCAGAGCTCAGTGACTATTCACAGACAACATATCCGTTCAAGTGGCACCCAGGAAGCCCTCCTTACACTTCTTCTGTCACTATTACCCCATCCTCAAGGGTAATCACCATCCTTACTTCCAACATTTTGCCTGGTTTGGTACTTTATTAAGTAGGAACCCACAGTAATACTCTGTGTCTTTTGTTCAATGTTATGAGGTTCATCCCTGGTTTTGTACGATTGTTTGTGTTCACTGCTATGTATTACTCCTGGTTTGAATACACCATAATTCATTTATCCATTCTACTATTGATGGACATCACAGGGCTATTTACTATGAATAATACTGCTATCCACAGCTTTAGTAACGTTTTTGACACCTGACTTTCTCTTCCTTGGTCTGAAGTCCCCCAAACACCCGCTCACTTTGGTCACCATCCCAATCTCTGAGAAGAAGACATGCAACAGGCAGTTTTCTAGACTGTTCCGAGTGAGGTTCATGGCTTGAGGAAACCTTATATCCAGGATCTGCTTCAGCCGGGGGGGAAACTGCGCTCTGACCTCAGATTCCAACAGGCCCCTGGAGGTTCTGCTCCTCGAATATCACCCTTGCAGAAGATGTTCAAGCCGGTAAGAGACAAAGGAGGTGCTTCTCAGAAGGCCAAGTTGTCTGTGGTTGAAAAGCAGGCAGAATATGGCAGTTTGGGAGGCATGAAGCTTCAGATAAGGGCATGATCGGTGACCGCTCTTTTTGCTTCTCCAACACATGTATCAAGTGGGCTTCTGGGAAAACTAAGCAAAAACAAAGAACTGTTTGATGCAATCACACTTTGCCTATCGTGACTCCCTTACTCAGCCCTTAAATGGGAAGGATAAAACCACACTCTTTTAGAATTAGCTTATGGGAGGAGGGTGACTTAAAAGGGGAAAAAACCCCACAGAAATAGTATTTGAAAATAGACTCCTGAAATACCATTTACTTTTTAAATTAAATTTTATTTTATACCAGAGTATAGTTCATTAACAACGTTTTCTGCATTTCAGGTGTACAATAAAGTGATTCAGTTATATATATGTGTGTCTATTCTTTTTCAAATTCTTTTCTCATACAGGTTGTTACAAAATGCTGAGCAGAGTTGCCTCTGCTATACAGTAACCTGCAGTATCATTTAAAATGGGGTATGATGGAAAGAGGTGACGGAGTTAAGTCCTACTAGAATCCTCTGGGAAGCTTCTTTAATTTGACAATTCTGGGTCCCTCCCAGGTCACAGGAGCTGTGTACTTCCTAGGGCCCTTGTGTTTCCAGAGCTGTCCTCTGTCTGACCCTGGGTCCCTACTTCTTCAGCTTGAGACACCCGAGGTTAGGGATTTAGCCAGGTAAGAGGCTGTAAGCATCTAAAGCAACACTATAGAACACTGAGAAACGTAATGTGAGTCTCAGATGCAAGCTTTGTATCTGGTTTCCCATTTTCTACTAACCACACTGTTGCTTTCGTTTAGTCACTAAGTCACGTCCAACTCTTTGTGACCCCATGGACTGTAGCCAGGCTCCTCTGTCAGTGGGATTTCCCAGGCAAGAACGTGGAGTGGTTGCCATTTCCTTCTCCAGGGGATCTTCTTGACCCAGGGATGGAATCCACATCTGCCTGGCAGGCAGATTCTTTACCACTGAGCCACCAGGGCAGCCCGGAAGAATCAAAAGAAACAAGTATGTGGAACATGTAGCGCATAAAACAGTTATGCAGAATAAACGGAAACAAGTACAATTAACTTTAATAGTGTATTTCACACAATTCAACACAACCAAAGTATTGTCATTTCACTATACAATCAGCATACAAATTACTAATGAGATCACTAACAGTCTTTCATTTGTAAGAAGTGCTTGAAAACCGGGGTGTATTTTATAGTTAGGCACATCTCGATTCTACTGGCATTTCAAGTGCTCAGTGGCCACCGTAGTGGACAGCACGGATGATCATCTAAGAAATAGTCAAGAGAATCAGATCAAAGTATCAGCTGAATTGCTTACTAAATCAGTGAGTAAAATCCTGAAAGTCATTCCTCTCAGCTGCTTATCCCTGACGCTTGGAGGGGGAGAGTGTGTCATAAGGATGTGATCAAAGGACAGACACTGACCGAAGGACACACGCAGCCAGATTTTCATTTTCCAAGCTTCTGTCTGTTGCCATATTCACATGTTTCTTGAACTTTTCATTAATGAATGGAGAAGGGAAGAAGGACGAAAAGAAAGGAAGGGGGAAAAGGAAGCGAGGCGCATCAGAACCGAAGGATTAAATTTAAACTTTAGAATTTTATTCAACTTCATTAGAGCAGTGGCTTTTCGACTGTCATGTGACCCCTCAATCACCTGGAGAACATTCTTAAAATTCAGTATTATGAGCCTTGGCCCTCCCCAAATTAAAAGTAGTAGGATTTGGATAGGCCTTTTAACAAACACCCCAGGCAGCTTTGATGTAGTATATGCAGGCCACAATTTTAGGAATATTAGGTTAAATACAAGGTCTAGGACAGGTCCATTAGAAACCATAACTCTTCAATTATAGTAAGTTATTCTATGGCGAGGAAAGGATGGCAGTTATTTTTCAGTGCACCAGAAAGCCACAGCTAGAGGGGGCACCAACTGGACATGGTATTTCTTGAGCAGGACAAACCTTGAAGAACCAGATTATGCCTGTTGCCGCCTTGGATATGTCATCAGGAAAGAAAGTTTTTTAGTGGGCAATGAATGGTGCAGAAACGCTCCTCTTAGAGCAAAACATTCATTCTGAGACCTTATAGAAGTCTTGGGGACCATCGACATGCCTGTCTCTCATCTTTGGAGCTTAATAGATATAGGTGCCCTTTGCTTCTTACAGTGCAATCAGAGTTAGCAAAACAAGGAAGCTCTTCACAATGAGAGCTGGAGAAGCATGGGCTTCTGGACGCCCACCAACCAGCAGCAGCTTCACATAGTGGTGCCTCATTAGCGCACACACCCCTGAGCAAAGTCTAACCCAGGCAGTGTACAAGATGCCCAGTCATGGTGGCAACCAGCATGGAGCTCTGGAGGCACAGAGGAAAGGAGGAGACTCAGGAAGACTTCCTGTAGGAGGCATCGCGGGAACTGTCTTGGAGGGCAGGAAGGACGTCTTCAGGCACAGACAGGAGGGCTGTTTGGCAGTGCGAAAACTCAGGGCCATTCTGGGGAGAGTCCTCATGGTGACAGAGAAAGTGTGGGAGTTAAACAGTGCTCACCATTGGGTGAGTCCTTCTTTTCTGTCCTGAGCCCAGATTTGGGTAAAGGTGTTACCTAGCTAGGGGTCGTTTTGCCTTAGTTTGCATCAGACAGACCTTCCCTGGGCTCCTCATCCTGGTCAAATTGCTACTGTGGAGAATTCCTTCTCTAAGAGCCCTGGTTT